>NC_091955.1:56801044-57131414 GCF_031021105.1 Erythrolamprus reginae
CTGACACAGAGGGAGTCCTCCCTTGGAAGGTAAACATTAGCTAACAACAAAAAAAGGCTTGATACGGTTAAGGTTTATGACCCAAATCTGGTTCTCATTAAACAAACACTTATAAGCACGAAGGAATTTCTAGTAATAAGAAAATCATTGCTGGAATTTAGAGCAGCCGAGAGCCCATGGAACAGGAGCCAGTACAGCTCAGGGTTCTGGCTTTGGCTGTTGGCTGATTTCCCTAAATGGCATAAGGGAGCTTCAGGCTCTGGAAAAGACAGCTTCACGTGGGCTCTGGTGGGAACAAGGATGGCTTTCAAAAGTATCTGGCCTGGACAATCAAAGGCCAGTCTGACCGCATAAAAGCAGCAGTTCATCATACAGCTACTAGATAATATAGACCCTTTCTTTCATTCTCAGAAAAACAAATTATTTCTTTCTTTCTATCTTTCTTTCTTTCTATCTATCTTTCTTTCTTTCTTTCTTTCTTTCTCTCTCTCTCTCTCTCTTTCTCTTTCTCCTATTTGTGAGAATGTCATGTTCACTTGCTCTCCTTTGTATTAAAAGGGTACGCATACATGTGCATGGAGCACTCTCCCAACTTAAAATCTAGTGTCATTTCCTGGAATACCTGGGAGAACATGCAGCATTATATAACCACAAAATTGTCACAAGAAATTATGTTGAGAAGGAAATCTTATCCATGGCAACCAGTCCATAGCTTGGTCTTTTAGGTCTGACTGTGTCAGGAACAAGTAGCCATGTCCACATGTGAGGAATTCAACCTAACTACTTTATTATATTATATTCTGCCTATTATAAAGGAATCTTCCCAGACTGCTTGCCTTCTCTTGGGCATAAGTTCTGGGGAACGTAGCAGTGATGGTGGAGGTGGGGTTGTTGGGTTGGGTTCAGTCCTAGATCTCTTTTGGCTTTGCAACTCTATAAGGCTAACCCTCCACTTGAATCCCCCTGCTGGCCTGGCATTTCCCAATAGATTGTCCTTTTCATCTCTTTCCTTCCAACATTACAGCCTTTTCCTGAAAGTTGGGTTTGCCTTCAGTTTATTTTGGGATTCCTGGAGACTGCCTGGACAAATCCCTGCAGTTTTCTTGCCAGGACTTTTCAAAAGTCGATTTTCTATTACCTCCTTCCTAGGACTGACAGAGATGACTGGTACAAGGTCACCCAGCTGGCTTTGAGCCTGTGGCGGGACTAAAACAGTCTCCTGGTTTCTAACCTGATGCTTAATCATTAGACCAAAACTGGCTCACATTCTCCAGAAGTTCACATAGTATCTCAAAAGTATAATAATTTGAGCCTGGTTATTTGTGCCTTAAATGGGAGATCAGAGTTGTGTTGTTCAATGTTTATTTGTGGGGGTTTTGACCAATATTCTTCTCCAACATCCAATTAAAAGGTGTCAATATTCTTCCTATCTTGCTTCTTAAAAATCCAACATTCACTCCCATAGACGGAATGAGGAAATACCATTGCTTGCACTTTTCTGATGAAAGAGAAATAACAAGGGTGGTACTCATCTGGCTCAGACCCGTTCAGGCAAACTGGTAGTAGTGACCTGTGGATGGGCCTGCCCATGCCCCAGCCACCCTGGTGCTATGCCATCCTATTTAGGTACATTTTGAAGCTGTGTGCACAGAAGTGCACGCTCACATTTGTGAACCAATAGGAGAATTAAGTGAATACCACTTCTGAAAGTGATCCGTTTTCACTAAAGGGATAATCTGCCTCCAGTATTTTCCTACATCACTTTTGTTCAATATAGGTGCCTGCTTGATATAATTGGACAGGTGGATGCCTTTCACACCTTGGGAAAATCTATTCTTGTCATGCACTTCTGATGGTCTTCACTGTGGGGCAGGACAGCATGACGGGCTCTCTATCTCACTACCTAGATGTAGTTTAAAATATAAGTAATTTTGAAGTTCTTTTGTTTTGAAATTTTGGTTTTGAGTGTTTTTTCCCCTAGTTACAAAGATTCAAGGACAAAGCCAGGAGAACCTTTCTTGAATTCTGGCCAAGTGCAGATCTGATACTGGTGGGAAAGATGAAAGGTGCTCTCTTTCTTTCTTTCTTTCTTTCTTTCTTTCTTTCTCTCTCTCTCTCTCTCACTCACTCCCCCTTGCCCCTCCCATCCCTTCCTTTCCCTCCCCCTCAAAAAAGTAGTCCTTCAGGTCTTGTAATACTAAACTGTTTAATGCTTTCTGGCTACTCAATTACAATTGAATGAGTTCATAGAATATACTAGACCACAAGCAAGCAGACCTTATTTTGGTTTACAGTGCTGCATGAACCCAATCTGAACTTGGTAACAGCACTTTGAATTGTATTTATTCAGATTGATAGCCTCTCTAACAACAACCAAAAAAACCCACCTTACATGACAAATGTGAGCTTCTGAGACAACCGCACAAAGTTATTTTCTAGGGGGAAAAATAAATTTCCTACCAAGACAAATTCAGATTACTTAAATCCAACCTATAAAGCTCATGGGGCTTAAAATATTGGTATCTAGCAGAGCAATTGTTCTCTGGTGCACTTGCCTATCAACCAAGATCTATTGGTGAATGGTGATATATGCTTAAGAGCATCATAACGTGATTTGTTCTTCCTGTTCACTTGTTGTTGGCACTGACAAATATAAGTTTTGGGGGATCAATTTTTTTTAATTTTGTGTCCCCCTTTGAATTTAACATACCATGAAAATATGGAGTATAAATGCTCCAAATGAAATAAATCAATGATTCTTCCTTAAACTTACGTAATAGTTTGCCTTGCTTTGCATATGGTATACATACAGTATGTAGAATCCATTTCAGGCAAATCGCAAATCATGAACCAAAATGGCTCTTTGTAGAGGTTTATTTCTTTTAAGACAAGGTAACTCTTGTCCAAAGTAGTACAATAGAAAACTGCCTATTATTCCATGTACATGACCTTGAAAGAACAACCATAAAGCTAAAGGGAAAACCAGAGTTTTGAGGAAATTTGCAATCAAAAATTCAAATTGTAACATGTATTGTGTGTTCAATGAATGAGGTAGCTGACTCACAAGTTACACAAAACCACAGGTTTTCTTGTTGCATGTCGTTATTGACATCTGTGTTGAAGAGGAAGATGCTCTTCAGGCAGAAACAGGCCAAACTGCTAGTACCAGAGAGCTTTCCCATGTTTTCTAATGATATTTAATGAGTCTCTTATACAAACTCATTCTCTTGTTGTAAGAAACTGAGATCATTTGGAAGTACAGTAGTCCCTCGCTATACCGCGCTTCACCTACTGCGGCTTCACTTCATCGCGGGTTTCTGAGGAAGTCGATCGGCAGATTTAAACAGCCCGCCGAACTCGATCGGCAGGTTTTAAAAAAATATATATATATCTAAAATTGTAAATACTGTATTTAAATACTGTATCTAAAATAAATACTGGGTGGGAAGGGTTTATAAACACTTAAAACAATGAAAACTTACCAAACAATTACAATATAAATACTTAAATAAGTACTATCAGTCGATAAATTCCCCATCGCGGATTTCACCTATCGTGGCCAGGTCTGGAACGTAACACCAGCGATAGGTGAGGGACTACTGTAATATGTATTTCTCATAGATTCCTAACTGTCCAAATATTAAATGTAAAATCTTGTCTTGCTCAATTTCCACCAAATCGAATTCTGATTTGAATCCAACTGGGTACTCTAACCAACCTGAAGCCAATTTTTTGTTTGTTTGTTACTAAACAAGAGGTAGCAGCATTTCAAAGCAATTACTTCTCACAATTTCATTGGAATGCTAAAAATATTCATACCTCTTTTCAAAATAATTCCAATAGTTTGCACTGAGTCAGTAATACCAGAATTTTGGAGATGAGATAATGGGGATTTTGTCATATCTGGAATTTGGCACTCATACAAAAAGAACAGAGATGGGGGCAAGACAAACAGCTGTTACCCACTTCAAAATGCCTGGAGAGAAATATCTGACGTTTTGGATTCATTTTTACTTTAAAATCTCTCCCTCCTTCCCTCCCCCCACCTCTCCTCCTCCCTCCCCCCTTCCTCCCTCTCCCTCCCCCCTCCCCCCTTTCATTTGGGGGACTTTCTGAACAGGGGAAGGGCAATATTGAATATACATTCCCTTTCCATATCACAAGCAACTAATCTTGAGCTGTTATTTACATCTCTCTGGTGTAACTGTGAAGTGCTTTTCAGCCAGAAGGATGAGAAATACAGAGGAGGGCTTGGTACTTTTTTCTCCTGAGGGATTGGCAAGGAGATGGACAATTAACTGATGACAAATTGAGAAAAACTTCTGCTAGTCCTTGGAGATATAAAGCCTTTCTAGGTGTCAATTACTGTGAGAGCCAGACGTTTCTTTAGTGGATTCCAGATGCCAGCTTATTTTGTCTTACCTAGCAGACGAGCCATCTCTGATCCACTGGCCCCAGGTACCTTAGGACTCATGTTTTAAAATTTTCAAAATATTTAGAAGGCAACAGGTTGAAGAAAGTGCTAGTCAATTAAAAGTATTATTTTAATCAGTATAATGAATTTGCTTTAAAACAAATCTATGTTAGTCTATGGAAACAAAAATCTAATAAAAATCTTATCTGAGTCCTTCAGGATTGGGTGGTATAGAAGTCAAAGAAATAATAAATAAATAAATAAATAAATAAATAAATAAATAAATAAATAATAGGACTCTAATAGCATTTTTTCTGATTCACTTTATTTTTTATGAGTACATACTAGCTTATAAATGTTTGTGCCTTTAAATAATATACGTAAGTGAGAAAAGGTGATACTAGGTTCTTGCAAATTTTATAGATTAATTCATGATATGAATTAATCTATGAAATTTGATTAATTATATGAATTACGAAATTCATTTTTTTAAATTTTACTTAGTAAATCAATTTTTAAAAAATATGTTTTGTTTTAACAGAAAATAAAATAAGTAAAGGTTTACTCAGATAACAGCTGTATGCTTTATATGGCTATAGGTCAGAATATCATAAATTAACAATTAGTTCTTTCAATGGATGAAGAACTTTCTACTCCTCCACTTCCAATATACTATATTTTCTGAACAATACACAGATTATAAAATCATGTCTGGACTCATGAATTCTTTGATTATATTAATGCAGTTCTTAGCCGGGGGAAAAGCCCACACACATATTCATAAAATATATATTAAAAAGTTTCTTATAAAAATAAAAGTGATAAGGTATTTTGTTTTAATTTGTTTTGATCTGATTCCAAAAAGATCTAGGAACAGGCAGAAACAGACTGATGAATGAACGATGGAAAAAATATATATAACAGCATGGACTACCTTAATTCAGGGGTATAATGTATTGGGACTTTTTCCCCTTCACTAAACCAGGTATCGGTGTGGCCAACATGTCATGCATCCAGCCCTTGGGCTAGGAGTTTGACACCCCTGATATAGAACAACAACCTAAAACAGATTTAAGATAGATGGCAGGTAGATGGCAGATAGATGGCGCCTAAAACACAATTTGAGTATTGCCCACAAGATCATATGCTGCAATGTCCTACCGGTCAATGACTACTTCAGCTTCAACCGCAATAACACAAGAGCACACAACAGATTCAAATTTAATACGAACCGCTCCAAACTTGACTGTAAAAAATATGATTTCAACAATCGAGTTATCGAAGCGTGGAACTCATTACTGGACTCAATTGTGTCAACCCCTAACCCCCAACATTTCTCCCTTAGACTCTCCATGATTGACCTCTCCAGGTTCCTAAGAGGCCAGTAAGGGACATACATAAGTTCACTGGTGTGCCTTTCGTCCCCTGTCCAATTGTCTTTCCTTTCTTTCACCTATCATATATATTCTCTTCCTTTCATATATCCTCTCCTCTAAGTTCACCTTTACCCTTATATATATTACCACATGTCTATTTTTCTTCCTATGTATTTGTGTATTGGACAAATGAATAAATAAATAAAATAAATAAAATATAGAGAAGCAGACTCTGCCCCATGTCCCTCCTTATGATTTTGGGACTTCGCCCAATCAACTCTTATATCTAAAAGTGAATAGAAAAGCAAAAGTTACTAGGGTTGGGGCACCAAAATGAATAAGGAAATATCTTAAAATAATCTCTCTGTATCATATCCCGACCTTTTTATTTCCTTTGCACACTGCAATAACCAGAATACAAGGCAGAGAAATTTCATTCTAGCCTTATTCGCTAAATTAATGTGTTCATTTTAATAACTGAATGAAGCATGAGACATTGCTTCCCCCATTCTCTTTTCTATTTGAGCGTTGACAAGAATGAATGACGCGGCTATTATTTAAAGAGTAAGATTGCACCAGGCTTTCTTACCTTATTTTCATGACAAAGATTACAGTTGACGTTTAATACCCGATATCTTTCAGGGAGAAAGTGAAGGGCTCAAACACTTCTGACCTTTTCCACATTCTCTCTTTCTCTAATTGGTTCATCTATTTCACTCTTGCGGCATATTAGAGTCCCACGGATCAATCAAATTAGATATTACATTGTAATATCATAGGGCACACAATTTCCAAAGGGCTTCATCAACTGTTTAGAATCTCCCATTCTGGTCCACACTGAACAGCTATTAATCTGTTCATTAATATCTTCTCTCCTGCCCCAAATACCCAGGTCTGTTCATGTTTTGTCTCTTGTGCTACATAAAGGCATGCTGGGAAAGCAAAACACCACTGCAAAAGTGCAAGTACTTAAATCCTCTTCAACGTCCACTGGGATGTTATTGTGTTCTCCTGAAAACTGGGGGATTAAAAGCATCCCTATTCTTGTCCACTATCTATAACTCAAAGATACATTTCCACTGATAGAAAGTTATTAGGGACTGCTTTTAAAAAGAACTGGTTCTGTCCCCTTTCCCCTCTGTGTGCTCTACTATTGATACAATAGATCAATGACCTTTAATAAACCTACAGCTAACATCTGCTCTCTTTTTTTTTATGCACTACTGTGACCCAAATAATTATTTGCCATTTTATGGCAATACTGTCGCTATGGTTTCCACTGAGTGTAGAACAGGTCCGGAGCTTTATAAACAATGAATACCTTTCCAGAGCAGAAAGAATGTGCTAAAAGGTCATCTGATATTAGATGGGAAAATAGGAACCAAAGATTCTTATTGCATTGCATTCTCTGAAATGTTCTGGGAATGAAATTGTTCAGTATAAAAGAGACTAGATGAAACGAATGCTAAACCCACCAAAGGAAAGCTGCTTTTTCAGAGAAATTATAATTATTAAAGCAGCCTGAGACATCTATTCCAAAGAACTGAGAAGGAAGCATATGTTTTCATAAGAAAAGCCATGAAGAAGGAAGTGATATATGCAGGGTTCCAAATAACATCAGAGAAATAAATCAGAGTCCAAACCTTGGCTTTCTTCCCAGTTCCAATGTATTAACAGAGCCATGTTGGTTATGAACTGTAGTCATTCCGATACTAACTTGCCCTACAGTTCTCCATCCTTCATCCTCACACCCACAAGCTCATCACATGGACCACTCTGGTTCTCTCAATGTCCACAATCCTCCCATATACTTCTGACTAGTGCTGAACAAAGGATGATCTTGAATCTTCTGGAAATAATTTGTTGTGGCTAGTATCTTTCCCTCTCATGCAACCAACCCAATTCTCACAGCATTTTTCTATTTGTGGGGTGTATGGGTGCTCAGGGAGTGGTATTACTTCTGATGTTGGAACATGTCGTGTCCTTTTACAGCAGCTTGTTTAGGAGAGATTTTAGGGCAGCTTGTTCACCTTTGGTCCCCACCTGTCACTCAGCTCTCACCTGTGCCTCCTAGTAGCTGTAGCATGTGCAGCAGCCACACCCCAGACAACAGCTAAACCAGGCTGAGAGTAGCCAATGGATCATTGTCCTTTGACAAGATAGGGACTTGTCTATCCCAAGCATGTAAAGACAGATTCCAGCAGACTGAGCGGATGAAACCTACTAGAATAGGTCAACGGTCATGAAGGCAGTCTCTGCAAGCAATGTGGTATGCTAAGAGCATGGTAAGACATGAAAGATGCCCTGGTCAGCCACTAGGAGAAAGAAAACTCTGACTGCAAAGCTCCACTGCCTTGTGGCTATATCCATCATTGGAAAAGACTTTAGGAATAAACCTGGAGACGGCTTGGGCCTGACGTTATCATTTATTACTTATACAATGCATGAAATGAAAAAGTTAAAATTAAAAAACATATAAAATGCTTTTCAGATCTTTCCAGAATTTTAGAAGTAATGCTGCTAGAAAAATGTGTGGGGTGTTAAATCTTTCTTTCTTATGTGGCCACACAGATATCAATACAAACAGGCAATTATTTGAGTTTCTATTCATGAGTTCTGCAAATCTTTTCTGTTTCTGGATCTAATCTGGGTCAGTATTCTGAGCTTTCAGGCTCGTGCTGTAGCTCATTTTCAAAGAACTTCTCTCTGTAGCAGAGTGTTAACTGTTCTGTGTGTGCTATTTACATTTCCTGTTGTATGTGGCTTTTTAGATGTTGATTGGGATGGGGTGTGTTGATGGCTGGCTCTAAAGTTGTTTGCCATTGTTGCTTGTGCTGCCCATCCTTTTTCTGTTTCTATCTGAAGAACCTACTTTTCTTAAGAAAAGCAAATCAGGAATCAAACTGGTGGTGATACCCCAGTTTGCTGTAGTGGTTAAAGTACCAGGCCAGAAACATTTATTTTTATTTGTTTATTTATTTATTTATTAGATTTGTATGCCGCCCCTCTCCGAAGACTCGGGGTGGCTAACAACAATAAAAAGACAATGTAAACAAATCTAATATTAAAAATAATCTTTAAAAACCCAATTTAAAGAACCACTCATACATACAAGCATACCGTGAAGACTATGTGATCTAGAGCCAACTTCAACACAACGTTAGTTTGATGACCTTGGCCCAATCATTCTTTCTCAGCCTTGAGCAGTAGGCAATGGCAAATCACTTCTTTAAAAAATTGCTAATAAACTGTAGGGACAAGTCCAGGCAGTCCCTAGGAATTAAAAAATGACTCAAAGGCATGCATACATAAACAGAGGGAGGAGGGAGAGAGGGATGAAGGGAGGGAGAGAGAGAGAGAGAGAGAGAGGCTGTTTAACATCCATTCTAACTTTTTTTTTTCAGATTTAGCAATTTTCTCTCCTTCTCATGACTATAATTTTCCCAAGATTATGCTTTGGAATGGCAACGTACAATGATTAAATTTCATTTCAGAGCAATTCTGTTTCGAGACTTAAACTATGAATAGAATAGAATTCTCAGAATTCTCAAGTTCTTTTCAAGAGGAATAACAATCAATACCCTCCACCAGCGCTAGGAGAAGGAAGTGAAGCTATACAAAACCTTAAAAGGTTTATCCCTAAAATGCACTTAAAATTTCTTTTCTTCTGTCTCTGCATGGGGCACTGATGGTACAGTAAAAATGAAGCATGCGAATATAATTGGATCCTTGTTGATTTTCCCATGCAGGACGAACTTGTTTTCCAGTACTGAGGAAGAATAAAGACAGAAGTATCAAAAATCAAAAAAATATATCATTTAGAGAGTATTAGGATGTATTGCTGGCTATATAGAAGTCTGCCTACAGTATTTGTTCTCAAGCATGCCTCTGAATTGATTTGTAATTTCTCTTGACACAGATATGGTCTGATGTGAGAGGTACATTGTATTTGTGCCATTTGTATTTTATACATTGTATTTATGCCATTTATGCCACTTGACTTGCTATTGGCCTACCTGAAGGAATTTGATTTGCTTATTTTTTACCAGTGTTTCTCAAATAGTGGGGCAGCCCCCCCCTGGGGGGTATAGAGAAATGCCAGGGGGGCGTGTGACCCCAGGGAACATGGGGGGGGGTTGCCACAGGAAGTAGGGTTTTTTTGCACCAAACAATAGCACACAGCACAGAGCAGGAGATATGAAGTGCAAATAGCAAATCCTTAAGAGACAACCATGGAAAAATATTTCATGGATGAAAAGAAAAGTGGAGAGAGAATGAGACAAACATAAGTTTCACGAAAGTTAAGAGCAGGAAATATGACAAAACGTATGTAGTGCTTGGCTTCACTGTGACTACAGTGGGAGATGAGGAAAGACCGGTATGTTTAACTGTGTCTAAAAATGTTGGCAGCAGACAGCATGAAGCTGTTCTGTCGGGCTCTCTGGTAGACTCCTCCCCAAAATTCACAGGTACAAATTTCAGACACACACACACATTTGAAAATTCAAAACAATGTTCTTTATAATGAAAATTCACTTAAACTAAGCCCTCTTTTTGTATAGCAAAGACCACTCGTCTCCAAACAAACTGGTAATTGGTACAAGTCCCTTATCAGTTCTGTGATACTTAGCTTGCAGCTGTGAGGCAATTCACAGTCCTTCTTCTTTCACAAAGTGAAACACACTTTGCCCTGGTTTAGTTTCAAAGCGGGGAAAAATCAGCACACCAAAGGTCAAAGTCAGTAAAGCAATCACGAAACACAACGGTCAGATAATCCTCCACAATGGCCAAATCCACAGGCTGCTATTTATAGCAGCCTCACTAATTACCACAGCCCCACCCAACCACAGGTGGCCTCATTTTCTTTGATAATAATCTCTCAGTTGTTGTTGCCTATGCATCGCTCTCCGCATGTGTGGCTATATCATTAATTCTTGTTCTGAATCCAAGGAGGAGCTAGATAATTGATCTCCTTCTGAGCTGTCTATCCCACTCTCCTCCCTGTCACTCATGTCTTCTTGGTCAGAGGAGCCTTCATCAGCAGATTCCACCGGGGGCAAAACAGGCCTGCCGCATGTGGAATATCTCCCCCACATCCACAGTCCTTGGGGCAGGAGCTGGGCCAGAGCTAACCACAACAGAAGCCAAATAAATTAAGGCATCACCTAAACACATTGCATCCCAATCACGCTAATAAGCCACTTGAGATTTTTCAGCAAAAATGTACTGAATATTGCAAACAATTGTCCTGGTAGAGAGTTGGGGTGGGGCGCACGAAATGTTTCCTTCTTCCTGGGGGGGGGGGGGTAACAGAAAATAATTGAGAAACACTGTTTTTTACTGTCGTGATTTTTTCTTGGTTTGTGGCTTATCATGGTTTGGATGGTACAGCTTGCAGTGTGTGACCATGCTTTTTGGATAGACTACCCAAACAGTAGAGTGCATTAAATCATATAATCTTCATTACTGTCAATTAATTGTAAAAGAATGATAGGATTTGCTGCCCATCATGCAGTGATTTGTGCTGGAACCTGACACTGATGTATAATCATAACTATTCATAAATTCTTTTGATAGATTCAAAAGTTCATGCATGTACTTGAACAGAATAATTGAAAAATGTGAAAGACAGATGGGGGTATTTCCTCACCCAGATTATTCTTTATCTGTGATTAGCACAAACATATTCTACTACTGAGTAGATAGCATGTACCTACTAGTCTTGGAATGCTTTGTTTCTGAAAAACAAGGAACTTTAACTTTCTGATCTTCATGTTAATTGTCAGCATAGCCCTCTTATCATCACACTATGGGAGAACTATAAACACACTTAAATATTATCTTTATGGTGAGAAACTTCAGCAAGTTTTTGTATTTCTTCATTCCAGGAAAAGGGGAAGTTTGCCTGTTTTTAACTAAGTCATATCTAGCGCCAAAGTTATTTAATACAAGGTAGCCAGAATTTCTTTGTGGCAAACTGCTGAGTTACTATTAATCAGATTACCACCATATTTTCTTACTCACTTTGTAATCAACTATTGGTTTTCTAGAGTTAAATAAAGTATATTATACTTTTTCTCAGGGAAACTTACAGTGTATTTCATACATTATTGCTGGGAATCATATGTTATACATGAGCAAACCAACAACCTGGATTTCATTTCTTACCATTAACAATTAACACATCTACAGGATTAAGTCTCATTAGCTGTTCTGATATAGAAATAATATAGCCAATGAAGTAGAAGACAGGACATCAAATTTCATTGATTTATTTAAAAAGAAAAAAGGATGTGTTGGTTTATTACACCACTTCCCCTGTATTTGTCATTTGTTTGTTTGTTTGTTTGTATTTATATACTGCCCCTCTCTGAGGACTCGGGGCGACTTACAACATATTAAAAAACCCAATGCAATATTATAATCCAATTAATTTATAACAGTTAATCTAAAACCCCTTTAATATTAAAATCAGTCATTGCCATTCACTACATTCGTCAGCCTGGTGGCATGAATGAGTCTTGAGACTCTTGCGGAATGTGAGGACGATGGGGGCAGTGAGGATCTCTGGGGGGGAGCTGATTCCAGAGGCCGGAGCCCCCACAGAGAAGGCTTTTCCCCTAGGCCCCATCAAGTGACATTGTCTAGTCGACAGGACCTGGAGAAGGCCGATTCTGTAGGACCTAACCAGTTTCTGGGACTCATGCAGCAGGAGGCAGTCCAGCAACTAATCTGGTCCAATGCCATGTAGGGTTTTATAGGTCATAACCAACACTTTCAATTGGTTACCTGTATCCTTACTTCATCTGTATCCCAGTGAAATAATATTACTCAGCAGGTAATCCATGTCAATTCTACCAACATTTCAAGATTTAACTGCAGAGTGATGGTGTCTGCTGTTTTTTGTATGATTCTTTATTCCTCATCCTTAAAACCTGAGATATGTCCAAATGGGGTACGAAAGGAGAAACAGGCAAACCCACTAGAAAGGAGTCCTGAAATTAGCCCAAACCTTTGCTGCTGCGTGATTGGTGAATGTTTTGTTTGAGCCTGATCATTTGCTGAAAGAAAATAATAAGTGACTTGAAACAGGCAAAGTAGGCAGGATAGAGGACTGGCAATGTGCTCACCAAATTTTATACCAGCATTATTTCAACTAACTAGAGGATGAATAGAGAAAGCTTTAATTCAATAATTAGGAAAGACCGTAGTGGATCACCAAGTCTACATAGGCCCTCCAAAAGCTCTTGAAACAAATCTTTCCAGGAAAAAAGCAACATTTGAATGGACAAGACAAGCCATTCCAAAATTTAAGGCACACACTTCAAAGAAGTCACAGACCTGTGGGAAAGAAAAGCATCTCAATATAATGATTATACTTCAAGAAGAGATTATATATCTGGTTCTAGAGTTGACATGTCATTTTTGGTATTAATATCTATGCAGAAGATGTTCAAGGCAGGCTGTGCATAGATATTACACAGAGAGAGTGTAATAGCCCATTAGTTTTTAATGGTTCTTTCTATAATGATCTATGAAATGATTTGTGAAAATAAGTATACTGCTCTACCAAAATTGGACATATACATAGATCAGTGATATTTTCCTCATTGTCCTCTCTAAAAATATTTTGGATGAAGCACAAAAAACCCCCGAGTTCTCTTAATAATGTGACATCAGGAACAGGAAGATGAACCAGGGTGGTACTTGAAGCTACAAAACAAGTAAATCAAATCAACTACTGAATATCTTTTTGTTGTTGTTGTTTTTATTGTATTTTATTTAACATACAAAAATTTAAACATCATACAAAATGACATTAAACATTTACGATTTATATATATACAAAGTTTATCTTTTACATTTCTATTTGCTATACCTTTTTCTTAATTTCCACCCAGTTGTATATTTTTCCCCACACTCTATAATAGTCCTTATTTTGTTGGTTTTGTATCTCATATGTTAATTTGCTAAATTTGGCGCAGTCTAATATTTTTTTAATCACCATTTCTTCGTTTGGAGTCTTTTCTTGTTTTCATACTTGTGCATATGCTAATCTTGCGGCTGTGAGTAAATGATTTATTAAGTAAATCATGCCTAATAAATACATAAATTATGCCTAATAAATACATTTCCAGTTCTATCTCAAGTTTATAATCCAATATTTCTTCCATCCATGTCTGAATTTGGATCCAAAATTTTTTTGCTTCCTTACATTGCCACCAAATGTGGTAGTATGTTCCTACCTCTTTTTTGCACTTCCAACATTTGTTACTTACATTTACGTTTATTTTGGCTAAGCTCGCTGGCGCATAGTGCCATCGGAAGAACATTTTATAAAGATTTTCTTTGTATGGTGTTGATAGTGTCATCTTATAGTTTACTGACCATAGTTTTTCCCAGTCTTCCAGTTGAATCGCATAGCCAAAGTTAGTCATCCAGGCTATCATATTAGGTTTAACTATTTCTTCAATATCTTAACTATTCTGTTTTTAACTTATAGACTATTAAACTAAACATTCTGAAAAACATCCTGACCATATGATTTCCCCCTATAGTCTTTTGAGCTATCTGCCTGGAACAAAACATTTGCAATACATTACATGTTTCTGTATTAAATTCAGTTCCTTTCTGACATCTATAAAATATATATAGGAAATTGCTTTCTACATCTTGACTCAGATAACAGAATGACCATATGAGGGCACAAATTTAAAAATGGTCATTGAGCAATGATAAGATCAGCCTTGTTTCCAAGACCCATAAATTTTTTGTCCTTTCCAACAGTTCAGTACTTTGTTAATAAATAACATCAGCTAAGGCTTGCTGCTCTCAAAGATATAATGCAAGAGGTAAAGGGGGAGTGGGAAAATATGTGTGCACATAGACTCAAATACACAAAGACCAACAAAATACTTTGGAAGGAATACAAGATCTAAGCACTGACAAGAACTGGGTCACTGATTCTGAGCCAGGGAAAACATGCACAAGTAAAAATTAAAGTAGCAGAAATATGTTCATATTTCTTCATCTGAATGTCTAACATGTTCAGACAACAAAATGTTCTGTCTTCTTGGAAAGTTATTATGGGGAAAGGAAAATGTTGTCTGAGCCATTTCCACAATCTAATCAATGCTATTTGAAATACAATACCATGTGTCTTCATACATGCAGAAAAATGGTCAAAGCCTCATGAGAATGTTCTGTTGTACGTGGACTAAAAGAAAACACAAGTCGCTTTTATTTTAAAACAAGTGATGGTGATCACTCTTTGTCTAACACAATTCTGTCCTACTGAAATGATTAGAAATAAGTGATTGGATTTGGAGTTAATTCACTTTCAAAGCTAATACTGGAATTATGTTCAGCCTGATAAAGTCTGCACCCAAATCTCCATCCAATGAAAAATATTTTACGTTTTTTAATAGATCTGGGAAATAATTAGAATGTAAGCCTTGTTGCCAGGAGTTAATCAAGAGTATCTCACTGAGTATAAATCTACAAAGAGAGCAGGTATAGTGGGAAGGAGCTTCCTACTATTCCTCTCTTCTGATTCTAATTTCTACTATCCCTCTAGTCCAATCAATATGGTTAGTAGTGAGAGATAATGAGAACTGCACTCTGAAAAAGTTGGAGGGTTACACATTGCCTTTATTTGGGCTGATTGTTAAGAGATGTTCAGCACTATAAAAATCATATTATGTATCACTGGAGATGAGACAGTAATTATTTGGATATCATAAAGGCAATGGTATCTGTATAGTGGATCAGAGCCAAAAAAAAGATCCACTGCAGTTATAAGTACAATAGTTTAGAGAGAATCCAAAATAACTGCCTTGTCTTTCAAGATAATATCCTTTCTATCTTTCTAATTAAGAAAGAATTTACAGTCAACCTAACATCAGGGCATGATACTTCTAACTTTTTTAGGATATCAGAAAGACGGTGAAAGAATCTATTTAAATCTACTCAAAACATTGTTTTATTTTTTAAAAAAGAATATCACTCTTCTATCAAAAGCTTACAGTGTAGGTTTAACTTGCTTTCTTGCTTTTGCTTAATTTTTAGATTGTCACATCAGTTTTTACCTCCCAATTATGATGGCTGTAGGAAAATTGGTGTTGAGAAGATGTTTAAATCTCTTAGGCAGGCTTTGCAATCACAATGGCTTTGTTTGAAGGAAAAATAATTCTGTTGAGAACATCCATGAACTCTCTGGGGTACCTTTAAGGTGTCAGGGAATTCTACGATGTGTTCCTCAAGCCCCTTGAGATCTCAGTGAGCTGAGGTATGAAACTATTTTGAAGTCAATCTGACAGACAAACTGAAAATTATAAGACCTATGGGAAGTTGGAATAATTTTCTCATTATTTCCAGTCCCATTAATAAAGCACTTCTTTATTTTTCTTTATTTGTTTCATTTGTATGCTGGTCAATCCCAAAGGCTCTAGGTGGCTATCAATTTCATTATAAATTTGTATTCTCAAAGAAATAGGAAAAAATAACTCCAAGTATATACTAAAATATCAAACTCAAAATAAAAACCAGAAAATGCACTCACAAACTCTACCTTCAGTCATAATATGCTATACTGTATTCCTATGCTAGACAGGAAAAAAGTTTCAATAGCTTTCATAAGACATGGAAGGAACGGAGGTGACTGGATGTCCAAAAGAAGGGAGCATTGCGGGGGAAGCAATAATAAATTCTAGGAAGCACCATCACAAGGAGGGAGCTGGTCCCATTCAATCTGGTCCAACAAGCAGAAGAATAGAGGAGAAAGTAGTCACTTGGATAAATACGTATGTAGGGCATTATTATTGTTATTGTTATCTTTTATTGCAGTCATTCAGATGTCCTGACCGGATTTGACATTTTGTTATCATTATTTAAATTTATATGCTGGATGAGTTCCAATGACTATGATAATCAGGACCTTGAATCACATCCATAGGCACAGATCCTGAAGCACCAGAACCACCTATGTATTCATCATTATTCAGGCTTCTGTAGTCTGTATTAGCTACAGTATAGCTTCTGAATGAATGTTTTTCAAGGGTAGCCCAACAAAAGATGCATTTCAATAATCAAAACAGAATATAATTAAGGATGAGTGACTGTGAGCAGGACTTCCTGATTTAAGAATGTCCAGCACTGGTGTGCAGGATGTAATTGATTCACAAGTTGTCCTAGTCACAGCTGCCTCCTACTCATTAAGAAGTTCTGAGTCTACAGGCATGCCTAGACTTCAATCACTTTTGAAAACAGGAACACAATTCCATTCTGGGTCAAAGATTATCTGGAATTATAAGTCTACCAACTCAGAGCCTCTTCATCTAGGGGGGTATTCAGTTGAATATGTGCCTCCCCATCCAGTTGTTGTTGTTGTTGTTGTTGTTGTTGTTATTATTATTATTATTATTATTATTTCAATATAACACAGAAAACGAGAGCACTATGCTGGATTTCGTATTTCATCACCAGTCGGGCACTTCCCAAGCACCTAGGACTGCGTGATGTAGCGGCGAATTGTTTGCCGATCCCAGTAAAGCGGTCTTTTGCAATTGACAGATGGAGATTTTGTCAATTCCGATGGTTTTCAAATGTCCACTGAGATCCTTTGGCACTGCGCCCAGCGTGCCAAGTACCACTGGGACCACTTTCACTGGCTTATGCCAGAGTCGTTGCAGCTCGATTTTTAGATCTTCCTATTTCACTAATTTCTCTAGCTGCTTCCCCTAAATTCTACTATCCCCTGGGATTGTGATGTCGATGATCCATACTTTCTTTTTCTCCACAATCAGGATGTCTGGTGTGTTATGCTTCAGAATTCGGTCAGTCTGAAGTCGGAAGTCCCACAGTAGTTTTGCTTGCTCATTTTCAACCACTTTTTCGGGCTTATGATCCCACCAGTTCTTTGCCATTGGTAAATGGTAGTTCCGGCACAAGTTCCAGTGGATCATCTGTGCCACAGCATCATGTCTATGCTTGTAGTCAGTCTGTGCAATCTTTTTGCAGCAGCTGAGTATGTGATCGATTGTTTCATCTGTTTCTTTACAGAGTCTGTACTTTGCATCGTCTGTTGATTTTTCAATTCTGGCTTTGACAGCATTTGTCCTAATGGCCTGTTCTTGTGCCGCCAGTATTAGTCCTTCTGTCTCCTTTTTGAGTGTTCCACTTGTAAGCCATGACCAGGTCTTTTCTTTATCCACTTTGCCTCCAATCTTCTCCAAGAACTGGCCATGCAATGCTTTGTTCCGCCAACTGTCCATATGACATTTATTATTATTATTATTATTATTATTGTTATTATTATTATTATTATTATACAAATCTAATAATAAAAACTATGACTCTATATTTCACAATCATATCCACACATTTAATGGTCAGAAGGGGGGGCATGTACTAGCTTCCCCATGCCTGGCAATGTATATGGGTCTTAAGAATCCTGCGAAAGGCGAGGAGGATGGGGGAAGTTTGAATCTTTGGAGGCAGCTGATTCCAGAGGGCTGGGGCCGCCACAGAGAAGGCTCTTCCTCTAGGCCCCACCAGACGACATGGGTCGATGGAACTTGGATAAGGCCAACTCTGTGTGACCTGATCAGCCACTGGGGTGTATGCAGCAGAAGGCAGTCTCGTAAGTAATCTGGTCTGATGCCATGTAGGGCTTTATAGGTTATTACCAACACTTTGAATTGTGTCCGGAAACCAATCGGCAACCAATGCAGGCCTCAGAATGTTGATGAAACATGGGTATATCTGGGAAGACCCATGACTGCTCACATTGTGCACAATTTGAAGTTTCCGAACACTCTTCAGAGATATCCCCATGTAGAAAGCGTTGCACTAGTTAACAGCCTCTAGGCACTTCTAGTACATTGACTATTTGTTTCAGGGCTAAGATTTATAACTTATCAGCATATTAATGATTAACTCTGATCTCCACAGCATAGATGTCTGTTAGAAAATTTCTTCCACCATTCTGATTTCGACAACTCTATAGGAAGGACTACTGCAGAATAGTTTCCCTTTCCCTACTATCTTTTAGAGATAGTACAGAAGAATATATGATCAAAAGACACTGAGAGATCAAAGAGGATCAAGAAGGTCCTCTCTAAAGGGTCCTCTCAAATACAATTTAAGTACAATACTCAGGTCTGAAATCTGACTGCCAATGGTCCAAATAATTCAATTCCTCAGGGGCTTCTAGTGTTGTAGAGCCATCTACAATCTTTTTTTTTACTTAGGGGTAGACCTAAAATTATTCAAACCATTCTGAGCCAGGGTTTTTTGGGTCACGGATGCATTAGAAACTCTTTCTGAGAAAACAAATATCCATTTTACAATCCCAAAGATGCCTTTTCTTTGAAAACATTTAACCTCTTATCCATGAAGTTTCTAGGATAAGAAGTGAAATGTTTTCAAAGAAAAATCCCAAGAAAGTCCAGATGGGAAAAGCACTGTTGGGACAACCATGACCTGAATGATTGAGAATCTCCATAGATATCCTTTTTACAAAGAAGCATTGACTGCTGCTCAAATCCAGCTTCCTACTACAACAACAAGGAGGATTTACTTTAGGAGTTTGTGATGGAAATCCAAGCAGGAAGTGGCAGAGGTTACACTACAAAGACCCCTGTCTACTTCCACAGAACTCACAGATCACTTGGCAAGGCACACTTGTCTTTATTGGCATTGATCATCTGGAGTTAAATATATTTCTGAGTAAATATATTGCCAAATGCTAAGATAATTCTGCCTTTCAGAAGTTCTTAGCATTCATGTTTTCCTAAAAACAACCACTTCCCTTAAAGAGTCTCAAAGTAGTGGTCAGAGAAGTGATAGGCTGGCTGCTCGAGGCCAGACACTATTTGTGGCGGGCCGGAAGAACATAGCCACCATTGCTGAAGCCTATCTCCCAGGCTTCAGCGATTCAGGAGAATGTGCAAGATCATCCAGCAAGCCCAGCATCCCGACGCTGAGCAGGAGGGGCCAGAGGGCAGAGCCGTGAGTCCCATATAAAAGGAGCAGGCACACCGCTCAGTGCCCTCTTTGTCTCCTACTTGTTGGCCCCATTGCAGGCACCTGGCCGCCCTCCCCTTTTTTCTCAGTGTGACTACTGGTCGCCTTTGGGGCCGAGTAGGAATTTTTTGCAACTGCGGCAAATTTTATGTTTCGGCCATTTTTTCACCTGGCAGCTGGAGACAAGAGTGGTTGTCTCCATTTTTCCACACTGGGAGCTGGAGACAAGAGTGGTTAGGAGGTGCTTGGCAGTTATTAGATTCTTATGACTAGGTCAATTGGCTTTAATCCCTTTGGTCATTGAGGTGGCAGAAAGGGGTGGAAAAAGGTGGGCTAACAGCAACTGCATGATCTCCTTTAGGGCATCTTTTGGAAGATGATGGGCTGCCCCTTCCCAGAAGCTCTGGGCAGATCTGGCTTGAGTGTTGGAGAAGGGGTGCCCTTGGGGCTCACCTGTGGCAGGCCTATAGGCAATGAACTAGGGGTGAGCCTTCCTACATGCCTTGGGGCATGGCAGAAAGCAAGGGAAGGCCAAGGCCATGGTCAAGGTCAAAGACAGCCTCCCCTTGCTCAGCAAGGAGCTTCGCCCATACATGTCCAGGAATGTTGTGAACATAGATTTCCACTTCATTTGGTTTACAGGTCTATTAGGAAAATTAATAAAGTGACCCATAAGACCCAGTTCTGTTGTCCATGTGATTATTCTGCATCTGACGCAATGCAATCTGAGTAGCAAATTGCATTCTTTTTGTCACTTGAGTTACCACTGAATAGGCTTGAATATGAGCTCTCATTAGTTGAACCTGTGAGATTTAAGTCTTCTTAAATGACATACCTTGACTACTCGGTCTCCTTGAGCTTCTCAGTAAATCAAGTGGCTAAACCAGATCGATTAGAGGATACAACATGTTCCAATGCTATCTGGTCAAGTGCCCTGGTAACCTCATTCTTCCAATGGTGACTAGAATCCCCATCAGATTAACATTAATCTGTTCCCAATCCAAGAGCCAAATAACCATGTCATGTGCTTTTGGACCCTCTTTTAATTGGGTCAAGGCTATTGTTATAGCAGCCATAAACTCCAGGCTGCTCCAAATCCCCTGCAACAGGAAAAAAAACCCACATCAACCATCCTAAACTATCAATGGTAAATTCCTCACTTAAGGTTCCAACATTGTCCACTCTTAACTGGGAAGTGGGCAGAGTTCACTTTTTCAAATACTCCAAACCTCCAGCCAGGAATCTAATAATTTTATAGACTTTTCTACACATCCTAAAATAAAACCACTATTTGTGTTTCCACAAATAATCCAGTTACAATACCACTGGAAATAAAAAAAAATCAAGGCTAATTCACTGACTTTAGATTTACCTCTGCCCATGTTATCTCAGACACCAGTCAATACAAATATGTTGTAATAAAAATTAAATAAATGGGTAAACTTTCAACAGCAAGTCTTGTTATTCCTAATCTGTTCTCAATTGGAGTAGTACAGTTCAGATAAAACCATTAATTTTTAAGCTACTGTAGATATGACCTCCTGCTTGACTCATTTGGTCTGTGAATCATGAAGTACACTATCTGTTTTTATTACCAAAGCCATATAATATTTGACCGAAGGTTTTTTAAATTTTTTTGATAATTCTGCAAAATAAAATGCTGTCCAATTTTGCTAGAACAATAGCATTTCTAAATTGTTTTTCATATTGAGTAGTACAATCCATACCATTCAACTCTATTTAATTCATTTGTTGGGTGTAGCCTTGAAAATTCTTTTTAAAGACGTTTCATTCATTCTTAAAGGTTAGTGAGTAGTTTCTAGAAAACATAAAGAGCATAGTATAATAGTTAGAGCAATAAGCCAGAGAATTTCAGAGTTAAATCTCCATTCAGTTATGAAAATTTCTGAGTGATCCTTGATCAGGCATTCTCCTGAAATCAAACCAATCTTGCAGAAGCAACATGAAGATGAAATGAGAAGTTGTGTATGCTGTCTTGAACCTCTTGGATTTGGCAGTCTAGCCAAGTTATTATATTTCTGTCATTAATGACCAAATAGGAGGGAATTAAGCATTTATTAACTCTTAGATAGGTGGTCTTAGGTACATTATAATTCAAGAACTCTTTGAATAATTGAACAATTTCTGACCTCTGTGAAATTCCTTCCTTCCTTCCTTCCTTCCTTCCTTCCTTCCTTCCTTCCTTCTTTGTATTTATTATTTATTTTACAGTATTTATAATATGCTTCAATTCTAAAAGATTTTTGAATGTTAAGAACAAAAAATGTAAAATTTGGTTTAAGTTGATTTTAAAATTTGGTTTAAGTTGCATTTTTGGAGAGGGGCGGCATACAAATCTAATAAATTATTATTATTAATGATGATATTATTAATAATAATAATAACAAAAGTAAAAGTAAAAATAAAAGTTTGGTCAATGGGACCTGGTGGAGGCCAATTCTGTGCGATCTAATAGGCCTCTGGGTGGTATGTGGCAGGAGACGGTCCCGTAAATAGTCAGGCCCTAAGCCATGTAGTGCTTTATAGGTAATAACCAACACCTTGAATTGTGACCGGAGACTAATTGGTAGCCAGTGCAGCTGTTTTCTATTCACTATGCACATTGTTTGTAAATGACAACTTCAACACTTGTTTTTTCAGCCATGAGACCAGAGTCACCTCCCTTGATATCTAATTTAACTTTTATTATTTTTGTTAAATAAAAAAATACCTCAAAGGTAAAACAAAAAGAACAGTATTCTGCTTCATCATTATATATAAAAATATCTCTGAGCACTCTGTAGGCACCAATTTTTAGAGTGTGTCTCTAAAAAGGTACAAATATTTTCAGGTTTTTGTATTTTACTCATGGATAAATTATAGAGTTTATACACAAAATTAACTGCTGCATATGGGTGTATAAATTTACTTTATATTCTAAAATGCATTTGTCTGTTACGGTTAACAGCAGCAGCTACGTACTGTATGATATTTCCTAATCTGATCATTATACCTCATTGTTAAATATGATCCCTATCTGAAAATTCATATTTTACTTTCTCAGGCTGCATTAATCATTCTGCATTCTTATGGATGCATTTTAAATAGTATTACTTCTCACATATAATTAGCCTATTGTGGCTCCCTAGGAAATGGAATTTATCTCCATTGTGTTTTGCATGTGAGTTTCCAGGAGACAAATGATGGCCACTGAGTGACAAAAAAAAATTAGACTTAGAGCTTTAATCTGATCCAGCCTGTGTTTTTATGTTTGTTTATGCCGGTATTGATACCAATACCAGCTGGTACTGATACCAGAGCAAGAACTGAGTTTCTGAAGTTTTTATTTAAACTCAGACAGATTTCAAAAGCCATAAACTAGCCTTTATGGGCTTTTAAACCATTTGTGCTTGAATAACCTGTATGATGATTCACCTCAATATTCTAGTTGTACTGTATATGAAATGTATTTATATTGTTAGACATTACATCCAGAATGTTGTGGTTGGCTCTGGCCCAGCTCCTGCCCCAGGGAATGGGGAGGTGGATGCAGGGGAAACTTCAACATGTCACAGGCCTGTGTTATTACCGACAGAATCAGTTCAGGGTTTAGTTTCCTCGGACGAAGAAGAAGGTGGGAGTGACTCGACAGAGGAGGGCTTGGCACACAGCCAAGGCAGTCAATCTTCCTTATCTTCTATTGCTTCAGATGATGACATTTTGGACCCACGCAAGCGCAGAATTATGTGTAGAAGAGACCAAGTAAGAACATATTACAGGAATGTCTGCTTAAAAAATGGGGTTTTTAAATTATTTTAAATTTTAAATTGTAAATTATTAGATTTGTCATGGTTTTATTGTGTTGTGAGCCGCTCCGAGTCTACGGAAAGGGGCGGCATACACATCTAATAAATAGATAGATAGATAGATAGATAGATAGATAGATAGATAGATAGATAGATAGATAGATAGACAGACAGACAGACAGACAGACAGACAGACAGACAGACAGACAGACAGACAGACAGACAGACAAACAAACAAACAAAGGAGGCCAAACAAACAAAGGAGCATGTGGGTTTGGCCATTGTGGAAGAATATCTGTTTGCAGTTCCTCAGGACTCTTGTGTGCTGGACTTTGTTGCTTTTTCATGCCTTTCAAACCAAAGCAGAGCAACGTGTGTGTGTGTGTGTGTCTCACTTCGTTGGAAGAAGGGGTGTGAAGTTTCTTCACAGCTGCTGGCTAAGTACTTAATGACTGCTTAAGGGAAATTGTACAGACTACCGGGTTGTTTTGGGAAGAGTGCTCTTTGCAATACAAAAAGAATGCTTAGTTTATTTTGACTTTTGTGATAAAGAACATTGTTTTGAATTTTCAAACGTGTGTGTGTGTGTGTCTGAAATTTGTACCCTTGAATTTTCGGGAGGCTCCTATCAGAGAGCCCGGCAGAACACAGAATAAGTCTAGGCTGTGAAGAATCTAAATGATTCAGAATCTAATGCACTCTATAGAAAGTTCACAGACATTAATCAGATAGAATAATTATTTTATTCTGCTCTGTGTAGAGCAGATGATTTGGCTACGCTAGGTTCCCAGAAATCAATCTACTGTACACAACCTGCTCCAGGTTAAAATCCTCGTCAGAAAAGATAAAATGTTTGTCTTTTCTGATTCATTGTTTAGATTTCATGGCAAGGACCATGTTATTCAGTCACATTTCTGTGATTGTCCTAAATAATATTCCACTGAATGCCATCTATTTATCAGAGGGAAAGAGTTCAGTACGGCAGATTTTAAAAAGTTGATATTGAAAAAGAAGCCAAGCTATGGTGGGAAGGAGCAGCATCAAAAATATCAAATGTATTCTAGGAAACACTGAAATGCAAGTTCAGCAATAAGCATACACCTTTATATTCTATTCTGGGTCCTATTCTTTTTAATATGTTTGTGAGTGACATAGGGGAAGGTTTGGTAGGGAAGGTTTGCCTATTTGCCGATGACTCTAAAGTGTGCAATAGGGTTGATATTCCTGGAGGGGTCTGTAATATGGTAAATGATTTAGCTTCACTAGATAAATGGTCAAAGCAATGGAAACTGCAGTTTAATGTTTCCAAATGTAAAATAATGCACTTGGGGAAAAGGAATCCTCAATCTGAGTATTGCATTGGCAGTTCTGTGTTAGCAAAAACTTCAGAAGAGAAGGATTTAGGGGTAGTAATTTCTGATAGTCTCAAAATGGATGAGCAGTGTGGTCGGGCCGTAGGGAAAGCAAGTAGGATGCTTGGCTGCATAGCTAGAGGTATAACAAGCAGGAAGAGGGAGATTGTGATCCCCTTATATAGAGCGCTGGTGAGACCACATTTGGAGTACTGTGTTCAGTTCTGGAGACCTCACCTACAAAAAGATATTGACAAAATTGAACGGGTCCAAAGACGGGCTACAAGAATGGTGGAAGGTCTTAAGCATAAAACGTATCAGGAAAGACTTAATGAACTCAATCTGTATAGTCTGGAGGACAGAAGGAAAAGGGGGGATATGATCGAAACATTTAAATATGTTAAAGGGTTAAGTAAGGTTCAGGAGGGAAGTGTTTTTAATAGGAAAGTGAACACAAGAACAAGGGGACACAACCTGAAGTTAGTTGGGGGAATGATCAAAGGCAACATGAGAAAATATTATGTTACTGAAAGAGTAGTAGATCCTTGGAACAAACTTCCAGCAGACGTGGTTAGTAAATCCACAGTAACTGAATTTAAACATGCCTGGGATAAACATATATCCATCCTAAGATAAAATACAGAAAATAGTATAAGGGCAGACTAGATGGACCATGAGGTCTTTTTCTGCCGTCAGTCTTCTATGTTTCTATGTATATTATCCATTATCCTGTCAGTAAGACCTGTCTATACTTTTTTCTCAGCACATATAAACAAAATACTGCCTGAAGACAGAGGAGGTGCTGATGGGGACATCTCTCAGATGGCATAATTTTGAGTGCTTCAGTGGAGTATTTGACAGACATCACTGCAGAGCATAAATATAACTTGAAAGCAGTCTAAATGTAAATCCAGGTATGCCTGTATCAATGACAGAGTCCACTGAAGATGACTTCAGTGAATGTAAAACAATCTCCTCCACTTATTATGTTAACATTGGGGCAACCATGATATAATCTCACTATCCAATCTCAATTTGGTAGGTTCGGGCCTATCTACCCAATTGTAAAAAATAGTGTGAATTTGCATCAAATGTCATTTTACTTATTCTTAGAGGAGTCTCACACACTAACCTATACAAATGCTGAAATCTCAAGTTGATGATCTTATGAAATGCTAAGCACTTCCTTTAAGCAGAATATGATCCTATTGAAAGATGTTGGTATGCCTCTCATTTGCTATTACCATGTGATTAAAAGTTGATTAAAGCTTCTTAAACAAAAATACCTATATAATCATTGAAGAAACACACCAAAGGGGATTGGTAGTCTTGGGCAGTTCATTGTTACATGCACTGAAGATTATAATCCTAAAAAACAATGGTAAAAAAATTTGTAGAAAAGTTATAGTATGTTTTATGTTTCAGTATGTATATCATAAATGGAGACAAACAAAGGCAAAATCCTGAAGGCAAAGCAAAGTTTATGTTACGTGGTTTGACAGGATAAAAGGCCTCTTCCTACCCATATTTTTTCTTTAATATAGTGCTTATTTAAAGTGACCAGATTATAATTTAGGTAAAACGGGACACCACGGGGGAGGGGGGAGGGGGAAAACATTTGTGTGTATGTGTGTAAAAATACTGTTCCACCTTAGCAGCCCACCTCTGAATCATAGTATATTGTTATCATAACCCTCACTAAGGGAGTCCAGCATCGAGGGGGTTGGGCTGAGGCAAACTTCTGTGAATGCCCCCCTCCCCATATTTTTTCATCTCCTTTCATACCATCCTAGTCGGTCAATTAGCCCCCGCATGTTTTCTTCATAGTTCATGCAAAATCTGCATGGATTCCCCCGGGGCGCTTTCTGGGGACTTCAAGGGAACCCAGGGTGGCATCAAGTGGAATTCCTCCCTCCCCGCTTACCACGTTCTTCCCCCGCATGTCAGCAACTCCTCCCTGCTTTCCCCACATTCCCAAGCAAGCCGCTTGGCTCAAGCCAGGGATTCCAGGGCTGGGAAGGCTGGTGGTGGGGCATGGGAGTAGGAGAGTTGGCTCTTGCACACGCTGCATTCACCTGGCTTGGCTAGCGAGCACTTTCCCCCTGTGTCCTTCTCGGCTGGCTCTTTCTCTTCTTTCTGTGCCTGTGCCTCTTTGGAATGCCAGTTCATGGGCAAATTTATGGATGCATTGATTATTATTATTTGTTAATTTATCTGCTGCCTGTCTCACCATGAGGCTATTCCAGGCAGCTTAGAATAAAGAAAAGGAAGAAAAAATAAAAATAAAAATTGTGTAAAGTTCTCCTGCCATTCCCTAGTGTTCTGTCGGGCTCTCTGGTAGACTCCTCCCAAAAATTCACAGGTACAAATTTCAGACACACACACGTTTGAAAATTCAAAACAATGTTCTTTATAATGAAAATTCACTTAAACTAAGCCCTCTTGTGGTATAGCAAAGAGCACTCGTCTCCAAACAAACTGGTAATTTGTACAAGTCCCTTATCAGTTCTGAGATACTTATCTTGCAGCTGTGAGGTAATTCACAGTCCTTCTTCTTTCACAAAGTGAAACACACTTTGCTCTGGTTTAGTTTCAAAGCGGGGGAAAATCAGCACACAAAAAGTCAAAATCAGTAAAGCAGTCACGAAACACAACGATCAGATAATCCTCCACAATGGCCAAACCCACAGGCTGCTCTTTATAGCAGCCTCACTATTGACCACAGCCCCACCCAACCACAGGTGGCCTCATTTTCTTTGATAATAATTTCTCAGTTGTTGTTGCCTATGCATCGCTCTCCGCATGCGTGGCTGTATCATTAACTCTTGTTCTGAATTCAAGGAGGAGCTAGATAATTGATCTCCTTCTGAGCTGTCTGCCACAGTCTCTTCCTCCTTGTCACTCATGTCTTCTTGGTCAGAGGAGCCTTCATCAGCAGATTCCACTGGGGGCAAAACAAGCCTGCGGCATATGGATGTCTCCCCCACATCCACAGTCCTTGGGGTAGGAACTGGACCAGAGCTAACCACAACACCTAGCTTGTCCTGCATTCTTTCAATAAAGCGGAACTTTTTAAAAGTGCCCCAGGACGCAGGACAAATCGTTCAAAATTGGGACTGTCCTGCCAAAAGTGGGACGTATGGTCGCCTTATGCTTATTGAATGTTTCTCACATAGTCCTGCATACATACACAAATGCTTGGGAGTTCACTGAATTCCTTTAATTGTCTCTTTCATCAAATGCAACTCACTTACATCTTTCCTTAGAGAATTCCCTGCTTTTCTTAATGGTTTAATTATAGAATACATCTGTACTTTCATTCAGAATTTTAGGTTGGTCTAAAAGAAACATTGTTTTCTAATAACACCAATCTTCTCACAAATCATATGGCTTTTCCATTGAGCCTTTTTCCTCACAAAATATGCACTGTGTTAATAACTTAAATCAAATTTTGGGATTCAACCCATTCCAAAGTAAGTTTTTTCACTAAGAAAAGTTTCCATGAAGACTGGAGACTCAACAAATCTGTTAGCAGAAACTCAAATGTATTTTATATATCCAAAGAGTGACACTGGATATTTTATTCATTATTTTAACTTTCATTGAATAGCAAAAATTGTAGGTTTTGAATTTCTGTAAATTTCAATGAAGCATTCGTTTATAACATGTTTATTCTTCAGCAAGTGTGCATTTGAATAAGACATTTTAAAAATTGATTTTTTTAAAGAAATCTGAGAAGCAGTAACGCATCATGAGCTTATATAAACGTAGTTGCCAATACAAGTATAGTTCTTTTACAGAAAAATATTTATAGAGAGATGACGAAAGGGCATTTATCAGGTAATGTCATCAAATATACTGAAGCAAATTGCTGCTCTATAAATGCTATACATTTAAGCCTACAAACCTTTATTGGGACCATATATGACATAATATAAGAGAAACATTTCTTGAAGTAATTCTGTCACTGCCTCTCCAGAACTATTGAGCAAAGGGCAGCGCCGGACTTACCCGGCAGGCAGGCTTTGCTGGAGGGACCGGGAGACACGGTCCCTCATGGCGGCCGCCATTTTGGATCCCGGGCGAAGTCTCGCGATGCGAGACTTCGCTCGGGAGATCAGGGCCTGATTGGCCAGGCTCCTGATTGGTCCGGGCGGGGCCTGCTTGCCCTATATAAGGGCGAGCAGGCCCGGGGCTCTCCCTTTTCGCCCGGACTGCAGAGCTGAGCAGACACTTAGTTGTCTGCTCGCGGCGGCCCCTGGTGACACTCGTCAGGCTCTGACGGTGGAGCAGCTGTCTTTAATCAACGTGGTTTTTGGCAGTCTGTGTTCCTCATTGTAAGAGGCCCGTCTTTTTTGGGGGCAGCGACTTGTGTCATGTTTTTTGGGGCCCTTGGGGCCAGCGAGGCCTGGCCTCATCTCAGGCTGACAATTCGCTCCGTGCCTTCCAGTATGCTGATCTGGCCTTTAGACAAGGGGGGGTGTCCCTTGTGGTAAGGCGGTCTAAGTCAGATCAGCTACGCAGAGGGGTTACCATCTAACTTAGTGCGGCCGCCGACCAATCGGTGTGTACGGTGGCCGCCCTACAGCTTTGTTGTTTCTGCGGGGGTCAGGTCCGGGGTACCCGTCTAGGCATTGGGACGGTACCCCTTCTGACCCGTTTACAATTTTGTGCGTTAGTATCCAGGGCAATGGCCCAGGTGGGCACGGATCCCGCCGGTTATGGAACGCATTCGTTCCGTATCGGCGCCGCCACTAGCACGGCACTTTCTGGTTTCCCGGCCCACTGGATTCGGGAGATCGGCCGCTGGCGGTCAGCGGCATATTTGGGTTATGTTAGGCCCGCTGAGGATCCTAGGCAGGGCTTAGGCTAGGTAACCTCTCTGTGTGTGTGTCCTCTTGCAGGTCCCCAGGCTGACATGATACCGACGGCGCTGCTGTGTGGCCACAGCATGTTTTGCTGGGCCGGCCGCTTGGCGGCCAGGAGCGCCATCGGGACCCAGCTGTCCCTGGGGCGGTGGGTCAGGGTTGCCTGGATGGGCCGGAGAGGTATGCGGTGGGAGGGTCTCCTACCGGCGTTGCTGGGCGGTCAGCATTCGGTGGCTGCGCCCGGCAGTATGGGGGGCGGCTCCTGGAGTCGTGCCCAAGTGGGTTTGGGTGGGCAGCGTCCTGTGGCCGCACCCAGGTGGCTGGTATTGCACTTAGGTGGCAATGACCTGTGCATACTGGGAGGCCTGGCGCTGATCATCCAGGCACGCGAAGACCTGCGAAGGCTTCGTGAGGTATGGCCCACCACGCAAGTGGTGTGGTCAGAAATTTTACCTAGGCTTGTGTGGAGGGACGCCTCTTCCCTTAGGGCCATTCACCGGGCTAGGCAACGGGTTAATAGGGCTATGGGTAAAACAGTTAGGGAATTAGGTGGAGTGGTAGTGCCCCATCCCCTTATCACAATAGACCGGCCATGGCTTTACCGGGCCGATGGCGTTCACCTGTCTGAGCGGGGGAACGCCATCTTCTTACAGGACCTGCAGCGGTCTCTGCGTGAGCTGGCGCAGCTAGAGGGGGGAGTCGGGGGGCCAAGATAGAGATCTGACCCCCACTCCTGTGGCAGGTTAGGGGCGGAAAACTGGGGTGGTTTAGCAACCGCGCGTTCTCCCTTGGGCATCTTTGGGGATGATTGACAGGTTCTCCGCGAGCTCATGGAGGGAGTTTCTGCCTGAGCAGCTGGGGTGAACCTGTCTTTGGGTCCTGCACCTTTAATTCCAGGATTCCGGTTAGCCGGTGGGACCCCCCTCATGCACAGCATGGCAGGGTCGCAGGTGACGGCCTGGCCCTCACCTGGACTTGCATCGAGATACGCCCATGAGTTGCCCAGGAATGTTTTTTGGCATAACGTCATTTCCGCCCCGGAAGTAGTTGTTTGACCCTGCAGGTCCAGTTCCGGGTCATAGTTGATTATGCTAATTTATGCAAAGTATTGAATAAATTATGCAAATTTATGTTAATAAAATGACCCAATTTAAATCCAGCTCTTGTGTCCGTGTCGTTACTCCGTCTCTCCAGCAAGGGCAGCGCCGGACTTACCCGGCAGGCAGGCTTTGCTGGAGGGACCGGGAGACACGGTCCCTCATGGCGGCCGCCATTTTGGATCCCGGGCGAAGTCTCGCGATGCGAGACTTCGCTCGGGAGATCAGGGCCTGATTGGCCAGGCTCCTGATTGGTCCGGGCGGGGCCTGCTTGCCCTATATAAGGGCGAGCAGGCCCGGGGCTCTCCCTTTTCGCCCGGACTGCAGAGCTGAGCAGACACCCGCCCGCCCTCCACTATTTTGCAGTGTGCTTAGGGGTCGCCCTTAGGGGGCCGAATGGGAATTTTTTGCAGTTCTGCCTCTTAGCAGAGCTGTTTTTTCGCCCATTCCACACTGAGGTGATGGATGTGCGGTTAGGGGGTGCTTGCATTTATTAGGTTAATTGGCTTACCTTTGGTCATTTGGGTAGGCAGGTTAGGGGCGGAAAACTGGGGTGGTTTAGCAACCGCGCGTTCTCCCTTGGGCATCTTTGGGGATGATTGACAGGTTCTCCGCAAGCTCATGGAGGGAGTTTCTGCCTGAGCAGCTGGGGGGAACCTGTCTTTGGGTCCTGCACCTTTAATTCCCGGATTCCGGTTAGCCGGTGGGACCCCCCTCATGCACAGCATGGCAGGGTCGCAGGTGACGGCCTGGCCGTCACCTGGACTTGCATCGAGATACGCCCATGAGTTGCCCAGGAATGTTTTTTGGCATAACGTCATTTCCGCCCCGGAAGTAGTTGTTTGACCCTGCAGGTCCAGTTCCGGGTCATAGTTGATTATGCTAATTTATGCAAAGTATTGAATAAATTATGCAAATTTATGTTAATAAAAATGACCCAATTTAAATCCAGCTCTTGTGTCCGTGTCGTTACTCCGTCTCTCCAGCAAAATGTTATAGACTTCATAAGCAAGTCAGCTCTGAACGACACTATTCATTTAAACAGATTTTCCATGACAAAATGTTATAGGCAGGGTAACAAAAATGATGCTTTCTTACCCTAATACTGTCTACTCACTGGGATTCAGGAATTCGCAAAAGTGAAAAATTGAGACTTAAAATTGCCATGAAAATTATCCCTATCAAAGTCATTGCTTCTGGTTCCTTAGCCTCCGTCTTCCTCTTGTAATAGTAGACAACTAGAACAGCACTTTCTAGATAGGCCTTACTAAACTAGCAAAAATAATATTTATGGAAGATTGTGTCAAAATGTGCAAGAAAGTGAATGAAACATCACAAAGGAAGTCCCACACCTTTTGTGCATGCTGTGATATTTCAGGATGTACAAAACTGATGGTGACTTTTGATCATAACACTGCACTTTCTTCTTGAAGATCTTGATTCCCTCATGTTAGCCAAGCGTATCTTGTTTGGAATATGCCAAATTGCACATGGGGTCCAAATTTTAAGATTTAAGATTTAATTGGATTTGTATGCCACCCCTCTCCGAGGACTCGGGGCTGCTCACAGCATATACAGAAAACAGCAATAAACAATCCAATTAATAATACATTAAAACAATCCTTAAAATTTTCATTTAAAAAAGACTATCATTTACAATTCATTCAACAATCATACTAAAAAACATTCATTGGTCAGGGGGGAAGATCTAAAAGCAGCAAAGATGAGTTTTTAAACTCTTTTGGAAGGCGAGGAAGGTGGGGGCAGTGCGAATCTCCGGGGGGAGCCGATTCCAGAGGGCCGGGGCCCCACAGAGAAGGCTCTTCCCCTAGGTCCCACCAGCTGGCATTGTTTGGTCGATGGGACCCTAAGGAGACCAACTCTGTGGGACCTCACCAGGCACCGGGATTCGTGCAGCAGAAATGATTGCATGCACTGCTCATGTTTTTTTAAACTCCACGTCTTCTCTCTGACATTCAATATTCTGTGCTGAGGAGTTATTTCTTTTTCTGGAAGAATATCAGAATATAGACTCTCCTGCAGCTCTTTCAAGGTTGCTGGCACTACCACCATCCAATCTGTCACACTCTCCCAAGCCCAGACCCTGGAAAGGAAGTCTTGGACTAACATAAACTTTTATGCACATATTAGCAAATGAGAGATTTATGAACTCTGAGACAAATAGTTCTATGCAGAACACTGTAACACAGAAACTTTCAGTGAAGGTTTAAAAGAGGATCTGGTTTGTCAGAGTGAAAACTATACAGCAAATGAACTAGAAAAAATATGTACTGTACAAATGGAACAGTCATTTATTTATTTTTCCTATGCAGATAAAAAAACTTTGTATAAGTAAAATGTGTATGGCCAAATTTACTAGCATGTGTGTGAAAGAACAGTTTTTGCTCTTTTCTATAAAACCTCTTAGACTTAAACTACATTGGAGCATTTGTACATCTCACAATTTCTTACTCTACTTTTCCAACTTTTTTTTTTTAAAAACTACTTCTAGTCTTTTCCAATTGGTGTATTAGTTGCAATTAATCATTATTTGTTGCATCATACAATTTTTTTACCATTTGCTGAAAATTATTCAGATTCTCAGTTAACAGTAAGGCATCTACTGCATAAAAAAATCTCCATGCATCCACATCCCCATATAACACACTGAATCAACCCCCCCCCCCCCCAATAAAGTCAATTTTTGTAGATTGGTCTTATTGCATTCGGCAACTGGCCTTCAACTTCATACAGTATTTTAATCAAGCTTTTACATAATTGTCTGATATTGTTTGTAAATCACCCAGAGTCACTTAGGTGAGATAGGTAAGATAGAAATTTGATAACTACTGGTAAGTGTTCTGTCAGGCTCTCTGGTAGAATCCTCCCAAAAATTCACAGGTACAAATTTCAGACACACAAACATTTGAAAATTCAAAATAATGTTCTTTATAACGAAAATTCAAATAAAGTAAGCACTCTTTTTGTATAGCAAAGAGCACTTGTCTCCAAACAAAGTGGTAATTGGTACAAGTCCCTTATCAGTTCTGAGATACTTAGCTTGCAGCCGTGAGGCAATTCACAGTCCTTCTTCTTTCACAAAGTGAAACACACTTTGCTCTGGTTTAGTTTCAAAGCGGGGGGAAATCAGCACACAAAGGTCGAAGTCAGCAAGGCAGGCACGAAACACAATGATCAGATAATCCTCCACAATGGCCAAACCCACAGGCTGCTATTTATAGCAGCCTCACTAATTACCACAGCCCCACCCAACCTCATTTTCTTTGATAATAATCTCTCAGTTGTTGCTGCCTATGCATCTCTCTCCGCATGCGTGGCTATATCATTAACTCTTGTTCCGAATCCAAGGAGGAGCTAGGTAATTGATCTCCTTCTGAGCTGTCTGCCACACTCTCCTCCTCCCTGTCACTCATGTCTTCTTGATCAGAGAAGCCTTCATCAGCAGATTCCACCGGGAGAAAAACAGGTCTGTGGCATGTGGATGTCTCCCCCACATCCACAGTCCTTAGGGCAGGAGCTGGGCCAGAGCTAACCACAACAGTAAGTAACATATTTACATAAAACTTTAAATAATACAAGCCTAGTGAATATAGTTAACAAATATTCAAAATCCTTCATACACTTTTTGTTATGTCCTGCAAAGCTGGGAAGTTTTCACTCCAGTGCGACCAGGAACTCAAGCAGGTAAATTCTGATTGGCTCCTGATTTAAAGGGCTCCCTATTTAAACCCCTGCCTATAGCAGGACCTTGCTAATGTTTGCTCGCTATAATCAAAGTTAAAGTTTCTAAACCATCTCCTGCTTCTTCAGTAGAGGGACTTAACATCTGAAAACAAGGTGGGATGCTGTAGGGAATTTTGAACAAAGGCAATCTAGCCTGTCCAGAATGAAGCAATGAACCGCGAGGTGCCAAATTCAAAGGCTGAACTAAGGAAATTAGTCATTGCCATGTCGCTTTACCATCTGCCGACCCCATTTGATGCAGAAAATGAGACCTGGGACAACTATATGGCAAGATTTCATTGTTTCCTGGGGGCAAATGATATGAAAGATCTTCCTGACAATCAGAAAAGAGACATGTTCATCCAACATTGCTGGCTGTAGGTTTTCGATATGTCTGTTGCTTTAACGGCGTCTGAAAAAATAGAAAAAAACCACTTGGACAACATTACAAGAAGTGTTCAAGAGGCACTAAGATCCTGTACCATCAAAATTAAGCTGGCATGAGTTCAATGAATGTCTGCAACAGGATGACGAAGGCATAAATGATTTTCTGGCTGAATTGAGAAAAGCTGCAATGGATTGTAAATTGCAAAACCTTGATGAAGTGTTACTTTTCCATCTCGTTAGAGGGATGTAAGACATGGGATTACAGAAAAGGCTCCTGGCTAAAGGAGATGATATAACCCTAAAATAACAGTAGAGGAAGCCAGAGCAGCTGAAACATCTAATAAGGCTGCTGAAGCATTGTGCCGAAAGAGCCCCTGAATCCTAACAAGGAGGATGCCAAGGTGTATGAGATCCAGAATGGTAAAAGTAAGACTGTTGCAGAACCAAGTGACGACAAAGAAGATGAGGAAGAGGTGTTCCAGACGGACCGGAAAATAGAGGTGCGAAAAGCAGGGACAGAAGTTTGTGGCAGTTGCAGAGAACACCATCCCTGAGAAAACTGCAAATTTCATGATGCTGTGTGTCGCAGGTGCAGAAAATATGGCCATATCATAGGGTCTCCAGAGGGCCGTGCTGGGTGCCCAAGGGTCCTGACTGAAACTATCACCTGGGCAAGCCGAGAAGAGATGAGAGAGGCCACAACAGATGAGCCAGTGGTTACACCCCCCCATCCTGGGGTTATTACACCCAAGGTGAACCAGCTGGGAGGCCAGAGCAGTGAACCTATATGCACCACTGTCTCAATGGAAGGATCATCCTGTGAGATGCAAATACACACGAGGTCCTCAATAATGATAGTTTCCTGTGAGACTGTAAAGCGAGCCATGCCCAACCCGAATCAATTAAGAGCTCAGCCCATAAGAATCTCAGACTGCAAAGGAAATTGAATTCCAATGGTAGGAGTCAAAATAATGATCAAGCAGCAAGTCTGCCACTAACGATTGCCAGAGATCACATTCCTAGTTTGATGGGTTGTGATTGGTTCAGAACACTAAGAACGAAGGTGACCAGAAATGAGAAAATGATAAACGTGATGGCTGTAATAACCTAGCACAACCACAGGCAAAAGCCCGGCTGAGCTCCTAATGGGTAGGAAACTCCGGTTTGTTCTGGATAGATTACACCCAAATTTCCACAACATAAGGGGAGCTCCCAGCAGGGAGAAAATCAGAACATTCCAAATAAGTGATCCAGTTTATGCAAGTAACTTCGCCACAGGGCTCCTCTAGCTACCTGGGAAGATTACTGAGACATCAGGCCCAAAATCGTATATAGTAAGCCTGGGGGATGGCAGAAAATGGTGGTGGCATGTGGACCAATTATGAGACCACCGCCCGCTTAACAATGACTGGTAAAGAGGCCCGAATCCTAACTATGACCTTCCTACAGTCTATGACTAAAACCAGAAAGCTAGTTCACTTATCTGTAGATCCTGAGGCACCACCCAGTGACAACGATGAGTCCAGTCCAGCTGAAGCTGACGCCTCAAACATTATGTTCTAGCAAGTTCCACAGAGGGAGCCCAAGAGAGAAAACACATCTTCTCCAACTCCAGCCAATGCCCCAAATAAACTGTGCAGGTCAACTAGAGCAGTACCACCCCCAATGGACCTAAATGATTACGTATGCAAAATTATGCATTGAATTAAGGGGAGGTGGATGTTATGTCCTGAGAAGCTTGGACGTTTTTACTCCAGTCTGAACAGGAACTCAAGCAGGTAAATTCTGTTTGTCTCCTGAGTTAAAGGGCTCCCTATTTAAAACCCTGCCAATACCAGGGCCATGCTGATATTTGCTCGCTGTGTCCAATAAAGAGCGGAAATCACTAAACTGTCTCCTGCCTCTTAAGTAGACTTAACACTTCTCCAGCTGTGGGCTACGAGCCAGAATGCTAAATTGCACTCACCGCATGGCTTGTAAGTTCTTGCGGGACCAGTGGAGGTAGCAAAAATAACGCACAGAGCCCACAGGTAAAACCTCGCCAAAACACGGGCGCACCACAGGTGCAGCAGAAAAAATCACGCTGGTCCCACAAGAACTTATGATCCACGGCGGCAAGCACAATTTAGCGTTCTGGCTCGTAGCCTACCGCTGCACTTTTCAAATGTGTTGTCTGTACATTCTCCTTCCATAAAGCCACATGCTCTTCCCAAATGTTGTTCTTCCATATCTTATACTCTTGTGGTATGAGCTCTACTAATTTCCCTAACAAATTAATCTCCCTGTAGTTTTTGCATCACTCTTGCAGCTTTTTCCTTTCTGCAGGTGAACAATAATATTTTTCCAATGATCATGTACAGGTGCAATATTTAGATTGTTGGTGCTCTTTGAGCTTTGATTGCTTCCTGGCAGACATTTCATTGGCTAGCAACGTAGCATCATCACTGTGTCTGCAAGCAAACAAACAAGGTCAAACAGCACCGTGGGTTGTTTCAGAAACCAGCACCTGAACTCTTCATTAATAAGAAATTAAAGTTTTCTAAAGTTTTGGAACAAATTTTAGTCAACTTCTAATTAAAAGAGCCTGCTCCCATGGATATTTTGGAGATTTATCCCTTATCAAAAGAACAGAAGTAGAAAAAAGACATCCTAGTGTCAATATGACAGAAAGTCTCTAAGGAGGCAAGCAAACTGTTCAACCTACTCAGTGAGGAGGAAGATTAAAAATAGCTGACTTTCTTCTAGGATGTTTTAATCAAATTTTGTAACAATCGTATTGGATATTTATATGATCAAAAATTACATATTTTTTTAAAACTGTGCATGCTTAAATGATACCGGTGTTCTTTTCACCATCATGAAAACTGGAGATTTGTAATTATTACCCTTATCTTCCAGACACTGACTGGAGGAACAGAATATACTTATCCCTTTCTACAGACTCTGTGCGAGAGAGATTAATAGCTAGGATTTTCATAAGTATTTACTTTATTTTCTTATCCAGTTAAGAACATTCTGTGGTGCTGTATAAATTAATAAGGTAAGAACTAACAAAGATTTTTTTCTCTAATGTGTTCTTTGAAACTAAGAAAATAACCATAATCTTTTCAATTATTTTCTGAAGCTTCATTTCATATTGGCTATAATATCCCAAATTTCCTTTTGGATGTAATCAAATACCGCGTGAATGAAATCACAACATGAGACAGGATTTGACCTAATCCTCTCACCATGAGATAAGAAATGTATCAAGTTTTCTTCTGTCAGGTGTCTTAATTTTTTCCCCAGAGTTTTCAAACATAATAACTGCGGTTTTAATACAGGGGATATAAAGGAAGATGCTGACTTATGTCATGTTGAGAAATTTAGTATAAAGATGTAACTTGTAAATTGAAGAGTGATTATTCTTCATAGTGTTGTATGACCTGCTCTGAGAAACTTCACAGCTATTTCTGAAATTTTGAAGAGTCACCAATTTTGTGGTTCTTAAAATGCTAGAAACCCCTTTCGTATTAGGTGCCTATAAACTTTATATGTGTTTATTATTTATTCACCAATGGCATTAATACATCAATACTCTGAGTCTGCGGAGAGGGGCGGCATACAAATCCAATAAATTAATAAATTAATAATAATAATAATAATAATAATAATAATAATAATAATAATAATTGATGGAATGTTCTTAAGTGGGAAAAATAAATAAGCATCAGCAAAAATTATATCATGTTTTCCCCAAAATAGGACCTTGACCTGATAATAAACCCAATTTGGCTTTTGAGTGCATGGCAATAAGGCCAAGCGCTTATTTCAAGGTTAAAAAAAAAGGACAGTGCAATTGTTAAATGCACTGGTTACATGACCGGACCTGATTTTACAACCATTTTCACAGTAATAAAGTGAATCATGTGGTAGTTAAATAATTAAAGCAGTCATTAAGCAAATCCACCTTCTCACAATTGATGTTGTTTGTCAGAAAACCAGCTGGGAAAGTCACAGATTGTGATCACATGACAATGGGATGCTGCAACAGTTGGTAAATGTGAACCAGTTGCCAAACAGGCTGAACTGCAATCAGATGACCATAGGGGAAGTGTGACTGTTATAACTTCAAGGACAGGTCATAAATCATTTTTATGGGGTCATTGTAACTTTGAATGGTTGTTAAATAAATAGTCCTAAGTCAAGGACTACCTGTATCTCAACTTTGTTTATCACAGTGAAGGTCTTACCACACAGCTTCTAAGAGCACGTTATGATTAGAGGTTTCTAAAGATCTTTATACCAAAGATACTATCAGTCTGGAAAATATTACACACACTTCTTTAAAACTCTGGGACTTTACCCTGTTTCTAGTCAAATTTACTGTTTTGAAATGAATAAGATTTGAAAAATATTATGTTTTTCCAAGAGAGGTGGATTTATCAAGATCAAAGAATGTAGCATCCAATTGTGTAAGAAGTCATAAAGAACTAGGCATAAAATGGGTAAAAATTAAATTCATGAGAAAACACTAGGAAAAACATTGATATTAAATTCAATTTTGCCAAAATGAGGGAAAGTTCTATGGACAAAAATTGCCTATGAGAGCCTTTACTATGCCATCAAGTGAAGGGAGAATGAATTTTACTTTGCAGACAGAAAAACACAAGATTATCTGTCTATCAAATGAAAATGAAACACAAATATGGATTAGAGCAAGAAATGCCCTAAAAGATTAGAAAATAAAGTACAATAGAATGAATAAAGAACATACTCAATGTTTTGAAAGTCAACCCCAAATCTCATAGAAGTGGTGAGATAGGGCCAATGACTAAAAGGGTGCCTTTCTTTATGAAATAAAGCTGCACCAAATGTTGGTGATCTTTGTTATGTCAGAATTCCTTTATGCAGCGGTATGATCCATATGAAGCTCCTTTAATATACAGTGGTAAATATAAGCAAAATGTCAAGAAATCTGAAAGGATTATGGTTAGTCTTTCCAAAGAAACAGTGGCATTATACTAAGCTTCTAACAGAATGCTGTCCACAATCAATACAAGTAATTTCCTACATTACAGTAAGTCATTCTCACAAAATGAAAGGCCTGGAGGGTTACTTATAACTGAGCTCCAAGAATCCAAGGAGTCAGATTTAAATCTTATTTCTGTAACCAAAATAAAATGAAAAATATGGATCATAAGTTATCATAAAGACTGTTATTCTTTGGACAAATATATCTATTGTATTATCCAATATCTTATGAGATTTGTTGTAATCAATCAAAAGCAACATTAGAGTGAACAACATATTAACCAAGGAATGTTTGTACAGTTAAATTAAAATATTTTTTTACAAAGACAAGGATGGTCATGATATAGAACATTTATTTAACTATTGGTTTATGTTTAAGCAAAAATATCCACAGGCATAAGGTTGAGTATGGTTTAGCAATACAACTGAGAATGACTTTGAGAAGTCAGAAACTTCAGATCGTGCAGAATGCAGCTGCGAGAGCAATCATGGGCTTTTCCAAAAATGCCCATGTAACACCAACACTCCGCAGTCTGCATTGGTTGCCAATCAGTTTCCGGTCACAATTCAAAGTGTTGGTCATCACCTATAAAGCCTTTCATGGCACCGGACCAGGGTATCTACGAGACCGCCTTCTGCCGCACGAATCCCAGCGACCGGTTAGGTCCCACAGAGTGGGCCTTCTCCGGGTCCCGTCAACAAAACAATGTTGTTTGGCAGGGCCCAGGGGAAGAGCCTTCTCTGTGGCAGCCCCGGCCCTCTGGAACCAACTCCCCCACTCTCCTCGCCTTTTGTAAGCTCCTTAAAACCCACCTCTGCCATCAGGCATGGGGGAACTGAGATATTCTTTCCCCGTAGGCCTTTACAATTCATGCATGGTATGTTTGTGTATATGGATGTTTGGTTTTACAATAAGGGTTTTTAGTTGTTTTAGTATTGGATTTACATGCTGTTTTTTATTACTGTTGTTAGACGCCCCAAGTCTACGGAGAGGGGCGGCATACAAATCCAATAAATAAATAAATAAATAAAATAAATAAAGTATCTTTCCAATCCTCACATTGCTGTGGAAAAAAATGCCCACTTTTCATCTTTTGCAAGCCAAAGCCTGCAAAATACTGAAGAATGGCCCTTATGTAGTAGCATGTAAGAGCAAGAATTCTAGCAAAACAACTGAGAATTTCTATTAAATGAATCTATCAAAGTACATACTGTATGTATTAATTAGTGCAGTTGTGGAGAGATCAAATGATACTACAGCTGAGATCAGCATTTATATTTCTTTACCCGACTTTACTTTTAAAAAGAATTAAATCTCTGATTGAATGCCAAAAAAACCTCTTCTGAAGTAGTGGCTGCCTTGATTAAGATTTCCCATTTTGGCAAGTCCTAAATCAGGAGACATCAAAGAGGTTTCAAAATAAAGAACAGCTGAAGAAAAATGTATGAGATGACAGAAAGCATAAACAATAATACCATGCATATGTGTAAGTCATCTGAAAGTGATTTTAGAGATGTGTAAAATATTCAGAAATAAACATCTAAATGGCAGCTTAATTCCCCAAGGGAGAAAAGTCTGCTTAAACCTTAAATAAATCCTGTTTAGACTAAACCACATCCGTCTCCCCTTTTGCTTCAAGAGCATTTTCCACTTCTCTGATTGGTTCTGCAGAAAGAAAGATCTTCTATACCACAACAGATTTTCATTCAAATAAATGGAAGTGAATGCATTAAAGGGTTTAGGAAGCCCACACAGGTCTTTTTAATATATAAATTTAAGTAGGGCATCTATGGTTATGTTTTGCTAACACTAGAGACTTTTTACAGATTAATAATAGAGGGAATTCTCAAACAGATGTTTAAACCAAACATTAGATTATTTAAAGTTGTATAAGGAACATGCATATGATGATCCTATACCACTAATAATTTTATTGTTAAATGGCAACATCTGAAATAGGTATTCTACATACATTGACTTTACTCAGTGATAGGCTCCTACTGGAACGGTCAGGATCACAGTTCTGGTAGCAAAATTTGGAGCTCTACCCCAGAGCACCAATTTGCACTGAAAGATGTTGAAACAAAATGCATAAGCCACGCCCACAGTGTGGTAGTAAAAATTTTGGTAGCCTATCACTGACTTTACTTCACTCTCTCTGTGATCAAGGAAACAACTGTCCCTAAAGGCTGAATCAACCGTGAGCCGTGGTGAGATTTGAACTGCTGAACTACAGCTAGCAGTTAGCTAAAGTAGCCTGCAGTGCTGCACTCAAACCACTGTGCCACCCCGGCTCTTATTCAATGCTCCCACATGCCCCACCCCTGCGTATATGCATGCAACCAGTAGGGCCCATTTTTCACCCTACCCAGGCTCCCGAGGCTTCCCTAAAGCTTGGGGAGAGCAAAAATGCTCTCGCCAGCCCCCCCCCCCCCCCCCCGCGACCAAAAATGCCCTCCCAGAGCCTCTGCATGAGCCAAAAATCAGCTGGCCTGCATTGGAGCTGAGCTAAGGCAACAGTTTATGTGCCAGCAGATATAGCTCCACATACCATCTGTGGCACACGTACCACAGGTTCGCCCTCACAGCCATATACAATGTAAAATAAAGTATCTTATTTAATTCCAATTGTTGAGTAAATCAAATGACTGAATGAGCTCCATAAGCCTGATTTCTGTTTTTGCAAGTTCTCCCTCTCTCCCTCCCTCTGTCTCTCTGTCTCTCTCTGTGTCTCTCTGTCTCTCTCTGTTTCTCTCTCTCTGTTTCTCTCTCTCAATAAAAGAAGAAATTATACAATGTGGACATTGAGATAAACATCTATGTGGAACAGCTAGATCACACATTACTTTTTAATATATAATAGAAGGAAAGTCACTTTTTTCTCAGTGCGTTTTTTAACTTTGATCACTAAATAAATGTTTATAAGTCAAGAAGGACTCATAGATAGATGTACCTCACTCTTAACAATCTTGGTTATAAAATCAGGTTTAAGTATTTACTTTTTAAAAAAAAAGTTTTTATTTACATATTTACATATAAACAATTAGACAATAACGACTAACAGTTCATTTACATCTAAACAATATACAATACAAACAAGAAATTAAAAGACGAGCATATGGTATATCTCCCCTCCCCCTCCTGAGGCTGGCTCAATTGACAGCCTCCTTTTTGTTCTTAGCGGTATTATAACCAATGGTTTAATCCATAACATGTACTTTGTGATTTATAATATATGATATTGCATTGTTTATAAGTCAAGAAGGACTCATAGATAGATGTACCTCACTCTTTTTTTTAAAATAAATTTTTATTGATTTTATAGGTTTACAAAAAACAAACATATAACAGTGCACAGTGCATGTGCCCATCACCAAACAACACACACACCCCGTCACCCCCACCACCCCTATAGAAGGATTCAAAGAATTTTAAGTTATTTGTCTATCTATTGATCCTTGGCTCTATCTTGAACGCTTTTTACTAAAAGAGTGATTGTAATTTATTTTTCATATTTACATCACAGATTCTACTTAACATATAATCTTTTACCTTGTTCCATCGCACCATCAGCTTCTCTAGTTTATTCTCATCAAAATTATTTAATCTTATTTCCATAATTTCAAAATGTATGTGATCCACCATATACCAGTACCAATTCTGTAGTGTCCATTTTGTAGAGTCTTTCCATCCTAATACTATCACCGCTTGAGCACTTTCCAATGCTACAGTTTTAATTTCTTTAGATTCTCCTAGTTCCCTATATTTAATTAAGATTGCTGTTTCTTTTGTAATTATCCAATTAATGTTTAACATTTTATTAATTTCATTCTGGACTACCTTCCAGAATTTCTGTATTTCTGTACATTCCCAGATCATATGCATAAAAATTCCTTTTTTCTGGCATCCATGCCAGCATTTACCCTTCATGTACCTCACTCTTAACAATCTTGGTTATAGAATCAGGTTTAAGTATTTACAATGAGAGTTGAGCGGAAAATTCTCACACATTTTTTCCTAAGATAATTTATATTGCTATTAAACAAGCAATTGTATATATTTTCCTATGTCATTTTTAAAAAATGTGCTTTTATTCCATTTCTAGTTCCCAATAATGTCCTGGAATACTGGACAATAAAAAAGTAAACAAGATAAGGATTTGTTCAATTTGTTGTCACTCCTTGAAACTGTTTGCCTATCATGTGATCAGGGGTGGGCGCTTGGGGTTCACAGGGGTACAGGAGAACCTCTAGCTAAGATTCTTTGCAGTTCAGAGAAACACCCCCCCATCCAACTCCTGGCTGGCTCCACCCACCCCACCCTGCTCCTCCCAGGAATCCCCATGCGCCCCTTTTTGAATGCAGGTAAATGCAGGGTGCCCATGGAGGTTCAGGGAGGGCAAAAAATGGGCCTATCAGAAGTTAGGGAAGGCTGGAAACAGGCTCGTTCTGGCCTCCAGAGGGTCTCCAGAGCCTGGGAAGGGCAAAAATCCCCCCCCCCGGTGCAGGAGGCTTACTAGGCCACACCCACCACGCCCACCATGGCCATGCCCACCCAGCAACCGGCCAGAAAATCCCTTGCTAAAAATTTTGAAGTCCACCCTGAGACATGATCAGACATGGTCAAGTGAAGTTTGAATCTGGCTTTCACCAATCCAAATGTGAGAAATACTGAGAAATCCAGCTAATAATTTTTTTGGGAAATGCAATATAATATGGCAATGTTATTTTTTTGCTTATGAATTAGTGGCCAGACCAGAAAAAGTACACTGGAAGCTTCTATTCTTTATTTAAAATAATTTTAAAGCCTACTTGTTCCATTTGAACATTCTATTTAGAACTTTTCCTTAATTTTATAATTATAAAAAAAAAATGGATGTTGCAAAAAAATACCAAATTGTTCTTGGCACATTTGTATGATTTAATGGTTCCTATCACGTTTATTTTCAAAGACAGATTTTCACATAAAGTAACAAAGATATATATCATAACAATGCACCTGTGAACTGTAAGTGATAACTCTGATTAAAGGTAATCTTGAACATACCCATTAAGCAGGCATTATCTGCAGACACCCCCCCCCCCCTTCATGTACTTTTGTTCCATGATAAGTAGAAAGTTTGTTAATGGTAGAGCTATTTTTATTCCTAATAGCAGATAGATTTCATTAGCTCTCAAAAGCCCATGAATAGAATACAAACGATAGTAAACTGTAAAATCAAAATATGGGAATAAATATTTCTTGAATAACAAATTTAATTTACTTTTTAGAATCTCTTTAGACTTTTATAAATGACCTTGCTGTCATTTGGAACTGAAAAACAAAAACATACAAATAATATTATTAGAGAATGGTCAGATGTCTGGAATTATACTGGACAGCCCAGTGTTTTTTAAAAAAATTCTATCTTCTAACCAATTTTTGGCAAACTTTGGTTTGTCCCAGTGGTAAAATCCTTTTTTTTACTACTGGTTCCGTGGGTGTGGCTTGGTGGGTGTGGCAGGGGGAGGATACTGCAAAATCTCCATTCCCACCCTACTCCAGGAGAAAGATACTGCAAAATCCCCATTCCCTCCCCATTCCTAGACAAAGGATATTGCAAGATCTCCATTCCCACCCTACTCTGGAGCCAGCCAGAGGTATTATTTGCCAGTTATTTGAGCTACTCAAAATTTCCACTACCAGTTCTCTGAAGTACTTCAAATTTCCACTACCAGTTTTCTAGAAACTATCAGAACCTGCTGGATTTCATCTCCGGTTTGTCCCTCTTTTTCATCTGTTTTGTTTCTGTCTTCCCTGGGAATACATCTTGATGGCTTGGATTGTTCCATCTAAGCTACAAGCATTTGGACATTCACTAACTAGCAAGAAAAAATAGTGAAGAAACCTGGTGCCATCATCTGGTTATCTGGATTTTTACATTCCAGATACAGTATTTTTGGTTCAAAAGATATGGCCAAAATTCTTGTGTATGACAGATCAAGGGAGAAACTGAGAGCAAACTGGGAAGATGCTAATATGTTTGAAAGAAAAATGCATAAGAAAGATGGAAGGAGAAAACAAAGTGATCTGTAGCAAAGAAAATCATTCTGTTTCCTGCCTTGTACTGATGCTGGCTTGGTTCTAAGCCCACCTAAGAAAATCCTGTCCCAACTGAGATGCTTTGGCAATAACTTGCAGGTATTCAGACTAATCAGCAGGTTATCATGTCCTCTTACTGAATATAATTCCCTGCTAAATTGTCCCAATAGGAAATCTGTGTCCTTTTATTTTTCTGTCCATGAAATCAATCATTTTCATTCCTGCAGGAGAGTCTTGCTGGTCATAGATACTTATACTTTTATTGCTGTTGCAGATGCAATTAAATAAACCTAGTGATGCAAGATTTCATCAGTTTTCCAACCAGGAGAAGAAATTTACCCACAGAGAACAAGTCTTCTATCTCAAGTAATTATGGGTGTGGGGATAGGAATTGAGATTGTGATTGAGTTTCAAAAAACCAAAACAAAATGCCCGAAAAAAAGTAGCTGGCAGGGAGAGCAATCACTGCCAGGTTTTGAACCAGTAACACTCTATTAATAAAGGGAATATTACTTCCCCCTCTCAGGCCTATACAATTTATGCATGGTATGTTTGTATGTATGCTTGGTTTTAATAAGGGTTTTTAGTCATTTTTTAATATTAGATTTGTTTCATGTTGTTTTATTGTTGTTGTTAGCCGCTCCGAGTCTGCGGAGCGGGGCGGCATACAAATCTAATTAATAAATAATTAATTAATATCACAATATCTTTGGTCAAGATAGCTCTACAAGATTTTAGACATAAAGTATCCATACTGTTAGACATGGAGAAGTTCCAGGTTCCTACTTCTGTGAAGCCGCCAATAATCCACAGATTAGTCCAGGGTTTTTCAAACTTGGCACTTCAACTTCCAGAATTTTCCAGCCAGCATGTACAAATTAGCCTATACTCAAGTAAAGCATACCAACCAAAATAGAAAGGGATGCTTGAGCATACCTGAGAAGGAAAAAAGTAATTTTAAACTGCAGTGCAAAAACATAACTGGAGATTGCAGGTACAATGGAAGTAGTGCAAGTCTATGGCCATTTTTTCAATGCTGGCCTTTTCTGGCCGTGGATAACAGAGCAATGTTTATTATATTATATTATATTATATTATATTATATTATATTATATTATATTATATTATATTATATTATATTATATTATATTATATTATATTATATTATATTATATTATATTATATTATATTATATTATATTATATTATATTATATTATATTATATTATATTATATTATATTATATTATATTATATTATATTATATTATATTATATTATATTATATTATATTATATTATATTATATTATATTATATTATATTATTATATTAATTATATTATATTATATTATATTATATTATATTATATTATATTATATTATATTATATTATATTATATTATATTATATTATATTATATTATATTATATTATATTATATTATATTATATTATATTATATTATATTATATTATATTATATTATATTATACAGTCATACCTCGTCTTACGAACCTAATTGGTTCCAGGGGGAGGTTCGTAAGACGAAAGGTTCGTAAGACGAAACATTGTTTCCCATAGGAAACAATGTAAAGTCAATTAATCCGTGCAACCAAAAAAACCCCCTGCAAAAAAACGGCATTCGGTGACTGGGAAGCCGCAGGGCTGTTTTAAAAGTTGACAGCCGGGCTGGGGGGCTTCCCAGCAACCTCCCGAACCCCGAACCCGGAAGTTCGGCAAAAGTTCGGGGTTCGGGAGGTTGCTGGAAAGCCCCCCAGGCCGGCTGTCACCTTTTAAAACAGCCGCGCGGCTTCCCAGCAGCTTCCCGAAGCCGAACGGCAAACCCGAACTTCCGTGTTTGATGTTCGGCGACTGCTGGGAAGCCGCGGGGCTGTTTTAAAAGGTAACAGCCGGGCTGGGGGGCTTCCCAGCAACCTCCCGAACCGAACCCGGGGTTCAGAAAAATTTTGCCTCTTCTTACGAACTTTTTTCGAGTTACGAGTTACGGCGTTCGAGTTACGAGTTACGGCGTTCGGGAGGCTGCTGGGAAGCCCCGCCACCCGGCTGTCACCTTTTAAAACAGCCGCGCAGCTTCCCAGCAGTCTCCGAACGCCGGTTCGTAACTCGAAAAAAGTTCGTAAGAAGAGACAAAATTTTTCTGAACCCTGGGTTCGTATCACGAGTTGTTCGTAAGACGAGGGGTTCGTATCTTGAGGTACCACTGTATTATATTATATTATATTATATTATATTATATTATATTATATTATATTATATTATATTATATTATATTATATTATATTATATTATATTATATTATATTATATTATATTATTATTATATTATATTATATTATATTATATTATATTATATTATATTATTATTATATTATATTATATTATATTATATTATATTATATTATATTATATTATATTATATTATATTATTATATTATATTATATTATATTATATTATATTATATTATATTATATTATATTATATTATATTATATTATATTATATTATATTATATTATATTATATTATATTATATTATATTATATTATATTATATTATATTATATTATATTATATTATATTATATTATATTATATTATATTATATTATATTATATTATATTATATTATATTATATTATATTATATTATATTATATTATATTATATTATATTATATTATATTATATTATATTATATTATATTATATTATATTATATTATATTATATTATATTATATTATATTATATTATATTATATTATATTGTTTGTCAAACATGTATGGGATAACAGGTATAGTATAAACATGGACATGAACACATGAAATGAGTACAAATAAATGGGGACATCCACTCTTAGGAATAGTGTGAGGTCCATGGTAGACAATTTAAAGTTGAAGCTTTGAGGATTTGAGGAAGTAACAACAGAGTCAGATAGAGCATTCCAGGCATTGACCGCTCTGTTGCTAAAGTTGTATTTTCTTCAATCAAGTTTGGAGCAGTTTACCTTGAGTTTGTATCTATTGTTCACCCATGTATTATTGCGGTTGAAGCTGAAGAAATCATTGACAGGTAGGACATTGTAGCAGACAATTTTGTGTACTATGCTAAGATCAGACTGCAGGCGGCGCAGTTCCAGATTGTCCAAGCCCAAAATTTCAACCCTGGTGGAGTAAGGTATTCTATTGTATTCTATTCTATCTCAATGGCACAAAACAACTCTAAATAATGCAGTTTATTGTTTTAAATTGGTAATTTAATGTATTATTTTTATTTTGTTCACTGCCCAGGGTCCTTGTTAATAAATAAACTTAGCAAACATTATCTACATGGACGCCTCATAAAGAAATTGTATAATAAATATGCACCATTGCAATAAATCAAGTCATCTATTTCCTTCATAAAATATTTACCTTATCTTGCTGTTTCAGACAAGACAACTTCAATGCTGTATGCCTTTGTTACACTGAATTGATTGAACAAACTGAAACATATATATAGAAAGCTTATCTACGTTGGAACAGAACAGAGTGACACTTAACACTAGCAGCCACTCACAACACACCATTTTTAGTTTTTATTTTCTTACTTTACACAAGACTGCCAGACCAGCTGCCATTAATAAAAAATACATCTTTGGTGGGTTCCAAACCCAATAGTTGCATACCAGTAGTTGAGCTGATTAAAGTATTGGGTCAATAAAAATGCAAATGTCTTATCTGGTACCTGAACAATCAACCTAGTCCTCTTTCTACTTTTATACTGCCAAAAGAAATTACAGTGGTACCTCTACTTATGAATTTAATTTGTTCCGTGATCAGGTTCTTAATTAGAAAAGTTTGTAAGAAGGAGCAATTTTTCCCATAGGAATCAATGTAAAAGCAAATAATGCTTTTTGGGGAAACCACAGGGAGGGTGGAAGCCCTGTTTCCTCCCAGGAGATTCCTAGAGAGGCCCCATGGAGGCTTCTCCCTGCCTTTTCTGGTTACAGTTTTGGAGGCTCGGGTTTGTAAGTGGAAAATGGTTCTTGAGAAGAGGCAAAAAAATCTTGAACACCTGGTTCTTATCTGTTGTGGTTAGCTCTGGCCCAGCTCCTGCCCCAAGGAATGTGCAGGTGGATGTGGGGGATGTGTGCCTGTTTTGCTCCCAATGGAATCTGCCAACTGTTCTGTCTGGGTGCCCCCAGACTTCAACACCAACTGAAAAAAGCATCCAGACACGCTGGTAAAAAGCAAAGTCACTTTATATCTTTGAAAACAAACACAGAGAACAAAAACTGTTCTTACAAACTGGAATGCTATGAGGCTTCACAGAAGAGTCACGACGGCCAGACAATACAACAGGCTTCTTGCTGGCACACACACCACTGTAGATAATAAAACCCACGCCTCCCCCAAGTTTTCAGCCTTCGAGGCCACAAACCAGAATCAGAGACGCCAAGGATCGAAGCAAGGTCGCAGAACTCCCAAAAGATAACTCTACACAATACAGGAAGGGCGGGCCTGCCTTTTCAACCTTTCTGAGGAGAACCACACCCAAACCCAGCTGTTGCCTATTAGGGATGGAAATACCTGGCTAATTGTCCCCTTCGTTGGGAGGCCCTTCTCTGCCTCATATCAATGATGGCTTGTGCGTTCTCATCTAAGGATTCCAGGCTACTTGCTGGGGAGAGCTCCGCCCCCGGGGGTCTCAGGCTGTTCTCCCTCCTCTTCGTCCTGGCATTCCTCTTCCCCTTCTGCCTGGTCCTCCTCCTCCTCCTGTTCCTCGTCCTCCCCCTCTGAGCATGGAGCCGGCAGATTTCCAGCCGTTCCCTGAGGAGCCTCAGACTGAATCACAACACCGACGAAGCCTCCTCTGACCAAGGAAGTGTGAGTGACAGGGAAGAGGGGAGTTTGGCAGACAGCCCAGGAGGAAATCAATCATCTGTATCATCCTTGGATTATGAACAAGAATTAATGACACATCCACGCATGCGTAGAGAGATGCATAGGAGACAACAACTGAAGGATTATTACAAGAGAAAATGAGGCCACCTGTGGTTGGGTGGGGCTGCTGTAATTAGTGCTACAGATAAAAGTGCAACCTGGTGTTTTAGTCTCATGGCAGTTTATCTGATTCATTGTTTCGTCAAGATCGTGGTTTTTGTGCTGTTCAAGATTGTGTGTGGACTCTCTGGACTTTAGAATTGGACTCAATTTCCCAGCTATTGGGTGAGCAATTGGATTGCATTTAACCTGTGCCTTGTGTGTACCAGAAAATCCCTTTGACATTTAAAAAGGGAGCTGTTTCTGTCTTTCTGTTTATAAAAACTTTTGGGCTTTCCTTTTATCGTGTGGTGTGTGTCTTCCCGGACTAATTACCCTGTAATTACGGGCTGTTGAAACACGCCGGCAGAACATTATCTAGAAAAGTTCATAAGTAGAGGTGTTCTTAGATAGTGGTACCACTGTATTGATTATCCAACTAGCTCCTAGGTTGGCTGGGAAAGGGACTTTGAAATTCTGAGTGATATGATTTAGGTACTAGATAATTATATGCAATTTACCTGTTATTGTAGCAAACATACATCTTTAAAGTATTCCATACTAGTAATCAAGAAAAAACAATTAAATGAACTATGCTGCATTGTGAAAAGGATATTCCGCACTGTGATGCCTAAAACTTTGTTGAACTGTAATCAGCAAAATGTTCAGCCACTAAAGCCTTGCTGGCTGATTCTTCTTCTCAACAAGTCCCAAGACACAAGGGTGAAAAAAGTTGCTTTAACATCTGAGCTAGCAAAACATCTTTCCCTGATGTCATTTTTATATTTATTAATTGGAACTGCCCTTTCCAAAGTTCCACCAGTATTAGATGCTGTGCAAAAACACAATTGTGCTCTTATGCTATTAGTCTCATTTGTTTTGGTAGAATTTCAGTAGAAGACTTAGTGTGAATGGTGCTCACTGTGAATTTATGAACATCAAAACACTTTGTGCCCAGTAGGGAAAGATTAGACTTCTTGACCAGATGCCTACATTATTATTAATTCATCATTTTAATTATAAGCCCTTTCTGTAGATAAAAGCGCCACTGAATGACACAATTACAACAACAATGACAAGGGCAAATCTCTCTTCTAATTTAAATAGATGACGCAAACACCCCATTGAGTGTGTACATATGGCCTTCTCTTGTTCTACAATGTGCCCAAATCACATTCTCAGCAAGGACTGCAAAACATGTAGGATAAGTGAGGAGGGAATAAGAGAAAGCTTTAGCTATTCAATTAAGCATGAGGAGAATGAATGGGTTATATGCACAAAGCTTTTATTCCAAGATTGGGAGGAACTAAGGAACACAATCTAACAGAGAAGAAAAATAAAATAAGCTTTTACAACACACCAGGCTAACATTTCTTACCCTTAAAGGTGATTTTTGTAAAATCCTGTGCATAGCAGAAGAATCAAGAACCAAAAGAGTTTTCTTTTTTCCAAACCCTCTGTTTATCTAACAACCAGATAAAAGCTAATTTAGGTTCTTCCATGAATTACCTCTGTGGTCTCACATGATCATGTACTCAGCAGCAAAATATCCTTGAGAGCCAGTAAAAATAATGGGATTCTTGCTAAGGGCCATTAATATTTATTGGAGCTGTTCCAGGGATCTCTTCACACTACAAACAGGCTTACTTGGGACCGTGTAAGTGTGAATTAGCTAAAGCAGTTTGGGAATTGCAGAATGTCTTACACCTGATCAGGTGATTCCACTTCTGGCTGAGCTTTGCCTGACAACAACAATTCTCCCTATGGCTTCAGATGCTGTCTTTCTAACCACCTGCTCCCTTTCTAGCCGAAGATGCGCAGATTTCACCTGGGGCCTTGTTCGTGAAAAGCATATGTGCTGTCATCAATTGAGTTCACATATCATAGTCATTATGTGATTTGCTTAGGTTTAGTTTAACATTAGAGCAGTAATGGGCAGCCAAATTTTTTACTGCCACACTGTGGGTGTGGCTTATTTTGTGGACGTGGCTTAACGGTCATGTGACTGGGTAGGAGTGGCTTGCCGGCCATGTGACCCGGAGGGAGTGGCTTGAACGATCATCATCGTTCAAGTGAACTGTTAAATCCTTGATTTACAACCTTACCAGTGTTACTTGCTGGGGTGACAATTTGGTTCACGTTTCCCAGACTCTCCTTCCTGGGTCACACACACACCCGCCTCAGGCTGGGTAGCTAAGCGAACGGGTGCTGCCAGAAGCATAAATGCTGCCAGTGCCACTTCCACCCAAGGCCAGGAAGGAGGAAAGAAGAAAAAAGCAAGGAGTGTAGACGCTGCAGCAGCAGCAGGGGAAAAAAGGAGAGCCGAGCTGTGACCAGTAATCCAGGAAGTGACAGCCGCCAATCAGTTGAAGTTGCACAGTATTGAACTTTGTAGATAATAGATTATTTTGTATTGTTTTTGGATAACTATGTATTTCTTTGCAAAATACAATTAACTTGGAGAGAAGCATCACATTGAAAAGAGTGGTGTATTTTCAAATAATGTTATGATCCTACCATTTACCAGTTCTTTGCCACTGGCAAATGGTAGTTCCAGCATAAGTTCCAGTGGATCATATGTGCCACAGCATCATGTCTATGCTTGTAGTCAGTCTGTGTGATCTTTTTGCAGCAGCTGAGTATGTGATCGATTGTTTCATCTGTTTCTTTACAGAGTCTGCACTTTGCATTGTCTGTTGATTTTTCAATTCTGGCTTTGACAACACTTGTTCTAATGACCTGATCTTTTGCCGCCAGTATTAGTCCTTTTGTCTCCTTTTTGAATGTTCCACTTGTAAGCCATGACCAGATCTTTTCTTTATCCACTTTGCCTTCAATCTTCTCCAAGAACTGGCCATGCAATGCTTTGTTCCGCCAACTGTCCATACGATATTGAGTTACAGTTTTTCTGTACTGGTCCTTAGTTTGCTTCACCTTGAGAAGCTTCCTATTATTGATCTCCATCAACGCTGACTCTTTGCTCTCCTTCACATAGTCATCTAATGCATGCTTCTCTTCTTCCACTGTCTGCTTCACTTGGAAAAGTCCTCTGCCGCCTATTTTCCTTGGTAAATGCAGCCTGTCAACATCACTGCGGGGGTATAGTGCATGATGGATCGTCATTAATTTTCTGGTTTTCCTGTCCAGGTTGTCCAGCTCTGCTTGAGTCCAGTTCACTATGCCAGCTGTGTATCTAATGACAAGTATGACCCAAGTATTTATAGCCTTGATAGTGTTGCCACCATTCAGTTTGCTTTTCAAAATTTTTGTGGTACTCTGGTACTCTCACAGTTTTCACATGGCCATGCTTGCTATTATCCAGTTGCAAGATGCCCAAGTATCTGTAGGCTTCTGGCTGGTGGCACTTGATGGTTTGACCATTTGGCATTTCAATGCCCTCACTTTCAGTGATCTTCCCCTTTTTCAGTGCCACTGTGATGGGTATGAGTATAATGAGGACCCAAATTGTTGAAGACAGTATGCTGATTCTGTAAAAAACTTACAGGGGGCTGTAAAGTGGTATATAACTCTAAGTGTTACTGCTATTGCTAAACTATTGGTTTATTAAGACATAACTTCAAAAAAGAAGGTTTAAAGCAAGCTTAAATCTCTAGGGATGGCCAGAAGGAGGAAATTTAAGAAAACAGTAGCAATAAAACGTATAGCAGAGTTAAAGCACTTAGGATTTATAGCCAAATGTGTCTCTTGCTTTTCATCAAACTTCCCCGTCTAATATGATGATAAACCTTATTTATCAAAATTGATTAACATGGCCTTTGCTAGTCAGATAGATTACATGGATAAAAAGTATGTTTTAGAAGCAAGTTACTGCAGCATAACGAATGACCATCATGTACGGTGCTGGCTACATCCCTGAGAAGTAAAATGCTATTTAATTTTAGTGCACAAATAAAGGCTTCCAAGCCTGACTGAACTTCTATGCTATCTGCATAAAGAAGAGCCTAGGGAGTATGAAACATCTAACAGTCAACTTTATCCTTAGAAGCCTCTTGGGGAATTTGCTAGGAAGATAGTATATGTGGGTCAAGTTAATGTACTCCAGATATGAGAAGGGGGGGAGGACAGTTTCTTTCAGAGTAAAAGAAAATGAGATAGAAACAAATAACTTAGAAAGCAAAGGTTGCTTGGTTTCCAGCAAGTGAAGGAGAAAATAACACTGCCAGAATACCATAGTAGCATTTGAGTTCATGATTTCATTACTCGCTAGAAGAGAAAATAAAATTAGATCAAAATCCACCACCAAGCAGAACTGAATAACAAGCCATCATCAGGGTAAAGAAATACTTTTAAAATCTCAACTTCAGAAGAGAAGAAAATGAGTACCCACAGAAAGTTTCCCTTCCTCATCCTCTTTCTTCATAAGTCTGGTTTAAGGTTAAAGTTTTCTTTAACTAAAATGAGAAAGGAGGCATACTGCACACACAAGTATCTTGCCTTATTCATTCCTGAAAATTATAATTTCACAATAAAATACAACCCTTTCATAACAAAGCTTTGTTAACTCATGTCAACTATATGTATACCTGATTTTTATTTCAGTTTTAAGCAAACCTATTTGGTAGCATGCCATTTAACTAAGTTTTTATATGCTTTGTCAGAAGAAAATCCTGTTGAGTTCCTTGGAGTTTACTCCAAGATTAGTTGAACAAGATGGCAGTTGCTAAAACATTGCCCATTCATTTTGTATCCTTTGGCAATTTTTCCATTTGCATTTCATTTTTTCTTCTGTTTTCCTTTTCACATTTTACGTACTAAAAGGTTCTTGTAGCTTTTTATGTAAAAAGATTTTCAGAATTATTTAGCAAAATTGAGGGGGGGATCCATAAATAGTAAAATCAATAGTTCATTTGGTGACATTATAATGGTACTAAAAAGTGATTTATGACTCTTTTTCCACACTTATGAGCATTGCAGCAACCCCAAGGTGATCACAATTCAGATGTTTGGCAACTGATTCATATTTATGACAGCTGCACATGTCCCATGGTCATGTGATTTCCTTTTGCGACAAGCAAAGTCAATGGAGAAGACAGATTCACTTAACAACCACACTACTAACTGAACAACTGCAGTGATTCACTTAACAACTGTGGCAAGAAAGAGCATAAATGGGACAAAACTCACTTAACAACTGTCTCACTTAGCTACAGAAATTTGTGATTGTATGTCAAGACTACCTGCAACTTATAAAAATCAATACAAACTAACAAAACAGAAACAAACCAACTTGAACTTGACTTTTAAAAAAAGTAGTGAGCTCAGAATTTATTAGGGAGAATTCCAAATTAATATAAAACACACTTTTTCTTCCTCAGCATATCTTTGACGAGAGAGGAGAGAAAAACCCCTACTTTAGTTGAATGTTGAAAAAATTAAAATCAGTTTTTCCCTTCAGCAAGCTTTGATGGCTTAATGGGGAATTGCACCCTTTCCGTGCCTTTGCAGGTAACACTGCTATAAATGTGATTCCTGTGCCTCTTTAAAAAACCTGTTCCTTAAAACAATTTCTCCGAGACTGCCTCCTGCTGCACAAATCCCAGTGGCCAATTAGGTCCCACAGAGTTGGCATTCTCCGGGTCCCGTCGACCAAACAATGTCGGCTGGCGGGGCCCAGGGGAAGAGCCTTCTCTGTGGCAGCCCCGGCCCTCTGGAATCAACTCCCTCCAGAGATTCAAATAGCCCCCACCCTCCTCACCTTCCGTAAAATGCTGAAGACCCACTTTTGTCGCCAGGCATGGGGATAATTACCATCTTTCCCCCTTTTTAATTATGTTTTTGGCCTTACCGTATGATAGATTAGGTTGAACGTGCATGACTGCATAGTTAGGGGTTTTATTATGTTATTAATAGCCTTCTTAAATGGATCTAATTTTTTATTATTAGATTTGTAATGTATTGTATTACTATTATGCTGTGAGCCATCCCGAGTCTTCAGAGAGGGGCGGCATACAAATCTAATAAACTATAACTAATTTAAAACATTAAGAAATTAGAAATAAGTGCTGCAGTTGTCCGTTCTAAAAGCAAGGAAAGCATCATGTTTAGGTGTCTCCGTGTTCATAACATCAGGAAACTGGAATCTCGTTGCTTTCTCTTGTCTTCAGGAAAGTTTGCTATGATTGCTGTTTAACTGGGTCACCATTCTCCATCTGCTTTCTGAATTGTTACTCTTCCATGAAATTTGTTTTTGCAGAAAGTCACATGAACTGTGACCTGAAGTCACCCTGCCAAATCCACTCTCATGCAGTAATATCAATGCAGAATTGCTCCACATTATTTCCTTTTAAAGAGTCACACTATTCTGTGAAAACTCTAACCTTGAGAGAAAATTGGCATAATCATTATCTAAGAACAGTCACGCAGTCATTCTTTTTCATATCTATAGGTATTAAGGGAAAACCACTCATGCATTAATCATGAAATCTCCAGAACCGTAAAACCTACAAACTTGAAATATGCCACGTATGTTCCTCTTGCCTTCTAGGTGTTCACTAAGAAAGGATTTTTCAAAATGACTATTGGAGCATTAGTGTTTCCTATATTATGATTAACACACTCTGATGCTAAAGAGTTCTACTCCCTCTCCTCACCTGAAAAGAAATCTGATCCTACACACAAGCAGAGGAGTTTCAGTTTTGCTTTCACACCACCAAGCACTTTTTCTACAGAACAGTTGACCTAAGCCACACCCAGGCTCCTTTTGTTCACACAGCAAATACTGTTTGAGTTTCCAAACACCCCTTAACTCTCTTACACAGACAGAATGCTAGTCACATAAATATCAATGGATACTGGTAGGCAGAGGCAGATTTTTTTTCCTTATTTTCCTCCTAACTTCAGATGAATCTGGTTTTTTTACTGTAACATCAGTTAAAGAAAAAAGAGGCAAAAACAAAAAAAAACACAGGAAAAGATTTACCAATGACATTAGGAAACCACAAGCAAGGAAAGCTGCACATAAATATCTTCAAACTCATCCCAAGTCAGTAGACAGGTGGTAAAAAAAATATACATTTAATAACCACTACATTAATTAGTCACAAATGAGATCAATGCCTTGGACTAATAAGTATTTGTCTGGTTTTAAATATGAACTTCAGATTGATAAGTCTAGGAGCAAGGTTGTTGATCTCGGACCTCGGTTACCCTGTGCCTGGTGCCATGCTCTAAAATGGCAGGATGAGAGCCCAAGAATTTGCTGTAGTGGCAGTAAAGTCCACCTCCCTCCCCTTCAGCCCTCCCCTGAACCTTTACAGAGCCTTCTCACCCACCAGCATCCAATGGCTAAACACTTTCTTTCTGCTTTTCAGAAGTACAATGGATGCTTCCAAATGATGTATTTTGTAGCCACAGAGGTAAAAGAGGGAAATTTTATGCCAACATTCAAAGTGCAGGAGTAGGTCTACCACAGGATAGAGAGTATCATGGCGGGGCCTCACCAACAGCCTTCATTTCTCAGATATACTTTGTTGGTGATGATGACAATGAGAGGGGCATCTGTTGTGGAATCTACCCAGGCATTAATCCACAGCTGGTTAGCCAACTGCAGAAATTACTGCATGAACACAACAAGTATATTCTGGAACTTAATGCTGCTGTTGAAGTCTTCTGGAGAGCACCGAGGTAATTTCAATGCTCCCATGACTACAGAAGTCATTGTTCTCATTGTCGGCCAGGATTTTGAGAAGAGAGATATCATTCTTTGTAGCAGAGACAACAGGTTGTTACAAATCAGTGAGATGCTCCATGCCTATGATGCTCTCCAGTACCCTCTGATGTTCTGCTGTGGAGAAAATGGCTATATATATATATATATATATAAAAGCAAAAACCACTCACACCATCATCAGGAAATATCCAGAACTGTAAAGCCTTTCTGACAGTGAAACAATCAACCAATGGAACTGCTCACCTTTGGAAGTTGTGGGACTTGAGACTTTTAGAAAAAGATTGGACTGCCATTTGTCAGAAATGGTATAGGGTCTCCAGCTTGAGATGACCTACAAGGTCCCTTCCAACTCTGTTAATCTGTTAAAGGCCTCCAAACTTGAAATTTACCACATATGTTCCTCTTGGCTTCTAGGTGCTCAGCTAAAGAGTTCTACTCCCCCTACCCACCTGAAAAGAAATTTGTTCTAAATGCAAAACACAAGCAGAGGTCAGGAGTTTCAGGTTCAATTATACTTTCACAGCAGCAAGCAGCAGATAGGATTGGGGAGGATTTTGTGGGGCAAGGCCAGTGAAGGGCTGCAAAAATTTTCACTACCACACTGTGGATGTGGCTTATTTTGTGGGTGTGGTTTGTCAACCATGTGACCAGGTGGGACTGGCTTGACGATCATGTGACCAGGGTGGCTTAAATGTCATGTGACTGGCTTAAAGGTGGCCAACTGTTATGTTTTAACCTCAGTCAACTGTTTTACTTCTTTTACTGTTTTGTATTTATTCTTATTGTACTTGTACCGCTGATGTAAGCCGCCCTGAGTCCTTTGGGATTGGGTGGCACAGAAGTCGAATAAATAAATAAATAATAAATAAATATAAACTTGACGGCACTCATGTCAAGGTTTTGGGTTAGGATTAGGGTGCCTGGCCTCTCCTCACTTGAAAGAGATTCAATTTCCCTTTCTATTTACTATTACTGACTATCTGAAATACAGTAGTACCTCTAGATAAGAGCTGCTCCACATGTGAGTATTCCAAGTTACGAGCCACGACGCGAGCGAAATTTCTGTTTGACACCCATGCTCAAATTCGGGATACGAGCCGAGCTTCCACTAGGTGGCGCAAAAATCTCCTTGCTTCCAGTTATCTCGTGCGAAAAACAAAGTCCAAAGGCATTCATTCGAGATGTGAGTTAATCAACTTACGAGCTCGGGTCTGGAATGAATTAAACTCATATGTCGAGGTACCACTGTATACTAATTAATTCTCTGTACACACATGCCAAATGTGTACATACATATTACACACAGGCACACAAAAATATACATTATCTACTATATAAACTGTATGTGCATGTACTGGCACACACATGCACACACAGCTCTTCTAAAATTGTGCACATTTAACCTCATTTACTGCGATGGGAAAAACATACCCAGAGACCAGAAGGGAAAAAGAAAAAAAATCAGTTGTTTTCTACTGGTTCTGCGTATCTGACCATACCCGTAGGAGCCCATCACTGGGCAAACCTGAGGGATATAAGGGAAAAGGAGAGGATTCTGTGGAACAAGCCTGAGGAGAGAAGGGGACAGTGATTAATGATTGGCTATTAAAAGATTTTCTTTTTTTCTTTTTTCCCCCCAAGTGTATCTCTGTTTGGTGTGGGTTTTTTAACTGTCAGTGCTAGATGCTTTGGGAATGAAGCCCAAACAAATTGACTAATCAGACCTATCTTCCCATTTGCACCATCAACCAGAGTATTTGCTCTTAGTAAGGGCAAATAAATAATATTTAGCAATATGAGTCTGCTATCATTAGCAGTTGGTGGTTTGGGAAGGCATTCTGACCTGCAGTCAAGATAATTCAGTGTCTTTTTACCAAAGTCCAAGAGTCTACTATTTTATCACCACTAAATAAATACTAATTGTGCCTCAATTTTATATATCAAATAAACACAATGGTCGCAAAATGTCAAATAAATGATTCTCCCTCTATAAACAGTCTAGTATAAATGATAACTGGATGGCAGCTACATAGGAAAGGACTTCAAAGTTCTCTTTTAGAGGTAAGTGATCACAGTCCAGTGAGCAAAGTTCATATCCAAAGTGGGTAGTTCTGTTTGTTTTTCTGCTATGATCCTTATGCCAACCCAAATTCAAGTAAAGATTATAAATTAAACAAGCAATGCAACTGAAGGACAGCTTACAAAAGACTCTTCATGCAGGCCATGACTTTAAGATGACCCTGCAATTCACTTGGTGAATAAAAACATTGGTAAAATATATATTTATCTTAAAAACAAAGTCTTACCTCAAATATGGACAATTATTCTGTGATGTTCAAGACATCTCTAATTCCACTGTATTCTGTCTGATTTTGTAATTTGACATGGTACAATTTATATTTTGTTATACAATTCTAATATATATATTAGTGCGTGCGCATCTCAATTTCCACTACTGGGACCCCAATCCCAGCCATACCGGCTGCAGCCCATTACTGATGCAGCCATGAAATGTGACTGTGAACTGCCTATTTGAGGTTTCCTTCTTCACCTGCTCCTTTCAACTCAGGGACTGAATAGTGGCAACAAAATAAAGAAGGTGTAGACATGACTGCAAAATAAGTCAAAAGATGGAGAGACACATCAACTGCTATTATGTCAATACAACACATAAAAAGAGATCACTATGCTGAATTTCGTATTTCATCACCAGTAGGGCGATTCCCAAGCACCTAAGACTGCGTGATGTAGCGGCAAATTATGTTTACCGATCCCAGTAAATTGGCCTTTTGCAATTGACAGATGGAGATTTTGTCAATTCCGATGGTTTTCAAATGTCCTTTGGCACTGCGCCCAGCTAATTTCTCTAGCTGCTTCTCCTCAATTCTGCTGTCCCCTGGGATTGTGATGTCGATGATCCATACTTTGCTGGAGAGACGGAGTAACGACACGGACACCAGAGCTGGATTTAAAATTGGGTCATTTTTATTAACATAAATTTGCATAATTTATTCAAATAAATTAGCATAAACAACTATGACCCGGAAATGGACCTGCAGGGTCAAACAAATACTTCCGGGGCGGAAATGACGTTATACCAACAAACATTCCTGGGCAACTCATGGGCGTATCTCGATGCAAGGTCCAGGTGAGGGCCAGGCCGTCACCTGTGACCTTTTTCTGCCATGCTGTGCATGAGGGGGGTCCCACCGGCTAACCCTAATCGGGGAATTAAAGGTGCAGGACCCAAAGACAGGTTCCCCCCAGCTGCTCAGGCAGAAACTCCCTCCATGAGCTTGCGGAGAACCTGTCAATCATCCCCAAAGATGCCCAAGGGAGAACGCGTGGTTGCTAAACCACCCAGTTTTCCGCCCCTAACCTGCCACAGGAGCGGGGGTCAGATCTCTATCTTGGCCCCCCGACTCCCCCCTCTAGCTGCGCCAGCTCACGCAGAGACTGCTGCAGGTCCTGTAGGAAAATGGCGTTCCCCTGCTCAGACAGGTGAACGCCATCATTCCGGTAAAGCCATGGCCGGTCTATTGATATAAGGGGATGAGGTACTACCACTCCACCCAATTCTCTAACCGTTTTACCCATAGCCCTATTCACCCGTCGCCTAGCCCGGTGAATGGCCCTAAGGGAAGAGGCGTCCCTCCACACAAGCCTAGGCAATATTTCCGACCACACCACTTGCGTGGTGGGCCAGACTTCACGAAGCCTTCGCAGGTCTTCGCGTGCCTGGATGATCAGCGCCAGGCCTCCCAGTATGCACAGGTCATTGCCACCTAAGTGCAATACCAGCCACCTGGGTGCGGCCACAGGACGCTGCCCACCCAGACCCCCTTGGGCACGACTCCAGGAGCCACCCCCCATATTGCCGGGCGCAGCCACAGAATGCTGACCGCCCAGCAACGCCGGTAGGAGACCCTCCCACCGCATACCTCTCCGGCCCATCCAGGTAACCTTGACCCACTGCCCCAGGGACAGGTGGGTCCTGATGGCGCTCCTGGCTGCCGCGCGGCCAGCCCAGAAAATCATGCTGTGGCCACACAGCAGCGCCGTCGGTTTCGTGTTAGCCTGGGGACCTGCAAGAGGACACACACACAGAGAGGTTACCTAACCTAAGCCCTGCCTAGGATCCTCAGCGGGCCTAACATAACCCAAATATGCCGCTGACCGCCAGCGGCCGATCTCCCGAATCCGATGGGCCGGGAAACCAGAAAGTGCCGCGCTAGTGGCGGCGCCGATACGGAACGAATGCGTTCCATAACCGGCGGGATCCATGCCCACCTGGGCCATCGCCCTAGATACTAAAGCCCAAAATTGGAAACGGGTCAGAGGGGTACCGTCACAATGCTTAAACAGGTACCCCTGACCTGACCCCCTCATACCACAATAAAGACGTAGGGCGGCCACCGGACACACCGACTGGTCGGTGGCCACACTAAGTTGTATGGTAACCCCTCTGCGTAGCTGATCCGTTTTAGACCTCCTCACCACAAGGGAAACCCCCCCTTGCCTAAAGGCCAGATCAGCGAACTGGAAGGCGCGGAGCGAAGTGTCAGCCTGAGACGAAGCCATGGCCTCGCTGACCCGAAGGGCCCCAAAGAACATGACACAAGCCGCTGCCCTAAAAAGACGGGCCTCGTACAATGAGGAACACAGACTGTCAAAAACCACGTTGATTAAAGACAGCTGTTCCACCGTCAGGGCCTGACGAGTGTCACCTGGGGCCCCCGCTTGCTCCCTAAGCCAACCTTCCAGCATCTTTCGGATGCGAAAGTCACCCGAAAGATCAGCAAACCCCCCCGCCTTGGACAGAAAGGCGAGGCCGGCTAACCGTGACCGGATCGTCCTAACTGATAGGCCACGCTGCCTAAGCTGGACGCAAAACTCGGCCAAGTGCTCTACAGGGACAGGCCAACTAAGCTGGTAACCCCTGCCCTGCCTGAACTCCCCAAACTCCTTACCTGCACGCTGGTATGCCCTGAGGGTGCCGGGCGCTACAGACAAGGAGATTGCCCGGGATGCCTCGCCTCTCCACCACTCTGGATCCCTCCCAGACTCCAGAGGTGGCTGGGGAACGCTTCTGGCAACTCTCGGGCCCACGGGGCCAGGGTCCGAAACCTGGACAACTGACCACGGGACAAGGCATCAGCAAACCCATTCTCCAACCCGGGGACATGCTTAGCCAAAAACAATGCGTTTAGGGACAAGGACCTGTGCACAAAATGGCGGACAAGCCGCATCACCCTGTCGCTCTTAGAGGACAGGGCATTCACCACATGGACAACCACTAGGTTGTCACACCAAAAGTGCACGGTCTTGTCCCTAAACTGCTCCCCCCAAAGCTCCAAGGCCACTATTAAGGGGAAGAGCTCCAAGAACGTCAGGTCCTTAACCAACGAAGAGGCACTCCATTCCGGAGGCCATGCCGACCAGCACCACTGGTCACCTAACACTACCCCGAAACCACAAGTCCCCGCGGCGTCAGAGCAGAGCTGCAACTCAGCTTCCAAAAGAAGCTCGTGCCTCCAGAAAGACAGACCATTAAAACTGACCAAGAAATCCCGCCACACGCCGAGGTCAGCCCTGACCCCAGCGCAAAGGCGGGTACGATGGTGGGGCAAACGGAGCCCCTTCATCGCGTCATACAACCTTCTAGAGAAAGCCCTACCAGGAACAACTACCCGACAGGCAAAATTAAGAATGCCTGCCAATTCCTGAAGCTGCCGTAGGGTCACCTTCCGGCAGCTCAGGACCTCGTCAAGCTTCCGCTTAATCTTTACCAACTTCTCTAGGGGCAATCTAGAAGATTGCTCCTCTGAGTCCAATTCAATACCCAGAAAGGTAATCCTGGTGGCGGGGCCTTCGGTCTTCTCAGATGCTAAAGGCACCCCCAATTGAGCACAAAGGGCTTCGAAGTCCCGCATCAAAGCAAAACATTGCTCTGAATGCGCAGGCCCCGCCAACAGGAAATCATCAAGGTAGTGAACGACCGTACCCAGACCACTTTGCCTCCTGAGCGCCCACTCCAAGAAGGTGCTAAAACTCTCGAAAAGCGAGCACGAGACAGAGCACCCCATGGGCAAAGCTCTGTCCACGTAATAACCCCCCTCAAAATGGAAGCCCAACAGCTCAAAGTCGTCTGGGTGTATGGGGAGGAGCCGGAATGCCGACTTAATGTCGCATTTACCCATAAGGGCTCCCACCCCACACTTCCTAACCATAGTCACGGCTGCATCAAAGGACGCATACCGGACTGAACACAGCTCGTCAGGAATGAAATCATTCACTGACTCCCCTTTTGGAAAAGACAAATGGTGAATCAACCTAAATTCACCACTCGCCTTTTTGGGGACCACACCTAAGGGAGACACCCGAAGATTCGGGAAGGGCGGCTCCGAGAAGGGCCCAAGGACCCTGCCCTCGGCCACCTCCTTCCCAATCTTCTCCCTAACAATGTCTTCATGACCAACAACCGACCTAAGGTTTTCAGACATGAAGGCCTTCCTAACACCCAGGTAAGGGATCCTAAATCCCTCTGAAAAACCTAGCAAGAGAGCGGCCGCTCTCGAGCGAGGGTGGTAGTCACCCAACCAACCCTCAAGCACCATTAAATTAATTGGGCTGGGCCCCTTTTCCCCCAGCAGGTGGGGGAGGCTTTGGGAGACCCGAGCCTTTCTTTTCAATCCCCTTCTTGGGGCGGGGGCACACGGCTGCGGAATGGTTTCCCCCACAACTTCCGCAGGCGTGACGAAACCTGCAAATGGGACGGAAACACGCCCCCTTTGCAGCGAACTCGTGACACACCAAAGAGGCCCCTTTTCCAACGGCACCCGCCACGGCCTTGGCCGGCGCGGGCGTCGCGGGCTCCTCTTCCATAAAGTGACCGCTATCGGTCCTATCACAGCCCTCCTTCCCCGACATATGCGTGGCCTGGAACCACAGGTCCGGAACCACCATATCCCAAGGCAAGTAGGGATCATGGGCAATACGCATCCTGAACCCCTTGTCGTAATGCCTCCATATGGTGCCCCCATATTCAAAATGTGCCCTTGCTATAAGGTCGATGTACTTCAGCAAGGCAGCGGCCCTACCCGGCTGCCTCTGAATTACCACCGACGCAAAGGTCAGAAAGGTGTACAGCCACGAGCTGAAGCACTTTGTGACCTTTGTTTTCTTAACCTTCTCCCCAGGGACCACCTCCTTGTCCTGTTTAGGGACCTCCCTGTTTAAAATGGAGAACAGATCAACATACTCCCCCCGCCAGATTGCCTCCTTAACTGACGGGTGAAGATGGTACCCCAAAGGCGTCGCGGGCAACCCACAAGGGATGGCCCCAGGTTTGATGCTGGCGAATGGGTCCCACACCGTGGTGGCCCCCGAGCCCAGCACCCCAAGCCCCGGTGGGTACATAAACGGGACCGGTGGCATAATGGCCGGTGGAGGAGGGAGCCAACCCCCCACCCCCGCCCCGGGTGGGACAGGTACCCCTGGCGCTCCTAATGGCGGAGCTGGTGGAGACCAGACCTGTCCACAGGTGCCGGCAGCAGCCCCCATAAAACTGTTGCCCCCCCCTACTGCGGGCGGGATGAAACCAGGACCCTGTACGGGCAGGAGCGGTGATGTGCCTACATGTGGTGCAACCTCACCTGCCCCGTAAGGGGTAGAAGCCATCCACGGTGGGCCCATCCTGGCTGGGCCCTGGAACGATGACCACTGCCCCGACTGGACCGTCTGCCCGGCGTGGGCCGTCTGCCCGGTGTGGGCCGCCTGCCCGGTCCCGGCCATCTGCACGCTGTGGGCCACTTGCCCCTCTGGGGTGGACTCCTCTTCGGGGTCTGCACCCCATGCTGCGGTGGCAGTCGAGGAAAGCCCCTCCGGGCCTGCCCCCGACCGCCACCTCTCTAAGTCGTCAAGCCGCTCCAAGACCCTGGCCCAGGAGAGAGAAGGGGACATCTCGGGTTGAGGGACTGTGGGCATAAACCCAACCACCACCCCCCCGCTGGGATCCCCCCCGGGGGCCCCTCTGCCGCCGCCCGAGCCCGGGCAGACGGCCTGGCAGCCCTCCTAGGCCGCACCACTGGTTGGGCCGGGAGGGCCTTAGCTTGCCGCTTTTTAGGGGCCATACCGCAACCACAAATCTAATATTAAACAATAAGGGATAGGGCGGGACCAAGCCCTCCCCCAACGGACCCTGCACCACTTGAGCAAGGCCTGCCTGAAGCAGCAGGCCTCAGCAGTGCAAAAACCCTCTCAGGAAGCTAATCCCCCCCTACCAAAGGGCGACAAGGCCCAACACCAGGCCTTTATCCCAGGCCACAAGCCACCCAGCGACCCCTGCGGGCCCGCGAGGCCACCAGAAGGCAGCACCTCCCTCCCCCAAAAAGGGCAATGAGGCTCCAAACCGGAGCGGAGCCCAGCCGATGCTGGCTCCGCTGATACTGGAAAGGCTTTTCGCGTTCACTACAGGCCACAAAATGGCGCCTCGCACGAGGTCGCCAAACAAAATGGCCGCCGGAGCAGACGAACGAACGTCTGCTCTTGTACTGCAGTCCGGGCGAAAAGGGAGAGCCCCGGGCCTGCCCGCCCTTATATAGGGCAAGCAGGCCCCGCCCGGACCAATCAGGAACCTGGCCAATCAGGTCCTGATCTCCCGAGCGAAGTCTCGCATCGCGAGACTTCGCCCGGGATCCAAGATGGCGGCCGCCATGCGGGACCGTGTCTCCCGGTCCCTCCAGCAAAGCCTGCCAGCCGGGTAAGTCCGGCGCTGCCCTTCTTTTTCTCCACAATCAGGATGTCTGGTGTGTTATGCTTCAGAATTCGGTCAGTCTGAAGTCGGAAGTCCCACAGTAGTTTTGCTTGCTCATTTTCGACCACTTTTTCAGGCTTATGAACCCACCAGTTATTTGCCACTGGTAAATGGTAGTTCCGGCACAAGTTCCAGTGGATCATCTGTGCCACAGCATCATGTCTATGCTTGTAGTCAGTCTGTGAGATCTTTTTGCAGCAGCTGAGTATGTGATCGATTGTTTCATTTGTTTCTTTACAGAGTCTGCACTTTGGATCGTCTGTTGATTTTTCAATTCTGGCTTTGACACATCAGCTGCTATTATTATTATTATTATTATTATTATTATTATTATTATTATTATCATTATCATTATTTATTAGACTTGTAGGCCGCCATCTCCGAGGGCCTGGAGCTAAGCCTAATCAATACATAAAACAAAAATGAACATCTGAGAGTCAGTCCTTCACAAAGACAGATAACCAGTTTCTCCAGTTTGCTAATATTATTATTAGTAGTAGTAGTAGTAGTAGTAGTAGTAGTAGTAGTAGTAGTAACATCAAATATGATAGCACAAATCTATTTGATCAGACTATAGAAGCCACATATTCCTGTTTACCATTTTTTTTCTTTTCAGCAGAGCATTAGACAAGCGGGCCTAATGTAAAATGAATTATCCAAAATCTTCATTTACAACCGTCACTGATGGCTCAGAGCATTAACTTGCCCCATAATGCTTGTGTCTTTGTTTTGTTTTGTTTTTCAGGCTATGATTTCCACCCCCACCTGCTACTTGAATACTTTCAACTGGAGATGCCAGAAACTGGTGCAACCTGATACTCAACCCTTGTCGCTTACCTGAACCTTTAGCTGCAAGTTTCTTTATGTAGTTTTTGCAGCTTTTATGCTTTCTATTTTGTCAGATTTGTGTAAAGAAATTATTCTGGGGGTATATTGACTTCTTGGTTTACCTCTTGGTTTATAATTCTAAGATAGTTTGTCAAAAGAATCCATTTGCAAAGAGCCAAACATTGCAGAATCTGAAATAAATATATGTGCTCAAAATAATTATGAAAGTTAAAAAATAAATAAATGCATAGTTATAAAAAGACAGTATAACTCTTGTAAGATGGCACATAAATTATATATGAAAGTGTTACGTACAGCCATACGTAATATGGATTTGGATGGCTGCTGCTGATTCAGTAATCTAGTGGCGGGAGAGTTAAACTGCTGTCAGTAGCCGGCTTGGTTACAGGGTAGCCCATAAAAGCAGCTTCCCTGCAATCCTCCGGCAGTTCGTGTTGTATTCAGCTAGGAGAATAAAAGATGCTGAACTGTTCCTGTGTCTTGCACCATCATTCCCGTGCAATCTAATAGAAGGTTTGTTAGGAATTTCTTTATACTGTATTCCTTCCTTCAGTTGCTACTTCTGTTGTGGCTCCTTTTTCAGTCCAAAATATAATGTTGTGTTCTGATAGGCACTGAGTTTTGTTCCAGCCATTCTGACATATGCTATGCATGATAATCAGATCTATCCTCTGTTGTCTGGACAATACAAGATTACTATTTCCTCAAAGCATCAAGGTTTCCTAATATCAGTCTCTCTGCCTCCATAAATTCTAATGCTACAAGTCTGGTTGTGAAAGAAAGGAAGGGAAGAAACTGTCTGTTAGTCCCAAGTGAAATGCTTTACCGTATCATGCACCTAATAGCAGTGCAGGAAAGATATAGAAAGGAATGGAAGAAACAGTGTTAAATTATACTTCAACTCAGGAAGAAGTTGATAAAGAGAAAATTAAAACTTCTTGGACTCAAGTACAATAAAATAGAATAGAATTTTATTGGCCAAGTGTGATTGGACACACAAGGAATTTGTCTTGGTGCAGATGCTCTCAGCGTCCATAAAAGAAAAAGATACATTTGTCAAGAATCATGTGGTACGACACTTAATGATTGTCATAGGGGTCAAATAAGCAATGAAGAATAATAATAATTAATTTAATAATTTATTAGATTTGTATGCCGCCCCTCTCCGAAGACGAAGAAGCAATATTAATAAAATCTTAGGTTATAAGCAACAAGTTACAGTCATACAGTCAACATGGGAGGAAATGGGTGATAGGAATGATGAGAAAAACTAGTAGAATAGAAGTGCAGATTTAGTAGAAAGTCTGACAGTGTTGAGGAAATTATTTGTTTAGTAGAGTGATGGCGTTCGGAAAAAAACTGTTCTTGTGTCTAGTTGTCTTGGTGTGCAGTGCTCTGTAGTGACGTTTTGAGGGTAGGAGTTGAAACAGTTTGTGTCCAGGATGTGAGGGGTCAGTAAATATTTTCCCCACCCTCTTTGATTGAGATTGAGATTGAGATTACCAGAATTCTGTGCTTGTACAGATAAAATAAACCGGGGTGGGGGTCAGGCTTAATTAGCAAAACATGAAATATCAAAAATTTAACAAAAATCCTTTGCTCGCTTGTTTGGATTTTTTCAGCTTCTTTCCAATTCCAACCTTTAATCAAATGCTCAAATATCAATTTTCTACTTTTCCTAACCCTAATACCTAGCTTCTGCTTCGATCAACACTACTTTTTCTACAGCTGAGGTGGAGGAGCAGGGCAAGATCTCACTGTGTATGTGGCCCACAGCATGTATTTCTGCCTTGTGGAGGTTTTTTCAAGGAGAAGCATATGTATCCCATATTTGGCATGGGGATCTGGCAGTCTGGAATCTTATGGGGGGAGGGGGGAAATAAGCAAGTTCATCAGCAATCTTTCTCCTGATTTAGTAGGGTTTCAGATAACAAAAGCTGGTTAATGAAAATTCTTGTGTAGCTATTAATATTTCTGATATTCTGCTGGATATTAGCAATGTCTTATATTTATTTGTTTGTTTGTTTGTTTATGTTTATATGTTTTGTTTGTTTATATTTATAGGCAGACTCAGGGCTGTTCACAAGGGTAAAAAAATAGATGCAATAGACAATAAATATAATTAAAACATTAAAAAATGCATAAAACCTACAATAAAAACAAACAATCATTCCTCTGACATACTAATGCTGGAGCGAAGCTGTCGCTTACAATCCCATATATATATATGGACACATGTATAAAGCAGATACTCTGTTTGAATAAATGGCTCTCCTGGGAAAACCCAATATGACAAGTTTTGTGACTGCATTAATGTAAAAGTTGCCCTGTTATTTATTACCAGTGACTGAAATAATAAGTCTTCCATGGAGCAACTCCAGTCCATTACTACACAGTCCTTTCAACAGTTCCATGAAGGCTCCACACCCATTTGCACTACTCAGGTGACCCTGAAGACAGAGATAAACCTCAAGGTGGCCTCAACAACACTATAAAATAATGCAAATGACCAACTGTCTGCAAAGAGTATAAATCCTTCCATTTCCCACGATCCAGTCAGAGATGAAGTTTCTTGGATGAGAAACAAAATGTCTTCAAAGAAAAACCAGAAAGTCCAGTTGCCTCTTGAAAAAGCATCTTTGGGACAACCATGATCTAGATAACTGAGAGGTTGCATAGACATCCATTCCATTACAGTACAGTCATCATAACCAATGAAACCAATCTGAGACATAAAGTTATAAAGTTAATTAAATAGAAGTAGCTATTCTTTTTAAAGCTGGACTACACTTTTGTTTTGATTATTTATTTGTTTGTTTATTAAATTTATATGCTGCCTATCACACACTCGAAGTGACTTTTATTTTTTGGTGAGGGCTGTTTTTTCAACTTTGAAATATATTGAGAGCACAATATTTCCATAATGATGTCCCTGACATAAGCTTGGCTCCATTATATGGAACTCCATACCATTGTGTGGTATGGAATCTCAAGTAGTGAAATAGGTCTATTTGCTTACCATACTTGATTTCTTGGCTTGAGGCAATTTGTCCCAAAACAGAATTCTACAGATATGTTGAACTAAAAATCCCATCATGCACAGTAGTGAAGGGCTACCAAAAATTTTACTACCACACTGTGGGCGTGGCTTATGCAGGACACCCTGCATTTTCTTTCAACATCTTTCAGTGCAAATTGGGTGCTCTGGGGTGGAGCTCCATTTTTGCTACCCCACTGCATTCCCCCCCATCTGGGCAGTAGCCAACCCCTCATGCACAGTCAACAAATGTATTTATTTATTTTGATTTCTGGGCCGCCCTTCTCCTGTGGACTCAGGATGGCCTACATACCAAAGTCAATACAATACACATCAAAGAAACCCAATATAAACCTAAAAACAGAGTATAAAACCAAGTTTTAAACCCCCATACTAAAAACATTAAACTAACACTCATTCACAATCAATCATTCATATCATCGACCAGAGCATGAGGCAATGCTCAACGGCCCCAAGCCTGCCGGCAAAGGTGTGTTTTTAAGGCCTTACAAAAGGCCAGGAGGGTGAGGGCGGCATGAATCTCCAGGGGGAGCTGATTCCATAGGGTCAGAGCTGCCACAGAGAAGGCTCTTCCCCTGTGTCCTGTCTAGTGGCATTGCCTAGGTGACGGGGCCTGGAAAAGGCCAACTCTGTGAGCTCTAACTGGTCACTGGGATACATGATGCAGTATGCAGTCCCATAAGTAATCTGGTCCTAAGCCATGTAGGATTTTATAGGCCATAACCAACACTTTAAATTGTGTTCAGAGACTATTCGGTAGCCAATGCAGCTCACAGAGTGCTGGTGAGATATGGGTGTATCTAAACAGATCCATGACTGCTCGCGCTGCTGCACTTTGGACTACCTACAGTCTCTGAAAGTTCTTTAAAGGTAGCCTCATGTAGAGAGCATTGCAGTAATCGAGTGGTGAGGTGATGAGGGTGTGAGTGACTGTGAGAAGAGACTCCCTGTCCAAATAGGGCGGCAACTGGTGCACTAGTCGGACCTGTGCAAATGCCCCCCTTGCCACAGCTGAGAGATGGTATTCGAGACTCAGCTGCGTATCAAGAAAGACTCCCAAGTTGCGGGCCTTCCATGGGGGGAATAAGGATCCCTCCCCCAGAGTAATGGAAGGACAGATGGAGTTGTCCTTGGGAGGCAAAACCCACAGCGACTCCATCTTGTCAGGGTTGAGTTTGAGCCTGTTAACACCCATCCAGACCCCTCATAGCCTCCAGGCCCCGGCACATCACTTCCACTACTTCATTGACTCAACACGGAGTGGAAATGTACAGCTGGATGTCATTCATGTACTGTTGGTAACCCACCCTGTGTTATCAGGTGATCTCACCCAATGGTTTCATGTAGATATTAAACAGCAGGGGGGAGAGGACCAACCCCTGAGGCACCTCACAAAGGAGAGGCCTAGGAACTGACCTCTGACTCCCTGTCAACACCAACTGTGACCAACCGGAGAGGTAGGAGGAGAACCACCTTAATGCAGTGCTTCACACTCCCAATCCCTCTAGTCAGTGCAGAAGGATACCATGTCAGGTGCTGTGTAAAATATTCTTTTCTTTGAGGGAAAAATCCCCTTTCAACTTGCATTACATGTGCTTTGAACTAGACGTCTTGATATAAAATCTCTATTGACTAATTTAATTTGCATCGCCCTTTTGGCCTCTAATCTCCAGAACCCTGAGCCAACGTTTGGGAGAACTGAGAAAAAGCTATAGCTCTCATTACATTCAATCCATTGCATTTGTTCATGGTCAGTTGCTATGTCACATTACTGTGATGTTAAAAATGTTTTTTTTTGTTCTTGTTGCTTTTGTTTTTCTGACAAATAATAGATTTAGTAGTGATTTCATCACTGAGCAGCAGATATAACTTGATGATAGGATTGAGCTATGAAATATTGAAAGGTGCAATTTATAGAATTTTTTTTAAAAAAACTATTCAGTTCTGTGGGCCTTTCCTCAGTTGTACCAAACAACAAGCAAACATGTCCTGGCAAGTTTTCTGACTTGCTTTCAGCTTTTTCCAACCCAAAGTGAGACAAGTTTAAACTGTAGTGAAGTACAGTAATACCTCGTCTTACGAACTTAATTGGTTCCGGAAGTAGGTTCGTAAGGCGAAAAGTTCGTAAGACAAAATATTGTTTCCCATAGGAAACAATGTAAAAGTGATTAATGCGTGCAAAGGGAAAAAATCGCATGTGGCCTCCAGGAAGGACGTCTTCGTGACGTCAAAGCTCCACCCATGGAATTCCCTACTGGGGTCCCCACCTCCTTTCCAGCCTCCAGATCGGCCGAAAACGCCGCCGCTGATAGTAAAAACGGCGCTCTGCCAGGCGGCGGCGCCCGGCTGTAACCTTCTGAAACAGCTGGGTGCTTCTGGGCGGCCTCCAGAACCCAAACCCAAACCCGAACTTCCGAGTTCGGCGTTTGGGAGAACGCCGAGAAGCCCCCCGGCTGTTTTAGAAGGTGACAGCTGGGCGGCGGCACCCAGCGGAGTGCCATTTTGCGATCTGGGGTGGGTTCGTAAGCCGAAAAAAGTTCGTAAGAAGAGGCAAAAAATTTCCAAACCCCAGATTCGTATCATGAGGGGTTTGTATCACAAGGGGTTCGTATCACGAGGTACCACTGTATTTTCCCTATATTCTGGCAATCTCCACAAACAGTTATAAGATGTGTAAATCTGGATGACCATCACCTTAAAGAAATCACATGACTCAGTGACAGAAAACAGAGGCAGAAGAGGATCAGCCATTGGCACAACAGATGTCAAGCTAACATAGTTTCTGAAGAATCAGGATGGTCTGTGATCAGCTCAATCACAGGAAAAGCCCAGAGATAAAAGCACTTTCAAAATTCTTTAATATGGGAATCTCACTGTAAATACAATTCCCCTTATAAAACCTATAAAAGTCTAAATTACAAAAAAAAAAAAATAGACGACTTCTGGTGACTACACAGATATGCCCAATTAGGTTTTTATGGCAACCATATAGAACTTTCATTGTCTTTTAGAATATTTTTAAGGTATTTCCTGTTGGTCTCTTCTCCAAGTTCTACCAGGTCTCAGGCAGCTTAATTTTTTAATAATATAAATGCTGCCATCTGCTGGGTAATTGTAAATAATGGTTATATTTTGAACAGAATAATGTTAATGGCATTTTATTTAAATACATAGGTAAAATATGTTCTTTGATATATGTGCTTCCCTTGTTCTTTTGAATGAAGATTTATTTGGTGCAAAACCTATTTCAGAACAGATTATTCCTTTTAATTCTGACTATAACTAGCTGAATGTATTTGCAGAGCAAAGATCTTGGCTAGAACCATGTTTTGTTTATTTTGATTTGTTAACATGTCTGAAACAAAAGGTATGAAAAGCAAATCTGTCTCCCTCTCCCCCCAAACCTGGAGTATTGTTTTGTATTTTTGTTCTGGTGTTGGATACAATGGTGTCACAGAATGAAGATGAATTTTGGATCTTTCTATCATTCATGGTGGATGTGTATTAAAGCCAAAACCTATTGGAAAACTATAGAGGAATGGTTAATAGAAATTTTAAAAGAAAAAATAGAAAATTTTATTCGGGATCTTTAATGAATCATATAAAAAAGAAGATAAATACTTGGTTACGCATATTTTAACAGCGGCTAGAATAACATACGCTCAACTATGGAAAAGTGAGGACATTCCAAAAGAAGAAATGATTATTAAAAAAAAATTGGAATGTGCTGAAATGGATATGCTAACCAAAAAACTAGATGGGAAAGAAGAAAAGGGTTATTATAGAATTTGGGATAAATTTTACAATTGGTTTAAACAAAGAAACAATAAAATAAGTGAAATGGAATGAAAGGTTTAAAAGATTAATAATTAAAATATTCATTTCTCTTTTCAAAATTGGAAACTATTTTTTAAAGTCTTTTTTTTCTATTCTCTTTCAAGTTCTTCTATAAAATGTTTCTTTTCTTCTTTATTCTCTTTTACATAAAAATATACAGTATTTACAGTGAACATAGACTAAAATGTTTTTAATTTGATGTAAAAACATATACAACTCTGTATGTGCTTCTGATGAAAATTGGAGTGTAAATCATCCTGGATATGTGTATTTTTTTTTAATGTTTGTGTGTTTTTATGTCTGTTTCGTTTTTGTTCTGTCGGGCTCTCTGGTACACTCCTCCCACAAATTCACAGGCATAAATTTCAGACACACGTTTGAAAATTCAAAACAATGTTCTTTATAATGAAAATTCACTTAAACTAAGCCCTCTTTTGGTATAGCAAAGAGCACTGGTCTCCAAACAAACTGGTAATTTGTACAAGTCCCTTATCAGTTCTGTGATACTTATCTTGCAGCTGTGAGGCAATTCACAGTCCTTCTTCTTCCACAAAGTGAAACACACTTTGCTCTGGTTTAGTTTCAAAGCGGGGAAAAATCAGCACACAAAAGGTCAAAGTCAGTAAACAGTCATGAAACACAACGATCAGATAATCCTCCACAATGGCCAAATCCACAGGCTGCTATTTATAACAGCCTCACTAATTACCACAGCCCCACCCAACCACAGGTGGCCTTATTTTCTTTGATAATAATCTCTCAGTTGTTGTTGCCTATGCATCGCTCTCCCCATGCGTGGCTGTATCATTAACTCTTGTTCTGAATCCAAGGAGGAGCTAGATAATTGATCTCCTTCTGAGCTGTCTGCCACACTCTCCTCCTCCCTGTCACTCTGTCCTCTTGGTCAGAGGAGCCTTCATCAGCAGATTCCACCGGGGGCAAAACAGGCCTGCCGCATGTGGAATATCTCCCCCACATCCACAGTCCTTGGGGCAGGAGCTGGGCCAGAGCTAACCACAACAGTTTTAAATAAAAATTTATAAATAAAATAAAGAAGAAGAGGATGAATTTTGTATTGGAGAAAACAAGATGGGAGAGTTCTCTGAAAATTTGGGGATAACTAATATTAGCCTCAACATATTGATGTGACAAAGATTTACTTTCTGATGATAGATGCTGTAACAATCATAGTCTTCTTGTCCCTGTTACTTCCATTTTTCCAACTGAGATTTCTTGCCCTCCGCCTCTCTGACCTTCCTCTTCTACCACCGCTTTTGTAATCCCAGGCTTTCTCTCTGACTATATAATAAATCAATTTTGGGGTGGGCTCCAAATTTGTTACTATCGCTCTTTAGGCGTGGTTTATTTTGTGGGCATGGGTTGATGCTCATGTGATGGTGGGCATGGCTTCATGGTCATGTGACTGGGTGAGAGTAGTTTGGCAGTCATGTGACCGGGTGGGAGAGGCTTTGTGGTCATGTGACTGGGTGGGAATGTGACTGGGTGGACATAGTCAATTTGATGTCACTCGCGTCAAGGGTTAGGCCTCTTCTTGCCTCAAAAGCCTCAACAAGATACAATATCCTTGTCAATGTACTACTACTGAACATCCAAAATATACTATTTAATCCTATGTATATATGCCATATATGTACAGCAACACAAAAAGATATATTATCTACTATATATATTGCATATGTATGTACATACACGCACACACACACACACACACACAGTTCTTCTAAAACTACACATTCAACTTAATTTACTGCATTTGGAAAAACACACCACACATTTTACCATAACTTCAGTACATTAGAACACTATACATGCCTTCAGATGTTCTTCCATTGCTTGCACATCACTGTTTGTTTGTTTGTTTGTTTATTTATTTATTTATTTATTTGTTTGTTTGTTTGTTTATTTATTTATTTATTTACTTACTTACTTACTTACTTACTTACTTACTTACTTACTTACTTACTTACTTACTTACTTATTTATTTATTTATTTATTAGATTTGTATGCCGCCCCTCTTCGTAGACTTTGAAATGTCTTGAATTGAGTAAAATGTGGTGAAACTCACTTTCAATAAGCTCTTGTTTAGCAACCAAAATTTTGGACTCAATTGTAGTCATACGTTTTTCTTTCTTTCTTTCTTTCTTTCTTTCCTTCCTTCCTTCTTTCTTTCCTTTCCTCCCCTTTCCTTTCCTTTCCTTCTTTCCTTTCCTTTCTTTATATATCTTTCATCTATCATTTATCATCTATCAATATCTATATCTAATCTATATCTATATATCTATATCATCATCTCTTTCTCTCTCTCATCTATCTATCTATCTATCTATCATCTATCTGTCTGTCTCTCTGTCTGTCTGTCATCTATCTATCTATTTCCCAGAGTTCCCTATTATAGATAGTTGTTTTTCAACTTACCCACCCTCAGAAACCCCACCCCAAAACAACATGCAATATTAAACAGCCTGGAAAAACGCTTGTGGGAACACAGATGCTGCATTGTGCCATATCTCTGCAGCCTGCAGATCAAGTAGGCCAGAATAGCTTTGGAAAGAGTTACATTTGGGCAAATAAAAGGTGGCATGTACCTGGAAGTTTCCTCCTTTCTACCAACTGCTGACTTAAATGGAAGCAGAAGAATTGAAATGAAATTCTCCCTGAATTTGCGAAAACCTTCCTTTTGTGGGTTTTTTTTTCTTTTGCAGGTAGAGAAAAGAAGGTAGAGAGGGGGTGGATGGGTCTCTCTGGAGCCCTCTTGCTCTAAATATACAAGGCGCTGGTGAGTCCAGTCATGGTTTTTGTAGTTCTGCTGCATGGATAAACACAACAGGCGTGGGGGGCAGAATTTGCCTGGGCTCTCCGCCATTCTGGAACTGCACTGCATATGGGGGAGTTTTCTGGCATGGCACAGTTTCAGGATGGAGGAGAGCTTGCTTAGGAGAGCCATTGGTGGGGGTTGGGATTGTTTGGGAGAGGACCAAGAAGCTCTCCACCATCCTGGAACTCTACCATGAGGCAGCAGTGGTTTACCTGTTGAGGCTTCAAGCTTCAGTGCACTGAACCAGAAAGAAGGCAGGCGGGCAGGTAAGGCCTGCCTCTTCCACTGCTGGCCTGGCATGCCAAACTTTGCACAGCAGCGGGAAGCAGCCTGAAAGCCAGGGCAGGCACCTCATATGTTCTGCGGCCAAGCTGAACCCTGCACACCTCTCTGCCTCCCACCTTACCTGCCTCCTCCTGCCAGGCATGGAGGGAGGGCAGCAAGAGGGGGGCAGCAGCTCCTGCCAAGTGCAGTGCATGATATCCCTGGCACGCCTGTTAATCTGGCTAGTCATGCAACTACAAGTGTGGTGCAGAAGCCGCTGGTGTCTGAGAGGATGGTAGCCATCCCCACACACACACACACACACACACAGGGAGAGGGCCAGACATACACTTGGAAGGTGCCATTGCTCTCGATGCCCTCCCTCTCTCCCTGCTTAGCTGCAGACGTCCACCTGCCCTCCAAAAGCAGCTGGTGGAGGGGTGATTCGAGCATGTGGGGAGGGAGGGAAGTGCATTGGAGATCCTAGCTGCAGTTTACTTGTGACAATCTGCCGTGTGCTGCCCTCCCTCCCTCCAACCACCCCTCCCCACCTCCTTCGGTCCACATGTTTCTGGCATCACTCCTCCACCAGCTCTCCCTCCTGGAGCCTCAGAGCCCTTCCCATGGATTTCTCCCAGCTGGCCTGGCAGGGAAGGACGCGGGAGATCTTAGCTGCAATTTATTTGCGTAGATCTCCTATATGCTCCCCTCCCTCTCCCTCCCTCCCTAAATGCAATGGTCCACCCGCTGCTGATATCACCCCTCCACCAGCTCTTCCTCCCCTGCCCACCTGCCAACCCATGCCCTTACTTTCGCCAGCAGCCATGAACAGAAGAAGTACGTGGCTAGATTCTGCAAGTAGGGGCTGGGTGGGGTGAGCGAGCATCAGGCAGGCAGAGTAAGCTTGCATTGGATGGGCAGGGCATGCACAATGGAGAAATATCTGAAAAATTCAAAATAAAAGAGAAAGAAAAAAAGCCCAAAACAAGATAACAGCACATGCGCAGTGCCAGAAACTCAGCTTCTCTGATGTGCAGAAGAAAAATAACCTGGGGGGAAAAAATTATTATTATTTTTTTAAAAAAAATGGTGATGGCACCCACAGACCGGCACCAACTGATCTGGTTTGGTGACATCATCAGCAGGCCGCTACCAGTTCAGGTGAACCGGTCCAAACCAGAAGGAATCCACCTCTGAAATCAATAGACAGAAAAATAAAATCCTTATTGGAGCAGAGATTGTATTTTGCTGGTATAAAAACTTAAAATTCCTCACCTGCCATTTGACCAGCAAAATGTCTGGATTCATTTATGCCTTCTATTGCAGATTATGTAAAGCTGTTTGAATCCTGACTGACAGTATTTATCAAGACAGCTGTTGAACTGAGCCACTGTTGGTAAGAGAAATGGGGGAAAGAAGGGTGGAGGGAACAAAACACCAGTCTCTGTTATTCTCCACAGAGCAAAAACAGATCTACTTTTATCCAGGTAGAAACAGCAGAAATGCCAACATAGAAATTGTGTGATTACATATAAAAGAGCTATTTATTAGGGTATTTTCCACATACCTCAGCCTGCTTTTGCTTCTAGAAATCAGTGGCCTCCACTAGTAAATACAAATGCAACAACTGGAATAGAGGAAATCACCCTCCCTTCTTCTCATCTATGTGGCATGGCTTGATGGTCATGTGATAGTGAGTGTGGCTTTATATCATTCAGCGTTGGAGATTAACTAGATTAGCTCTACCCTCCACATCGGCAAAAAGAATCCAAACCGCACATACAAACTGAATAAACAATCACTCACTGCTAACCCACACTCAGTAAAAGACCTTGGAATACTAATATCGAATGACCTAAGTGCTAAAGCCCACTGCAACTATATCACCAAAAAGGCTTCTAGAGTTGTTAACCTGATCCTACGCAGCTTCTGCTCAGGCAATCTTACACTACTCACAAGAGCCTACAAAACGTTTGCCAGACCCATTCTAGACTACTCCTCATCTGTCTGGAACCCATACCACATCTCAGACATCAACACCCTTGAAAATGTCCAAAGATATTTCACCAGAAGAGCCCTTCACTCCTCCACTCCTAAGAAAATAGACTAACAATCCTGGGCCTAGAAAGCCTAGAACTACGGCACCTAAAACACGATTTGAGTATTGCCCACAAGATCATATGCTGCAACGTCCTACCGGTCAATGACTACTTCAGCTTCAACCGCAACAACACAAGAGCACGCAGCAGATTCAAACTTAATACGAACCGCTCCAAACTTGACTGTAAAAAAATATGATTTCAACAACCGAGTTATCAAAGCGTGGAACTCATTACTGGACTCAATTGTGTCAACCCCTAACCCCCAATATTTCTCCCTTAGACTCTCCACGATTGACCTCTCCAGGTTCCTAAGAGGCCAGTAAGGGGCGTACATAAGTGCACTGGTGTGCCTTTCGTCCCCTGTCCAATTGTCTTTCCTTTCTTTCATCTATCATATATATTCTCTTCCTTTCATATATCCTCTCCTCTAAGTTCACTTTTACCCTTATATATATTACCACGTCTTTTATTCTTCCTATGTATTTGTGTATTGGACAAAATGAATAAATAAATAAACTAGCAGAGGGGTCTCCAACCTTGACTACTTTAAACTGGTGGACTTCAACTCCCAGAGCTGGCTGGACAATTCTGGGAGTTGAAGTCCTCCAGCCTTAAGGTTGTCAAGGTTGGAGACACCTGAACTAGCACACCTCTGTTGTTTTCAGTGAATCAAATAACCATGGTGGGTTTTTTCTGCCCAAAATTATTTAATCATCAGGTTCCCACACAGGGAATTTAAAAAACAAAATAGTTACAGCTTTAAGTAATGAAAATGCATGTTTTATATATATCTGCTGTTCCCAATCTAGCACCCTTTTTAAACTACTATCCTCTAACCAACAAAGCCACCAAGCTTTATGACAGGTTGGAATTCAAGATACTGATCTTGTGATATTTCACATACTGAATTTCTCATTCTCTAATAACAATTATGGCCATCAAAATTCTGCTTTGGGAAAAAACATGACAACTCTTGATCAGTATATAAACTACTGTTCCTCAACATCAACTTCTTAAAGGCATGAGGACTTCAATTGTGAGAGTTGAAGTCCACACAATTTAAAATCACCGAGGCTGAGAAACTGATCAAAACCCTTCAAACCACTGACTTGCAATACGTCATATTCATAACTTCACTGCCAACTTAAAATTCTTCTTCCAACCCAGGTGAGGAAGACAAGTTTTAAATGGAAGATAATAGTCAGTTTAAATAACACTACTATTTCTCTTTGCCCTTTTCCCCACATAATTCTATTCCTCAGAGCATCTGGTTAATATAATTACAAATATAATATAGCATGCAGTTGCTTTTACTATAGTTTTTATTACTGAAAAAAGTGCATAAGAGGAGAACTTCCATTTCGTATCAGATGGGTGAGGTGGTGGTGGGGAGAATAACTGTTTTACCATATGTGCCATTCTGGGCATTTGCTACCAAGATCCAAGTGTTTACTACATATGACTTCTAAGTCATTGAGTCCTAGCCAACTTACGGTCCAATGAAACATGAGTTAGTCATCCCTCTAAATCTTTTAGCCAGTAAGATCAAAATGTTTTAATTTTGCCCATTTAAACAATATTTCTGATTCACCTGATTAAATTAAGAACACACTGCTTGGATATTTATATTCTGTAACATTAAAACAACTGATCTAACTAAATTATAACTGAAGTAATAGAGTGGGACTAAAATGTGTGGTATCTGTGCAAAATTTGCAGTTTCCTTATTTGCTGTTGAGTTGATTATATAAGAAAAGATGAAATATTTTGCCTTTCCTACTCACATACATCATCCAAACTCGTTTTTCTTTGCAAAGATTTCTTTTCAAGATTTTGTCTCTCTTGTAGTTCTGGCCATAGTTGTTTCTTTGTTGGGGTCTCATGAAAGGCTGACAAAAACAATCTAAACAACACATGATAAGACATATGGATTCCTGTGTGAAATTCAAGGTGCTGGTGGCTACATGGCACATAGCATAGATATTTGTGGAGCTGTCTATCTCCAATTATCTTTGTCCCAAAACATCTGACAAGATTCTATATTCTATGTTGCCTTAGTTAAACAATTTCATAGGATCCAGGAGCCATTCTTATCACTGTTTAAACATAGAATCATTCCAGTCATGGAAGTACAGTGGTATCTCTACTTAAGAATTTAATTTGTTCCATGACCAGGTTCTTAAGTAGAAATGTTCTTAAGTAGAAGCAATTTTTCCCATAGGAATCAATGTAAAAGCAAATAATGCATGCAAACTCATTAGGAAAGAAATAAAAGCTCGAAATTTGGGTGGGGGGAGGAGGAAGAAGGAGAGGAGGACAGTCACTGCCGAAGGAAGAAGGTGAGGTGAGGGGAATCAAAAAAATTCAAAACTTTAAGGCTTAAAAAAAAAAAGAGGGACTCTGAAGTGGCGAGGAGGAGCATGCGCCTCCCATACACCCAGCGCAAGGCTGCCTCCCATACACTGCGCCAGAGAAAGAAACCCAGGGGGAATGGCAAGAAAGTAGAAAATAGTTCTTAAGAAAAGGCAAAAAAATCTTGAACACCCAGTTCTTATCTAGAAAAGTTCTTAAATAGAGGTGTTCTTAGGTAGAGGTGCCACTGTACTATCTTGATATTGGAAAGTCTTCCTAGGTTGCTTTTTCAATTAATAAGGATAACACCATGACTCCTGAAATAAGAGTGAGGTGTGATCTGATCATATTGCCCCATTATATATAGATTGAAATTCTGTTAGATTACTGCAGGTGGTAAGCATAGCATCTGGATTGCATCAATATTGTACCAATTCCCACCAGTATAACCACCAGGACTGTAATATTGTACGATATGAATAAACAGTGTTCATCATACATCTTTCAAACAAATTGAAGCCATAGGAGTTCTAATGATTTTTGGAAATTCTTGGGTTTAGCAGTTCTTACAAATGTTATACAATCACACTACAAACAGCTAGCAAAACTGCTAATCCACAAGGTATAGTAGATGTCAAGAATGGCACAGCTCAATCTCACATCCCAACAGTTTATTAAACTATTTTTGTCAGGAGTATCATCTTTTTTTTATAGTGCACTTGCTGGCATGTGCTTTGATATACTTGTTTATTGTTAGCTTCTAACACAATGCCAAAAGTATGAAATTTGCAGGTTGCATTGCCAACAGAAGGAAATGAACATCAACTTTTACCTGCTGTGTCTTAAGGAAAAGAAAAATAACACCTCTTTCAGTTTCCTGTTTTCTCACCTATAAAATATCAAAGTTCTTTTTTAACTTGATCTGCTGACACTCAGCAAGTATCAACAAGACTAGCAATGAAAGGGAATGATTATGAAATGGGCTGTGTTGTAAGACTTCTGCTTCTTGCTTAATTTCTTCATGTTTTCCTTCCCCACTTCTTGACTGTTTGTTGTTTCAGTATCTGCCAAGTTCAGAGAGAGTTCAGGTTCATCTCTTGACTAGAAATTACTTGTAAATTTAGGATTTTGTTTCATGAAAAAAGGTTAGCCACTGTACCGTATAAGTAATTATTTAAGTACTAGGCAACATGAGACCCCTTGCACCCCACTCTACTTTTCCTTGTAAGCAAATCCTATGTAACTTTTAAAACTTGAATAAATAAATGGGGCACATGAGATTTGGATTATTAAAAATATGTCAAAAATGGGAATAGCCAGGCGTGGGCTGCTGCCCGAATGGGGGGAACGCAGTGGGGTAGCAAAAAAGGAGCTCCACCCCAGAGCACCCAATTTGTGCTGAAAGATTTTTATTTATTTATTTATTTATTTATTTATTTATTTATTTATTTGTTTGTTTGTTTGTTTGTTTGTTTGTTTGTTTGTTTATTGTCCAATATACAATACATATGGAAGAGAATAGACATTAAGTAATATATATAACGATAGAAAGTAAAAAAGAAGAGAAGTAGATGGGAGGGAGAGAATATATATGATATAAGAGATAAGGAGAGAATATATATGATATAAATATATAATAGATAGATAGATAGATAGATAGATAGATAGAGAGAGAGAGAGAGAGAGAGAGAGAGAGATAGATAGATAGATAGATAGATAGATAAGGAGAGAATATATATGATATATGAGATAAGGAAAGACAATTGGACAGGGGACGATAGGCACATCAGTGCACTTATATATGCCCCTTACTGGCCTCTTAGGAACCTGGAGAGGTCAATCGTGGAGAGTCTAAGGGAGAAGTGTTGGGGGTTGGGAGTTGACACTATTGAGTCCGGTAATGAGTTCCACGCTTCGACAACTCGATTGTTAAAGTCATATTTTTTACAGTCAAGTTTGGAGCAGTTAATATTAAGTTTGAATCTGTTGTGTGCTCTTGTGTTGTTGCGGTTGAAGCTGAAGTAGTTGTTGACCGGAAGGACGTTGCAGCATATGATCCTGTGGGCAATACTTAAATCATGTTTTAGGCGCCGCAGTTGAAAGAAAATGCAGGGCGTCCTGCATAAGCCAAGCCCACAGTGTGGTAGTAAAAAAATTGGTAGCCCTTCACTGGGAATAGTTAAATATACGCTGTATGTTACCACAATACTGTTTGGCAAAATTCAGCAATCTTTTCAAGTTAGAATGTTTCGTTTCTCCTAATAGTGGAAGTAATCATTTTTAATTAAGTGCTTTATGCCCCCTTATATGAGATAGGAAGCTATATAAATATTATAAATACAACAATAAATAAATATAATCATGTCAATGATATTTGTAGAAAAACAGTAGGCATCAATCATGTACTTGTATCTGCCATCCTGACTTTTTTTACCGTCATCACAAATTCTAACATGTATCTAACAAACTATATATTTGTTGAACAAAAGGAAATAAAATTCGTTTTAAGAAAGAACTATCTCAGAGTCTCAAAATTTACTAGAAAGTTAGATTTTAAAAATAAGATTTACAAAATGAAGCTTTACATAGAGCAAAATCTATCTAAAGTAAGTCTGAGGCAAACAAAATAAAATCAAACACAAATCAGAAGCTAAATCCTTAACCAAGTGAGTTTGGTACACATGACAGTTCAATGTACAAAACGTATTTCCATAACATCTGCCAACATAAGTGTCAGGACAAAGGCTGAGCCTTTATCACTTTTGGCATAAGCTTCTATTCAGCAGCCTGGTGATTTAGATAGCATGACTAGAAGGGCAAATCTTCTCCAATTGCAGTAGACCAGGTAGGGGAAAGAGTGTTGTAATCACTGAATATCCTACTGACCATTACATACAAAGCTTCATCCAAGAGAGACAATATGGAAACTTCTTCATTTCATCAACTTTGATGAAAAATCAGCCCATTCCCCATCTGACTTCTTCTTTGCCTAAACTGCCTCTCCCCCCACCCCTCACATATACGTGTGTGTCTTAAACAGCAACTGCTTACTCTATATGGGGTGAAATATACTGCTCAAAAAAAATAAAGGGAACACTCAAATAATGCATCTTAGATCTGAATGAATGAAATATTCTCATTGAATACTTTGTTCTGTACAAAGTTGAATGTGCACAACAGCATGTGAAATTTATTGTCAATCGGTGTTGCTTCCTAAATGGACAGTTTGGTTTTGCAGAAGTTTGATTTAGTTGGAGTTATATTGTGTTGTTTAAATGTTCCATTTAATTTTTTTGAGCAGTGTCTAATCCCTGTCATTTTCAGAATAATGGAATCTGGACACCACAATTTGAAGTGTATTAAAACGGGAAGACTGCCTTATAGACAGGGGTGAAATTCAGCATGTTCGCACAGGTTATATAGAACTGGTGGTGGCAATTATGCACAGTTCGGAGAACTGGTAAATCACCCCATTGATTGGCCCCGCCCCATCACCACACCACCCCTCCAACTCACTACTTCTCTCCTCCTTCTTGGGCTCATACACACAAAGCGAACATGACAAGGAGGCGAGAAGCAGCCAGGTTGAATGCTAGAAGACTTGGCCGAACTTTTTTGTCTGTTCTGTGGGTGTGGCTTGTTGGGGTGCTGCTGTCCCACTTTGCCATGATTGATGTCAAGATGACCACACCCACTCAGTCACATGACCACCACCAAGTCACGCCCATAGAACCATTAGGGGGGGAAATTGAATGTCACCCCTGCTTATAGATTTATGAAATTGACCTTGAGATATTAGACGTTTATTCTTAGGTGAACAATATATAAGAAATAATTAAAAGAGACAAAGCCTGTGTACAAGCAGAAAAAATGCTACTTCTTTGATCCAAAGATCCTTTATCCAGGATTTAGAGGGTAGATCATCCACCTCACTGCAGTTCTCAATCAGATTGTTTCTAGCTATCAGAGTCATTTATTTAATAAGTATCAAGATGTGATTGGAAGTACCATATGGGAGAAAAGAATTACTGAGACTGCAGATTCTTTTATCCTGGCTGAGAGAAGTGATCTAGACGTAGTTGGATGGCAATGTTTTTCCCATTTTTCAAAACATCTTCCTAGATTTAAGGTGATTTAGAAATATACACAGCAGTGATGGGTTCCAAATTCTATTGCTACCAGTTCATGTGCACGTGTAACGCTTCTGTGCATGCATAAAAGCATCTGGGGTGGGTAGATAGAGACTCCTGCCACCACCACTACCAGTTCATTTAGCACCAGACAGGACTGGTAAAAACCCACTGCTGATACACAGCTATTATGAAATGTGTGGATGAATCACTGTATTTTGAGGAACCAGTTGCAGGGTAACCCCTCTTGCGCAAATCCTGCACAGAGGATTTGACAAAATATCTGTCTGGAATAAGTTCCTCTTAGTTACTGCCATATTTTAATTAAATTCCAAAATAGCCCAATACTGTAAATGTAAAAAACAAATAAACAAAAAGCATTTGAAGTGTACATCAGTTTCTACTTTTTTATTTGTTTATAACATGGTGCAAAACTTCTGGTATCCAGAAAAAGAAATGAAGGTTGGCATCCGAGTACAATAGCAATAGAATGTATTGCTTCATAGTGCTTTACAGCACTCTGTGAGTGACTCAGTGGTAACATACAGGGGGTGGACAAAAGAATGGAAACACTTGACTTTTTGGCATCATAATGTTTGAACATGTTCAAATCAATCAAAACTTGACATATTTTAATGTTTTTTTAAAATTCTATTATTTGATATGTTTTTTTTAAACTACCTTTTTTTTACACAAATTTAAGGAAATTGGTTATAACCTTCTAGAAATGGCAGACCTCTCAGACTTTCAAAGAGGCCATATTGTTGGTGCTCGAATGGCAGGCTCTAGTGTAACAGAAAGTGCACGAATGTTTGGCGTTTAAAGAGGTAATGTCTCAAAAGTAATGACTGCTTTTGAAAGAGAAGGGAAAACGTCCTCAGCCAAGCACAGGTCTGGTCGAAAGTCGAATTTGTCTGAGAGAAACCATCAGACTCTAAAGCGAATTGTTAGAGCAGATCGCAAGACCACAGCTCCTAAAATCACTGCAGAGCTCAATAGACACTTACAGAACCAAGTTTCCACAAAAACTGTTCGAAGGGAGCTTCACAAATCTGGATTCCACAGAAGAGCTGCAATTAGAAAACCTCTACTCTCAAAGACAAATGTTTCAAAGTGTTTAGAGTGGTGTAGAAACCACCAGAAATGGTCCCTTGAGCAGTGGCAAAATGTGATTTTCTCTGACAAATCATCGTTTACCATTTTTCCAACCTCTGGCCGTGTTTACCTTTGGAGAAAGCCAAAAGAATCATTTCATCCAGACTGCCTTCTCCCAACCGTCAAACATGGCGGGGATTTAGTGATGATTTGGGGTGCTATTTCTTGGAAATCCGCCGGGCCAATGATTTCCCTTCATGGAAGAATTAACAGCCATCACTATTTAGGAATTTTGGCTGACCAAATTCATCCTATGGTTCAAGAACTGTTTCCAGAGGGGATGCTATCTTTCAAGATGATAATGCACCAATCCATAGAGCAAGAATTGTTAAAGAATGGCACGAGGAACATTCTAATGAAGTTCAGCATCTCATCTGGTCACCACAATCACCAGACCTCAACATTATTGAGCATTTATGATCGATTTTAGAGATTCAAGTAAGAAGTCGATTTTCCACCACCATCATCTCTAAAAGAACTGGAGGGTGCTTTAACTGATACCTCAGAGAATTGAGTCTGTATTTGCTGCAAAAGGTGGACCAACACCATATTAAAAGATATTTTGATGATTTTTCCATTTTTATGTCCACCCCTTTTGTCAACCCTGAGCCACTTAGGATCGAACTCCTGGCTGTGGACAGAGTTAATTTGCACCATTGCATTCTAATCACAAGGTTACCATGTCCTTGTATCCAACTCCCTAAAATTCTTTTTTTTTTTTTGCCCATTGTCAATGTTGACAATTAAGAAAAGAGATGTCTACAGAAAGGGGTGGCATACAAATCTAATATATCATTATATTATTATTAGCAGTATAATTAAATGTCCTATTCATTCTAGTACAGAGTGAATGTGTCATTCATAATTTCCCTCTAGTCTTCTGTACCAGCATAATTCAGCATGGACCACTGGAAACACCATGGATAGCCTAAAATAGCATATGATTGCTCTTAAACCCAGATGGAGTAAAAGAAATTCAAATTAAATCCTCCTAATCAGGTTATTTTCTCAAGAAGCATTTCGATGATCTAATTACAAACAATTACAAACAATTTTGGTTGTAATTCTAAATGGAATCACATTAAACTTGACATAGTTAATCTGTGACTTGAAGGTCATTTTGTACTCTTGACTCTTGCTTAACCAACAAATAGAATATGTGGCCATAAGAACTTTTGTCCAGTTCTGACCACCTAAACCAGTACTTTTCAATTATTTTCTGTTATGCCCCCCACCCCAGGAAGAAGTAAACATTTTGCACCCCACTCCCCAACTCTCTGCCAGGCTGATTGTTTGCAATATTCAGCATATTTTCACTGAAAAAACTCAAGTGACTTATCAGAATGATTGGGGTATAATGTGTTTAAGTGACACCTTAATTTATTTGGCTTCATGCTGTCTGCTGCCAACATTTTTAGACACAGTCTTTCCTCATCTCTCATTGTAGTCACAGTGAAGCCAAATGCTATATATGCTTCGTCATATTTCCTCATTTTAGCTTTTGGGAGACTTACATTTGTCTCATTATCTGCTCCTTCCTTTTTATCGCTGTTAAATATTTTTTCATGGTGTCTCTTAAGGGTTTGTTATATGCACTTCATATCTCCTGCTCTGTGCTGTGTGCTATTGTTCGGTGCAAAAAAAAACCCCTACTCTCTACGGGGGGAGAAAAAGCATGTCCCCCTGGGTCACACACACACCCTGGCATCACTCCATGCCCAACCCCCCAGGGGCAGTCCCACTATTTGAGAAGCACTGACCTAAACCAAGATGCTCTGGCAACAATAAATGAATAGTTGCCTATTACAATACACTTTGTGAATTAACTTTTGGAGATGAATTAGCCCCAAATGTTGGTGAGATAATCCCACCATTGCAAAGTAATACTGGCAGTAGGGAAAGCAAGTAGGATGCTTGGCTGCATAGCTAGAGGTATAACAAGCAGGAAGAGGGAGATTATGATCCCGCTATATAGAATGCTGGTGAGACCACATTTGGAATACTGTGTTCAGTTCTGGAGACCTCACCTACAAAAAGATATTGACAAAATTGAACGGGTCCAAAGACGGGCTACAAGAATGGTGGAAGGTCTTAAGCATAAAACGTATCAGGAAAGACTTAATGAACTCAATCTGTATAGTCTGGAGGACAGAAGGAAAAGGGGGGACATGATCGAAACATTTAAATATGTCAAAGGGTTAAATAAGGTCCAGGAGGGAAGTGTTTTTAATAGGAAAGTGAACACAAGAACAAGGGGACACAATCTGAAGTTAGTTGGGGGAAAGATCAAAAGCAACATGAGAAAATATTATTTTACTGAAAGAGTAGTAGATCCTTGGAACAAACTTCCAGCAGACGTGGTTGGTAAATCCACAGTAACTGAATTTAAACATGCCTGGGATAAACATATATCCATCCTAAGATAGAATACAGAAAATAGTATAAGGGCAGACTAGATGGACCATGAGGTTTTTTTCTGCCGTCAGACTTCTGTGTTTCTATGTTCTGATACACTATGCCGACTTTCTACTACTATAAAGCCCAAAATAAGGCTTTTTTTAAAGGCCTTATTATGGTACAGTAACTGGTTATATCATTACATAGTTGAGATAGTGAACTCAACCAATTTGATTCAGGTATCTTGAGAAGGCTTGCTACAAAATTTCTCTGGGTTCTCCATGAACTTTAGTATGATGATAGCCCCTTTCTGTGACAGTCTCCAAATTATGGAATATTTTACTACCTGAGATTCACCTAGCACCTGTTCATATATACAAGAAGTGTGTAGAAACATTCCTTTTTCAAAGGGCTTTGAGAAATGATCATGCTTCAAAATATTTGCTCAATTTGCAGTCCCTTAAAATTGCTTAGATACAAGATAGTTGGGGTGGTTTATCCTTCTGTTCTGCCCATATCATGATGTTTCTACCTTTCTGCTATGCATGCAAATTGTGCAATAGGTGGGCAACTACCAGACTACCAAGCGGGGCACACCAGTAGGAACCCACCTCTGCACCACACGTGCCATTTTTGGCCTCTGTGTGTCATGTTTTTGGCCAGTTCTGGATGGCTGGGATCTCTGAAACCTGGAACCGGCTGAAAAAATGATGTGCAGTGGCCAAAAATAGGGCATGCGGAGGATGAAAATGCAACACACGGAGGAAGCGGTCATTGGTGATGTGCTGTGGTGATCTCCACAGTCTGGAATGAGTCTAAAATGGAGCGTGCAGAGGCCAAAAATCTGACATGCGAAGGTCAAAAATGGCCGATGGGTGAGGGCCGGCAGGTGGGCAGGGCTTTGGCGGAATTCACTATATAAGATACACAGAAATTTCCACCCACTTTTGGGGGGGGAGTGCATCTGAAAAATATACACTGCTCAAAAAAATAAAGGGAACCCTTAACACAATGTCAAACTTCTGCGAAATCAAACTGTCTACTTAGGAAGCAATATTGATTGACAATCAATTTCACATGCTGTTGTGCACATTCAACTTTGTACAGAACAAAGTATTCAATGAGAATATTTCATTCATTCAGATCTAGGATGTGTTATTTGAGTGTTCCCTTTATTTTTTTGAGCAGTATAGTATATCCTTCAAATTTAGGTGAGATGATTGTAGTAAGAATGATATTGGCTTTTAAATTACTGGTTTCATCCTTGATGTTTTAGACCAGGAGTGTCATTTCTTCGAGGACTGGATCAGCATTGCAGTTTTCCACTGTGGGCTGGATGGCGAGGGGGGAAATGGATGGACACCTCTTTGCAGCACTCTGCCACCCCCCTGCCCCCTGTTTTGGCCAGCACGGTGCTGCAGAAGGCTGTCCAGGCTGAAAATGGGGGGGGGGGTTTGCATGCCCCATTTTGGCTGCCAGAGGCGCCATAAGCCAGTCCTTTGCTATTTCCAGGTTGGCCCCACAAGCAAGATTTGAGCATCCCGTGGACCGGATTTGGCCCATGGGCCTTTATTTATTTATTTATTCGACTTCTATGCCACCCAAACCCACAGGACTCAGATCTTGAGTTTGCCACCCCTGTTTTAGTCTGTTAATGTTCATTTTTATGTTGGGTATACACAGTGATGGGCTACCAAATTTTTTACACTGTGGGCGTGGCTTATGCATTTTGTTTCAACATCTTTCAGTGCAAATTGGGTGCTCTGGGGTGGAGCTCCAAATTTTGCTACTGGAACTGCATTCCTGACCGTTCCCGTAGGAGCCCATCACTGGGTATACATATGGTGATCATTAGTTCTTTCCTGGCTCAGATCTCAATATATAGTTGATAGCAATCTTGCAGAAAGTCAGGCAGCTTGTCCTAAAATAAATGTCCTTATTACTGTAAATATATAAGCATTATATCAAATACATATAAATTTATGCACATTCTAAAGAGTTTACAAGCCATAGATCTGTACAAATCAATATATATCACATACAATATATTTAATGTTATATATATTCCACTTTATTTTTTAAAAAAGAAAATCAAATCTAGCCCTACAAATGGACTATGAATATATGCGTTCCCATATTATACAGCTTTGATTTTTGTATGAAAACTAAATAAGTATCCATAAATTATGAAGATCATATCTGTATGGAACCAACATACCCTGGGTATACCCTATGTTTGCAATGTTCAGTAATGGATACTATTTAAAGAAACAGTGGGCTTATTACAACAGTTTCTAGGAAAGTAGAATTCATGTAAAGTGCTATCTATCTATCTATCTATCTATCTATCTATCTATCTATCTATCTATCTATCTATATTTTGCTACCAAAGTTCAAACCAGTTCCGAAGATCAAAATGCTTCATTCAAAAATTTATCTGTGACAAGATGTGCAAGAATACAGTAATACCTCGTCTTACGAACCTAATTGGTTCCAGGGGGGAGGTTCGTCAGACAAAAAGTTCATTAGATGAAACATTGTTTCCCATAAGAAACAATGTAAAATCAATTAATCCGTGCAACGAAAAGAAAACCCCCGCAAAAAATGCCGCCGCCTGGCTGTCACCTTTTAAAACAGCCGGGGGGGCTTCCCAGCAGCCTCCTGAACCCGAACGCCAAACCCGAATTTCTGGGTTTGGCATTCGGGAGGCCTCCGAGAAGCCCCCCGGCTGTTTTAAAAGGTGACAGCCGGGCGGCGGGGCTTCCCGGTGGCCTCCTGAATGCCGAACCCGGAAGTTCGGCAAAAGTTTGGGTTTGGGAGGCCTCTGGGAAGCCCCCCCCCCCGGCTGTTTTAAAAGGTGACAGCCAGGCGGCGGGGCTTCCCAGCGGCCTCCCGAACTCGAACTTTTGCCGAACTTCCGGGTTCGGCATTCAGGAGGCCACCGGGAAGCCCCGCCGCCCGGCTGTCACCTTTTAAAACAGCCGGGGGGCTTCTCGGAGGCCTCCCGAACGCCGAACCTGAAAGTTTGGGTTTGGCGTTCGGGTTCAGGAGGACGCTGGGACGCGCGCCCCCCCCCCAGCTGTTTCAAAAAGTGACAGCTGGGTGGCAGGGCTTCTCGGCAGTGGCGGCGGCGGGTTTGTAAGAAGAAAAAAGTTCGTAAGAAGAGGCAAAAATTTTCTGAATCCCGGGTTCGTATCTCGGGTTGTTCGTAAGATGAGGGGTTCGTATCATGAGGTACCACTGTATTATATTTTTAGCAGCCCACAACTTCATTTCCCTGCTCCTTTAGCAATTTTACTACTAGACCACTTATTCATGTGTCCTATCATTCTTTGCTTCCAAATTCTCACTGCAAGTGGCAATTAAGAGTCCATGGCTTCTTGTGCTATTTCGGTTGTGCTTCTCAAAGGAGCTATTATGTGGCCAGTACAGAGCAGCACAAGTCTGGTTCTGTTTGAGTCAGCATGTCTGCTATAGGAAAACCCTACAAAACTCTCTCAGTGCAGCCAACCTCATTTTGTTTTTGTTAGGAAAGGTCAAGACAAGCACTGGAGTAAACGGGAAAACAAACCACAACCGAATTTTGTCTTTCCTCCTTTAGTGAGACTTGCTTTTTCCTTTATAGCAGAGTTCCCCAACCTGGTCCCTACATTTTTATTTCCATATATTTGTTTGTGGATTTCTGCATTTTATCTTAATGAAAAATAATATTGTGGCATACTTTATATTATATTATATTATATTATATTATATTATATTATATTATATTATATTATATTATATTATATTATATTATATTATATTATATTATATTATATTATATTATATTATATTATATTATATTATATTATATTATATTATATTATATTATATTATATTATATTATATTATATTATATTATATTATATTATATTATATTATATTATATTATATTATATTATATTATATTATATTATATTATATTATATTATATTATATTATATTATATTATATTATATTATATTATTATATTACTAAAGAATCTATATATTTCTCATTGCAAAACCATAAAAGCTGAAATTCAACACATCAGCCAGGAAAGTTTCCCTAAAGGTAACACTGTGTATTTTTCCATATAATTGTTGCAGGGGCTTAACGTAAGCTACCAGAAGCTTTAATTCTTTTCCAAATTAATCTTTAATGAAAACCTTAAGTGTATTCCTTGGATTCCTTTCTTTTTTAATTGTTCTGAGACTGGTTGAGAGAACTCTCTCATGGATAGCTTTACATTGGTCCTATTATGTGAACATAACAAGTAAACACTAGATGGATCTTTTGAGAGCCAAGCAGTAGCCCAGAAAAGAGGTCTGTTTTGCTGGAATATCCTACAGAGAAAAACAGGAAATCTTAAAATATTATTGCTTGTAATATATAAAAGGACAAAATAGTATCTGGGATGATGTGAAACCCAGAATTATTGAAAAATGCTTAGCAGCTGGAAGCCAAGTAAATCATAGTAGATATATAAATGCTTGAAATCAAGCCAGTTCAAAGTCGGTTAGTAATATCTTCTTCATCAAGTTGGTTAGAAGGAACTGATGGCTGCATCTTGTTCCATAACTCCTAAATCCAGAAACATCTGGAACCATCCAGAACAGAAGATATTGGTTAGAAAGATGAGATTAGGTTTCTTGGTGTTTTACCAACAATATTCTTTCTGTTAAAAAGCCATTAAATTACATAGATATAATTGTGAATAAGCTCTCAGTGACTTCCTGCTGGATCTGCTGTCTCAGCCCCTTTGTATACCACATTGCCACAATGCATTAGAATTTACCACTGATTCTGGATGACTCATAGCCATGAAGATGTGATAATCAGCAGCAGCTGTGTCACTGGCCAAATTTTCATATGAACCTGGAAACAGCATCATATTTCCCAAAGCTCTGATAAAAAAAATACTAACTTTATTTCACCATCTGAAGTAGGCATGCTCAGAATGTTGAGAAACAAGAAAAAAACAATGTACAGTGGTACCTCTACTTAAGAACTTAATTCATTCCGTGGCCAGGTTCTTAAATAGAAAGGTTCTTAAGTAGAAGCATTTTCCCCCATAGGAATCAATGTAAAAGCAAATAATGCGTGCAAACCCATTAGGAAAGAAATAAAAGCTCAGACTTTGGGTGGGAGGAGGAGGAGGAAGAAGAGGAGGAGGACAGTCACTGCCGAAGAAAGAAGGTGAGGTGAGGGGAATCAAAAAAATCCAAAATTTAAGGCTTAAAAAGAAAAGAGGGACTCTGAGGCAGCATCCAGAGAAAGGAAAATGCTCCGTTCGCTCTGTGCTGCCCAGAGCAAAGGGAGCATTTCTTTTCTCTGGGCACTGGCAGAGATTTATTCCCTCTCCAAGCACCCAGAGAAAGGAAAATGCTTTGTTCACTCTGGACTGCCTAAGCCTCCTTAAGCACCACCGAAAGGCTCCTCTGGAAGCCCAGAAAAGCCCAAGATGGCCAGGATTATAGGGAGAATGACGGGAAACTGGCTGGGCCTTCATGCCGCTCTCAAATTTCCTGGGAAATTTATCCAGGCTAAGATTCTTCAGTAGAAAATGGTTCTTAAGTAGAGGCAATGAAATCTTGAACACCCAGTTCTTATCTAGATATGTTCTTAAGTAGAGGCGTTCGTAAGTAGAGGTACTACTGTACAGTAGTATTCTCTAACCTGACACTCTCTAAATATGTCAGAACTATAATTCTATGCAGCCTTTAATTGTTCTGGATTAAATTGAAGATCCCTGTTTTTCCAGGGATTCACATCAACCTTAGCTTATAGTAAGGGATGATTGCAATTATATTCCAATTGCCTACAGGCAACCAGAAAAGCGCAACCATGATTTAGTCCATTATCTTCCTGTTCATAGAAGCCATCTAATTGTTCTGAAGGCCACAAAGATTGTTATGTTCTTACTCTTTGCATTTACTCAATAAAATAACCATAGACATTCACAGAAGAAGCAAAGGATAGAAGTGATGAAATGCACACTGTGACATCACAGCCCTAACCTACCCCTCATATGTTTGCATCAGTAATGGGTTCTACTTACTTTTGCTACCAGTTCAGGCGCGTGAGCGCACGGGTATGCATGGGTACTTTGTGCAAGCACAACGCTTCTGCACATGCACAGAGCATTCTTTATTATGTTCGAGCAGGTGGGCACTGCCCCCTGCTGCTCTGCCAATGGTTTGCAGAACTGATCCAAACTGGTAGCAACCCACCACTGGTTTGCATATCATGTTGCAATGATGAAAGAAAGAGCAAGGCTTATGGTGCGACATCATAATGTATTTTTCACTATTTTGGCTTCACTACAGTGAGGAATGGGGGCTTATGTTCAAAGGTGTTGAAATAAATTATGAAATAAAAGTAAAGGCACATGCCTTTTGAAATGTAGATGTTGAAGACATATCTGCTGATAGACGTGATCTGGAAAATAAAGAATATGGAACCCTGAAAGTAAATGTTATGGGTCAGCTTGATACTTGATGTCTGGGGTTGATCAGGGCTTAATTCATATTTTAGATTCTTCCAAAATCAAGCCCCAGAGATCTTATTTCAGAACAGAACAACTCCAAACTTGCAAAAACCAGCTTAACAAAAGAATCTGTTTGAACATAGGCAGATGATGAACAGAATTCAAAGCAGAATCCCCAAGTAATATGAATAAACAAAAGTTCTTCAGAGAATGGATACTGACTGAATATAAAATAAGAGGAGACTTGCAAAGCATATTGAATTAAAATGGTGAAAAATGGGAAGAATATAAGCAGGAACATTTTTTTGTACCAGATTTATCCATCAACCAAGCAAAATAGAGAGAACAAAATAAACAAAGATTTCTTCAGATGACAAGATCCTAAGCCATATAAATATGCCAATAAATTTAGGCATCAGATACAGCCTCCAAATCTAAATAATTTTAATTTAACTAATAAGAGAGAAGTTTTCTATGCATAATGCAGATGTCAAAGCATGCTGCTCAGCACCTTGTTGCTTAACAAAGAGAGTTTCATTTAACAAATGTTGGTTAATAAGAGAGTTTGATTTCTCTCATTGGCCCAAAACAAAAAGGGACAGTCTGAGACCTTTTATTATTAAAATATCCCTTGTACCTCTAGACATTTCATTTCTTGCCAATTAGGGCAAAACTGAAACAATGCCTCGACGAGGAATTGGCATATTAATTATTTTAAATTCTAATTAAGCAAAGGGAATGAAATTTAATATTTAGCCTGGCACCACCCCTTACTTTTTGGAGTATTGTCCCAAACCCTGTTACTTAAAAGTCCAAGCACTGTCTTTGGCAAAACAAAATAATAATCATAATAATTGTGCCCCATAGTTTAGCTGGGGACAGAACTGACAGCTTCTTCAGTACATGACTGTGTATGCCTATATATTTAATTTGCCACACTGTTTAGGATAGCAGGCTTGCTTGATATGTATCTGCCAACTTTTTTTTTTAATCTTGATGTTATTTAACAACCAGTTGAGGCAACATTTTTTGGTTAATGTGCCTGAAACTTATCAGCATCTAGATTTCAAGTGTTGCTTCATTTGTGGCCTGGAGTTGTTTTCAAAGCATTTTGAACTCCTTTCATAAGTTTTTTTTAAAAATCAGTGATGCTGCATGGAAAATCACATCTGTTCCGGGCTACAAAACTTGAAACTTGATCTGAGACAGTTGTGAGTAAACTGCCTGATAGGAATCACTATGTACTCAAGCAGATTGTAACAAAGCCTGAGCCATCGCACGTAATCCTGATGAAACAAGTTGTAGCTTAGGGCTTCTTAAAGTATCTCCAGGAAATGTAATAATTGCATTTCTGTGAAGTTGGGAAATAACATTAATCAACAACTTTTTTCTTAACTGATGAGTCTTTGGAAAAGAAATATCAAAAGATATCGATAAGAGTCAAACAGAACAGTACAAATAATATATTTTATACAGTCCATCTTAAAGGTTCAAGAAAAAAGTGAAGCATAGCATAGAAAGTCAGAATGGTGTAATACTTAAGGTTCTAGATTAGTATAGAGGAAGGGCAGGTTAAAATTCCCTCTTGATCACAAAGCTTAAATAAAACATTGGGACTGATATTAACTCATAGAGTTATTGTTGGGAGGTTAAAGAAAATGTTGTCCTACCTATACTAACTAAAGTGTGAATCTCTGGGGGCAGTTGATTCCAAAGGGTCAGAGCCACCACAGAGAAAGCTCTTCCCTGAGGCCTCGTCAGCCGACATTATTTGGTGGATGGGACCTGGAGAAGTCCGACTCTGTGGGCTCTTACTGGCCATAGCGAGGTATGAGGGAGGAGGCAGTCATGTAAATAGTCTGGCTCTGAGCCATTTAGGGCCTTAAAGGTAATAACCAACACCTTGAATTGCATTCAGAGACTGACTGGTAACCAATGCAGCTTGCTTAAGGTTGTAGTAATACAGGTGTTGCATGTGCCACTGCATTTTGCATCAGCTAAAGTCCCTGAATGCTCTTCAACGGTAGCCCCATTTAGAGCGCATTGCAATAGTCAAAATGAGAGGTGATGAGGGTGTAAGTGACTGTGGAGGGCCTCCTGGATCAAGGTAGGGCCACAACTGGTAGACAAGACAAACTTGTGCAAAATCCCCCCTAGCCACAGCTGAGAGATGTTGCTCTAGCCTCATCTGTGGATCTAGGAGGACACCCAAGTTGCACACCCCCTCTGAGGGGGAAATTCCTTCCCCACTCCCCAGCATCAGAGATGGAGAGATGGAATTGTCTTTAGGAGGAAGGACCCACAGCCACTCAATCTTGTTGGGTTTGAGTTTTAACTTGTTAACCCCTCCCCCCCCAGATCCTTATGACTTTAAGATTTATGATACTGTGATTGCCTTATTCTCAACAATCACAATTGTGAATATCTGGCACTCTGTGTACCTATGCAGAGGTTAACAGAGGAGCAGCCATGATTGTCTACTGCAACACAACAATCATCCACCACTATACTCTTCATTATTGTTATACACAATTCAGCCTTTCCTCCTACAGGATTACTAAACCTGCAAACATAATTACAGGATGGAATTTGGCCTTCTTAACTCTCAATATTTCATTAAAATAAAAGTTTGTCTAGATTGTACCTAAACAGTGCAAGTTGACTCCACCTTTAGTGATGGGCGAACTCCATCTTTAGTGATGGGCGAACTGAACCCGTACAATTCGGGTCCGTACTGAATTTTGTGGTGTTCGGTATACCGAACATGAACCCAAAATTTTTTCAAACTTCGGGCAAAGTTCGGGGTCGTGTTCGGCATTCAGAGGTTTGACGTCACCATCAGGTTGCTAAGGACACCAAGGTGATCACCTTGGCATCCTTAGCAACCTGCCGGTGATGCCAAAGCTCCGCCCCCGAATCTCTTCGTGGGAGGGATTACCCGTTCGGGTTCGGGTTCGGTTCAGGTTCGGTTCAGGTTCGGCCAAATTTTGTGTAAAGTTCGTCCGAACTTGCCAAACCCGAACACCGTTATTATTTATTATTATTTATTGGATTTGTATGCCGCCCCTCTCTGCAGACTCTCCACATACGTTGGGCTTGCCCATCAGTAGTCATCTTCCTTTAGCAACTGCCTCAAACAATGATCATTTGCAATTATGACTATGATGAAAAATAACTCTGCATTCAATGCATACATTTACAATTTTCTACCTCTTGGTGACATTCAGCATTGTGAGTTAGCACATTTGCCTTACTGATTTTTTAATCTATCCCCTTCTTGTAGAGTGGAGAGATTGCTTAAACAAGATTTCTGTCCCTGAAGTGTTTTGTATGCAGTGAATTCCTAAATAGTACTAACTGTAAGTTTAAAAACTCAGTTCTGTGACCTTAAATTTATTGGAAGCTGCCACCAACTGATTATGCTCAAGCATACATATTTTTGGACATATGTAAATCTTTTTATACAAATTTGACCAGAAAAGGTGACACTCTTCAGTATTGCTTTCTGTGCATTAATAGAATCTATTTTACAAAATTGCTGACATAGCGTTCATTGAGAATTATATACCCACAGAATTGAATGAACCTGTGAATGGTGTGGTATGGGAAAACAGAGACAGCCCACCAGGGAAGTTCTTGATTTAAAACTTTCTGACAGATGCTATGTCCATAACTACTCATAAACTCCTTTTGCCCCTTTGAAACTCGAACCACTGCACAGCCCTCTCATTAATACTTTGCTTCAACCAGCCACTTTGCCAAAAGTGCCAGTGGAGGTGTTTTCTGGGCACCTGAAGGTATTTGAAGCACTTGTTCTGATGTGGCTTGGCTTTGCTGAGCTGTCACTTTGCAAGGCAGCCTCAAAGAGGGCCTTCAATCAGGGTTCTGTTCCATGCAAAGAACCCTGTGTGGCTTCCTTAGCTCAGAAAAATATCTTTTTATCCTCTGCTGCCTTTTGGTTCAGATGTTTGCATTTATTCTGCAAAGTTAATTGTGAATACATTTTTTGTTCTTGGTTTTTAGTGGTCATTTTAATAGGTGCTTTAATTGTTTGTTTATAGTTGTTTACTAGGCTATGTGAGGCTGAAGTTCTTAGTTTATATTTTTAGATATAATTTAGGTAATTTAGTACATTTTCCACTAGGAAAATTTACATTTAAAGGAAATATTTACATTTAAAAATAAACACTTTTTAGGCCCACACATTTTTAATGCATACACTATATATTCAGTCAATGACTTTATATGATAGTAAATGCATATTTATAAAACATCTCATGGGATTTGCAATGCATATTATGGAAACATATTATGGAAACCAGTTCTGTAGGGCAATATAGAGTGTTCTGCATCTGTGGATCACTTTCAGTTCTAATTCACATAAATGTATGTTTTTCGTTGACATTGTGAAAGTAAATCCAAGAATTAGTATTGCTGAAGAGTATATGTTTCTTAACAGAAAAAGAATAATAGCTACCCTGTTTTCCCCAAAATAAGACATCCACTGATAATAAGCCCAATTGGGCTTTTGAGTGCATGGCAATAAGGCCAAACATTTATTTCAAGGTTCAAAAAAATATAAGACATGGTCTTATTTTGGGAAAAACATGGGTATAATAAAAAAACAATTCATTATTTTAAACTGTAAATATTATTGATCTGATATGGTAATTAAATATAATTAATGTTACAGGTCTTTACTGAGGGATAACAAAACCTCTGTAGCAAATTTTATATCATGAAATACAGAAAAGTGCCTGGAGCCTACAAAAATAAAAATAAATTATAATGCGAAATTTCTGGGAATCTATATATGGTGATGAAAATTGAAGCTGAGATGTCCTAATACTGTTTCAGTTTCACACTGTAATTGAATTCGTGCTTTTTATACGATTATTTTTAAAAGAAATGACAGAAACTACCAATCCATAGTGCTTTGCCTTGGAAAAGAAAATAACGCACGGATTTCATCCAAACCATTTTAAAACGCAAGCACCAAGAAAAATGAGATTGAAGCTTAAATGTGTTATTTGCACCAGAGACAATGTCACTGCAGGCTGTTTTGAAAGGATCTAGTACCATTTCCCTGAAATCCGAGTGATCTATTGCTGGTATATGAAAATGCTTTAGGAAATTGGCTGCTACTTCAGACCCTAGCTCAAAGCAATCACCTCAGACAAGGGATTTTATGGTTTCTATAGAATTTCTGCTTCTTTGGTTTTTTAAAAAATGAATGCCAGTTCAATAGCAATGGATACCATTTTGCCTTTCCCCATAAATGTAAACATATGTTAGACACAGATAAATTTTCAGTTCTTTATGGGTTTGGATTGAAAGTTGAATTGATAAAGTAGAGGCGACATGTAGAAGGAACTTCAAAGTTGTAGAGGGAAATTAAATGAGAGGGTAAAATGTGTAGTGAATATTGCCTCAGTTTTCTCTCTTCCTCCCTCCCTCCCACCTATTCCCTCTCTCTCTCTTTCTTTCTCTTTTTCTCTCTCTCGCTATCTCTCTCTCTCTCTCTCTCTCCTCTCATTATTATTGTCAAACAAATTGGAACTCCATCCAGATTGAGACCACTTGATAAATGAATCTTAATCCTTCCCAGCTCATTTGTGTTTAAAAATGTATCTCCCAGCTCCATGGTGCCTCTGCAGTTATTTAATCCCTGCTTATGCCTTGCTAGCTTTTTGGAGGGGACGGGAGGAGGGCTGGGGGGGAGTTGATTTTTAATTTTTGTGATTTTTTTTGTGCGTCTTTTTTTTTCTATCCAGTGTTACATTCTGCTGATCCAATAAATTCACCGTTGATGTTTTGGGATTTTGTGTGGGGTGGTAGGGGTGGCGGGGTGTTTGTTTGTTTGACTTATATGCCACCCTTCTCCAAGGATTCAGGGAAGCTCACAACACATAAAAATACAAAAACCAGTTCAGAAGTCCAATATTTAAAACAATCTAAAAAAAACCCCAAATATAAAATCTTACAGCACTACTCACTCACAACCACAGTCATACTGAAGGCCGGGGCTAGATGTTAAAATTCAGCAGATTTCTCTGGAGAAATCTTCTTTAATTATGAAATAACAACAGGACAAAGGGCAGTGCCATGCATCATTTCTATATCATAAGAACACAAGAAGAGTCATGCTGAATCAGGCCAAAATCCATCGAATCCAGCATTCCAGTGTCAAACAGTGGCCCACCAATTGAACATGGGGATCTTGAGCAGAAAGAGAAGACAAAACCCTCCCTTTCCCTTGACCCCCAATAAATAGTAGTCAAGGGAATCCTGCCTGCCTCAACCAACATAGAGGCGGCACTTGGACATCCGTATCCTCTAGCTTGCCTTCAAAGTCATCATATAAAAATCATAATCTAACTAATCATCAGAGATTTCTCTATATGGGCTTCTCAAATGAAATGAATGACACTTCATAAACTGAAATATTAAAATAATAATTATTTGTTTATTTATTTATTTATTTATTCATTCATTCAATTTTTATGCCACCTTTCTCCTTAGACTCAGGGCGGCTTACAACATGTTAGCAATAGCACTCTTTAACAGAGCCAGCATATTGCCCCCACAATCTGGGTCCTCATTTTACCCACCTCGGAAGGATGGAAGGCTGAGTCAATCTTGAGCCGGTAATGAGATTTGAACCACTGACCTACAGATCTACAGTCAGCTTCATTGGCCTGCAGTACAGCACTGTACCTGCTGCGCCACCCCGGCTCTCTTATGAAATATAAAACAAGACAATATAATTATACAATACAGTGAAGAAACAATATATATAGTGGCTAACAGTCAATAGTTCCAAAGGGGGAATGATAGTCACAGCAGCACAAATGAAATATCATCCTTCACTTTTTTAAAAAACCTCTTCTTTAGACTCCACTGCTAACAGCTGCTAACAGCCTGAAGGAACTCTTGTCAGATTGACTCTCTCCTTTCAGAAAGTAGACTTCCCCTATTTTACAATTCACAGCTTGGAGCTGAGCTATTGTGGGCATTCTTTAAATAAATATATCAAATATACTCTCTATATCTCTATCTAATTCACTACCATCTATCTATCTTTCTATCTATCTATCTATCTATTTTTTTCTTTTTTCAAGAAATATATTGATAGAGATTTAAAATATAAATATGAAACTATAATGTTGAATCGAATTATACCTAGAAAAGAAAGCAATTGATTACTATCTAGAAAGAGAAAAATGTTTTGCCTCAGGTTCTTCAATAGCATTTTCTAGCCTGACACCTTTTAGTTGTGCTAGAAACTTCTATTCTATTCTGGGAAATATGGAAGTTGTAGTGCAATTAGCTGGAGGTTAACTAGAGAAGCTTCTTTTGAAGCAAGTAGGGAGGGAAACTTTAATACATCTTAATAAGGATGTATTAAAAACTTTAATACATCCTTAATTACATCTGAAGAATAAACAGATGTAATTAAATTACATTTCAAAATGAATGGTTACAACTGTATTATTTGGACAAAACCACTTACAAGTCTGAACCTCTGTGGGGATTTTTCATCTTGAACCAATCACCATGCCAAATCCTCTACCTGACTGAAGACTAATCAAATTCAGTTATCTCAGCTAGCATAATTAAGATTCAATTTAAATCTTAGCTACCATATGCTGTTAAAATATTACTTTGGTGTAATTGTAGATTAGTCACAAAGCTTGAAATCTTCAGATTTCTTCCCCATCATGATATATACTGCTCAAAAAAATAAAGAGAACACTCAAATAACACATCCTAGATCTGAATGAATGAAATATTCTCATTGAATATTTCATTTGCACAACTATTCCATTTGCACAACAGCATGTAAAATTGACTGTCAATCAGTGTTGCTTCCGAAGTGGATGGTTTGATTTCACAGAAGTTTTTTACTTGAAGTTATATTCTGTTTTTTAAGTGTTCCCTTTATTTTTTTTTAGCAGTTTATATGTTCTGCCCAAATATACATTGATGGTTTTAAGACTTTACATGAATATGGGATTACCCCAAAGTAAGAACTTTTAAAACATTATTGCCAAATATTGAATTCTCTGTACACACCAATATTTGAGAAGTTTCAATAGGAGAAAGTAGAATAAAGAGCACATAAATTGCATTATATATTGTGTCCTTCTGACTAGATTGGCTGACCAACTGGAAGAACAAAGCCATAATCAGGCATTGGCATGGGGAGCATAAAAGCTGGAAGAGGGTGATGCCATGCACAAACATTTATCTCAGTCATTCTCCATCATTCATATGAAAATCTTCTCATCAACCATGGCAAACAAGAAATCAAAAACCTCCTCTTACAAACATCCCTAAATGGAAGATACAGTTACCAAACATACCATTTGCTATAAAAGCAACAAAAATACCTTAGATATAGAAGAATGTAACAAATGCCAAATGTGCTCAAATTACAATTCCTGCCTGGAAATAAACAAAAACATAAACAACTTCCTTCAAAAAGGCCCCACTTTTATTCATTTTGCCCAACATGCCTACCCAAGCTAAATGAACTAATCACTATGTCCAATAAATTTCACAACCTCGAATCAACCCTATCCTCACAAAAAGAATGTAAGTCCATGGAAACATGGATAGAAGCACAAATACAAGCATGCTTCACATCCTTGGACAATAAAATCTCAGCACAGGCAAACAGAAATTTAATTGATCATCAACAACCTCTACCTCAACCAATAACCCATTATCCACTACCTCCACTATTCAAGCAACCATGTCAATCACCTCCTCATCAATCCACCAACCACCCAAATAACATATCCCTACTAATCAAAGACACCCTTGAAAGGGAACAAAAACGTAACAATGCCATCCTATTTGGCCTGAATATCACAAATGAACCTGATATCAACAAGATTCACGATATCATTGCACCAGTATTCCCTACGGATGAAATCATCAAAGTGTCCAGAGACGGTCCTGAGTTCAAATACAGAGATGGCTCGGCAGCCCCTCAATTCTGCAGAGTCATCTGCAAAAACGAAATTAACAAATGTAAATTCATCAATACTATAAATTCCATTAATAAAAACGACCCCAACCCCAAGACCGGACTTATCCATATTGCAAAGAATCCAAGCCAGAGAACTTCATGCAGAACTTTAAAAACATCAAGACCAAGGACAAACCAATCTATACATCGACTACCGTGCTGGCTGCATCAAAACCAAGACCCACACCCCATCATCCAACCCTCCAAACTCCATCATCCAAAACCATCCCAGCATACAATTCACCGTCAACCAAGAACAACCCACCATAAATCTCCACCCTCAAACAACTACCACTCAAATCCCCCCTACCTGCCCATCTCCAACCAAAACTAACTGCCATTCAACCAAGACTAGGAATGCATGCCCCTTACTTCCTCATCATCAACCACTTCTAACATTAAATGTAAACTAATAAACTCAAGAAGCATTGCTAACAAAGTACCCGAACTCCTTCTCCTACTAAAACCCACGAAATTTGACATCATTTTTTTTTGTGAAACATGGTTAACTACATCCCTCCCCGACTCCATTATCACAACAAATGATTACCATGTTTTCCGATCTGATTGTGAAACCCATAGAGGAAGTGGAGTTGCAATCTTCTACAAGAAATCACTCAACCTAAAGCAAATCCAAGTTAAACAAGAACTTTACCTCCCTGAAACTATCATCTGTGAACTAACCTCAGGCACCACACTCTGCTTCCTCCTATGCTATAGAGCCCCTGACTATGACATCTCACATGTGAATAAGTTCTATTACTAATGTGGGCAACCTCCTGCCAACATACTCTCATATTTCTTGGCAACCTAAACCTACCACATATTAACTGGTCCCTAAATGAATGCACAACTGAACCCATTCACTCAACCCTCTGCAATGCTATCACTTGTCTAGGGCTAGTGCAACTAGTTACTGACAACACCAGACTCAACAACTGCCTAGACCTCATCTTCTGCAGCAGCTTACATTCAATTTATGGACTCAAAGTAAGAGAACCCTTTTCTAACAGTGACCACAGCACAATCAACTTTTGCCTCAACATACGTCCTCTCCTAAACAACCCCAAAAGCAGAACAACCAATTTCAACTTTAAGAAGGCCAACTATGACAGCATAGACTCTGACCTCTCATCTCTTGATTGGAACACAATATTCTCTGGCTGTATCACTGTAGATGACTATTACAATATATTTCTGCTCTAGATCCAAAGAGTCATAAAATTACATGTACCACTAATATACACCAAAAACAAGAGAAATAAATTACCCATAAAAATAAGAAAGATACAATCCAAAAAAAGATACTTTGACATAAAAACAAAACAGGCTATGTTGCAAACTTTAAACATTGCTATAAAAAATTATGTCATCAAATAATGACTGAATGTACCAACTATCATATCAAACATATCCTGGGTGCAAAAAAAAGTAGCTTCCCAGAAAGCACAGATAGATATATTTGTGTAATATATGTGCAATCAGTTATTTCAGGAACTTTTGTTACACTGATTCTATTCCTATTATGGAACATATCTCAATAATAGATTGAGAGACAGCAGCTAAAATCCTTGTTGTTCAAGCAGCCCTGTAGAATTCTGTTTGACACCAAGTATTAAAGTTGTGAAGTTTGGGGACTCCGGTAGAGATTTATTTATTTATTTAATATCTATTATATATGCATATTAAAAACTGCTAGGAACTCTTGGAGTTAATCCACCTTCCCCAAATGCTCTTTGTAGCAGACAAACAGACACATTTGTAACAATTGGGTCACCCCAATCATGTTGACACAAATACCAAGGCTAGTAAGCTTCAACAGATGGATGACACAAATACTTCATTTTAATTTTATAAATTGTTGTTATATTATTTTTATGATTGTGTGAGTAATCTACAATTACATTCGTCGTCTAAGGTTGCTGAAAACTTAATAATTCAAATCCTAACCAACGATTATAGGTAGGCTTAAGAATTATTGTTATTTCATATGAACATCAAGCCCTTATATAACATTTTTGCTATTCCCAAATACAACAATGCTTTACCTACTTCACAGACTTCTGGACTTTAAAGTTCTGGAGAATAGATGTGAACAAATAACAAATAACTGACTGAATTTACAGCCCACTGGAACATACTAATTTTGATCTTTAAAAGCTTTTATGACTTAGGACCAGGATATTCAAAAAGCATATGAACCCATTCATACTTTCTCATCATCAGTGAATGAAATTATTTGCTCACAGAGAAACTCATCCATTTTTCCATCAAATAGTGAGGAGCTGCCAGTGTTGAAGAAATTACCATTAGGAGCAGGTAAAATACACCAAATAATTTTTACTGCAACACTAAGACATCTTAAAGACAGGCTTAAGGTTGTAACCCCATTTTTAATGGAATGCTGGGACAGAGGGAGAACTGTCTTTAAAGAAGGTCATTTGAATGAATTAGTAAAATTGTTATCCCCACCCCCATATCTTTAAAACTCATGCAGGTTAAGCATCTGGGTCTGAGATGGAAACAGATGCAACAGGTACATGCATACAAATGAGTGCGCCATTTTCCACATACATGTGCAACCCTGTCCAGGAAATGCTACTGAAAATGTTTGGGGTAATAAATAACATAGATAAAAGCCTTCAAACAGTAATAAATAGAATGGAAGCCCAGGCTGTGATGCCTGGCAGGAGAAAAGAGTTATTAATAAGTGCCCCTAGTTTTGCCTGAGAACATCAGAAGGCATGAAACAACTGTTATTTGTCTCAGCCCATCCCTTCCCTACTTAGTAAACCAAAGCCATTCTTTTTGCTGCTAGATTTTAGTCAATGCAAAAAAAAACCCCAAATGAGCATATATATTACATGAAGGTTAGTAAAAATGAAAATAATGAAGATGTTTTAAAGAACTGGCATCTGCTCATAGAGATTCTGCAAAGCCAATGAAATGCTAAATGCAATTGATGAATTATTCATTGTGAATTATTCATTCCTCATGCCAAGCTACTTTGATCTAACTACACATTTTCATTGGACAGCCTTTATAAGCTTTATCCCTAGTTGCTACTATTCCTTCCAAAGTCCATAAAATAACATTCAGGGATTTTTGGCATGACAATTTGCAATGTACTGTATTATTATTAGTTATTGATTCAGAATGTAGTACATAATGGATTTTTAAGACATAATGACAAAGTATACTCTACTATTTTAAGTGAAAGAGTTTCTCCTATTTTGAAACCTCTTGAAGAGGTTCAACATGTTTATTCCAAAGTAAACTGTACTCTCTATAATTAGTCTATTCTCAGATGTATGTAACTTTGCAGTCTTAATTGTTCAAAGGCATTTTTGCATGCTGGTGATATTTCTTGAGGCAAATGAATAAGAGTCAATGTTCCCCTGCTGAACTCTGAAAACAAATACAGTGAACTACATTGTTTGGACACCACATAATTGACCAATTAAACTTGTGTAGCTAGATTTTCCTGCTAGGACTGAATCTTGATCTACAGGAGCTGGGCTCAGATGTAAATATTTCTAAAGAAACTCACTTTAAAGTAAGGGACATACTAACTATTATTCATGTAGTGCAGATCGGAGGTCTTCATACTTGGCAATTTCAAGACTTGCAGAAGTGGACTTCAATTCCCAGAATTCTTCAGCCAGCACAGCTGCCTGAAGAATTCTAGGAGTTGAAGTCCACAAGTATTAAAGTTGCCAAATTTGGGGACCCCTGGTATAGATTTATTTATTTATTTGACTTGTCTGCCGCCCAATCCCTCAGGACTCAGGGCGGATGGTCAAAGCAGCTTACTTCTTGATGTCAGTGACTCTTGAACCTCAAAATACTAACACTCTGCTCCTCTTCATCTCTCAATCATAAATACACATATATATTGTGCATAAGTTCTGCTTACTTGGAAGAGTGTCAACATAAAGTAACCACATGAGAGATTTCCTGACATCAATTTCTAATATATAGTTTCTGTCAATCAACTATTCTGTATTTTTAATCAATGAATTGCCCTGTAAAACAGGGGTGGGCTGTTAGCAAGAACGCTAAATTGGGCTCCCTGCTGCAGCCCATGAGTGCTTGCAGGGCCAGCGCCATTTTGCTTCTTCACCTGAGGAAATAGCAAAATCGTACACGGAGCTGCAGGTGCACCCGTGTTTCAGTGAGATTTTTTTTGCTTCCTTGCATGCCGAAACATGGCGTACTTGTGGCTCTATGCATGACTTTGCTAGCTCCACAAGTGAAGAAGCAAAATCACGCTGCCCTGCAAGCACTCAGGAGCCGCAGTGGCGAGCCCAGTTTAGCCTGTAAAGGAAGGATCTACAATCAGCCTTCCAATCACTGGTATCTTTTCAGTTATTAAACTGTTAACAGCAAAAATGAGTTATAGAACATTTCAAAAACTAATACATTGAAAGATAAGCTGAAAAAATGTTTGTAAAAATTGTGGGGGGGGGTTGTTTTCCAAATTAGAGGAATTACAGTAAAAAGGATTATAGTAGTCTTTCCCTACAGGCTGTGGCCCCAGCTAAGTTGGTCACCATGTGCTTATTTTAAAGCAAACGGGATATGTGGCATCATAATACATATTTTGCCTTCTATTTGGTTTAGTTCATGAAAATCCAAGAACATTGCACTGATTATGATATGAGGTTGAGAAACGGTCATAACCTTTTCAGCACTTTCCCTAGTTGAGTTAAATAGCAACTGTGAGTAGATCTAAAATAGCTGGAGCCAAACAAATAACATTCCAATTTGGCTTATGGAGGCAATGAATATTTGTCTTTACACAAGTAAGCCATCAGATAGACCAATGCATTCTATTCCTTGTTGTGCCTCACCTGAATTTCTCAAATAGGTTGGGACTAAAGTCCGAGAATTCTCAGCTGGCATGGATGTTTGCTATTCTGGCTTAGAACTGGGGAAATTGCAAGCTCAGCACAATTGCAAGATGAAGAAAGTTAGTACCTTGATAGAATTTGAGCCATACATTAAACTCTAAATCTGAAATAACTAACATATGCTCATCTTTCTTAACCTGATCCTTCCACATAAGGTCCAATCTTTGAAAAAGTTGGCTAACATCTTGAATTGGGAGATTGGCTAACATCTTGAATAAATGATGATTTATTATTCAATTTCATTGATTTTTTTGTTGTCAAATGTTAAATGTAATTTAATATTCTTATTAAACTTTGAAGCATTTCTACAAATAGTCAGACATCTGGCATTGACTATGTTAAAAGACCTTGATATCTTGTCTGAATTTCTATAAGAAAAATAGCAATCTTAGAATTCAGGATGGCATGTTAAAAGCTGAAAACCATTTCCTGTAAGTGGTTACAGGGAAATTCATCCTAATGCAGCATTCATGTATAATTTTTCATGCACACTCAACCCCAAATCTATTTTGATTTTAAGCATAAATTTGCAAGTTAATTTATCAGCTCTTTGAATACTTTGGCAGCATGCAAATCATCCATTTTTTCAAATAAATTTAAAACATCCTTATGGAGTAAGTGTTAATTTTTTACTCCTTTTAAAGCCAATTCATATCCAAGTTTGTCTTGTTCAAAACTCTTGTCAATGGAATCAATGATTATGCAAAACATATAGGTGATAATGAGTCACCTTTAAAAATTCCATATTTAATGTCAACTTCTCCTAACTCTTCTGTATTAGCCATCACATTTTTGCCAAAATTTCATTGAATTATTCATAAATTACAGAACACAAAATAACAGAGTTGGAAGGGATCTTGAAGATCTTCTAATCGCATGATGGCGAACCTATAGCACATGTGCCACAGGTGGTGTGTGGAGCCATATCTGAGAACACGCTAGGAGTTGTCCTATATCAGCTCCAGCACACATGTGTGTGCTAGCCAACTGATTACGGCCTTCCAGAGGGCAGGGCAGGTCATTTTCACCCTCCCCAGGCTTCTGGAAAGCCTCCAGTGAAAAACAGGCCCAACAGGCCTACCAAAAGTTCAGAAACGGATTTTCGGTAGGCCCATTGGGCCTGTTGTTTTGCCATCCACAGAGTCTGGAGGCTTCAGTGAGGCCTGCATACATGTTCAGGGGGGGAGCGCAGGGGAGGCGTTGTGTGTGCATGCGCGGGTGGGAGAGCATTGCATTATGGGTGTGGGCATGTGCACGCATGTTATCAGATACGCACAGTGAAGGGCTACCAAAAATTTTACTACCACACTGTGGGCGTGGCTTATGCAGGATGCCCTGCATTTTCTTTCAACATCTATTGTTCTGCCGGGCATCACGTTACAAGCCCCAATTAAGTCTGAAGTGTAAATTCAAACACACACTCTCTTGTAAAGTAAACAAAGGCAGTTTGTCACAAAGAAAAAATACTGTTCAAATGCACTTTTATCAGCCAAAGTGCTCTCCCACAAACCACAAACTTTGAATGCTGTGATAAGCCAAAACAAAAGCAAAGCAGATAAAGGCAGCTGTGAAGACGTCACAGCCACCACCACCACCACCCTTCAAGAGTCCTTAAGCCAAACTTAACTGTTAATTAGTCCAAGAGTCCTGGTAAAATCCTGAAACAGTTCAAAGAGTCCTTGTAAAATCCTGATGTAAAACACAGTTCTCTCTCTCTCCAAACGGATAATCTCCCACGCCAAGAGGCAACAACACTGGCAATTTATCAGCAGCCCCATTAGCCTAATTGCCCCAGCCACAGGTTTTCTCCCTTATTTCCTATAATACTTGCACATTTGTTCCTTCCTTGACATCAACCTGCGTCTGCGAACATCTATGAATGCCTCCTCTTTTGAATCTAACGATGATAATGATGATGATGGTTCACTAAGGGGGTAATTAGCTAATGGGCTGCCTGTAATTACCTCCTCCATTGATCCTACTTCACTTCCAGAATCTTCCCCTGACACAGACGCTTCACTGTCGGAAGCTGTTGGCCGTAAAACCGGCCTCTGATCATGTGAGTATTCTCCCACATCAACCCCCACAGTCCTTGGAGGCCCAGAGCCAACCACAACATCTACTATATAAACTGTATGTGTATGTACACACACACAAAGCTCTTTTAAAATTATACATTCAACCTCATTTACTGCAATAAGAAAAACATACCCAGAGCCCAGAAGGGGAAGGAAAAAAAAACAAAATTCTGGATACTGGTTCCCCCAATCACTGGTTGGGGGTCACCACAACATGGGAAACTGTATTAAGGTGCCGTGGCATTAGAAAGGTTGAGAACCACTGTTCTAGATCCTTTGCCCTCTTGAAGATTTTCTCTGTAGACATTTGAGTTTAGATATAAGCTAAGAATAATTGGGCTCAATGATGTGTGCTTCCTCCATGCTCCTTAATAAACAGAGCTGACATAAATATATTCCCTCCCTTTAGCTGGTGAAAAAAAAGTTTCTCCTGTGGAGCTATAGTGTTCTTTTCTGATGTGAAGAAAGAATGAAAGAGCCAATCCTGTCTAGAACCACTTGGTGCATCAATCCACAGTGAAAGCAATTTCCTGATTTTTTTTCCGTTCATTAAAGTATGAGCCCAATTCAGTGCCCGTTCATTAATGCCCCTTAAGTAATAGCACACAAGAGAGTGTCTAAAGTAATAATAATTAAAACTGATGGATCAAAACAAGCTGAAAGATCTTTTGTTGGGGGATTTGAGACATCTTTCCCCCAGGTTCCTTATAATTTATGTTTGGTATGTATGTGTTGTTTGGTTTTTTTAATTATGATAGGGTTTTTAGTTATTTTTAATATTAGATTTGTGCCATTATAATATTGTTTTTATCATTGTTGTGAGCCGCCCCGAGTCTTAGGAGAGGGGCGGCATACAAATCTAATAAATTGAATTGAATTGAATTGAATGAACAAAGAAAGGAAGGGAGGGAGGAAGCCCTATTCACTTCTGTTTTCAGTATTGTTTTCTGTCTATTGTATTGGTACAACTTTTCCTAGCCTAGTACTCTCCAATGTGCTGTCATCAACTCCAGGTAGCTTAGAGCTCTGCTACCCGAATAAGATAGGAGTTATAGTCCATCTGGGGATCCAAATATCAGAACAAACTTACAAGGCAGCACTTGAAAAAAATGTCTAAGGAGCTGTCTTACAGTGTGTCTTACACATGAATTCTAAAACTAAATTCATTGCATTTCTTGTGCCCTCTGCTGACTGAATACTGTAGTGCCATTTAGCAAAACAATAATAAAATAATAACATTAACAATAATAACCCACAATGGCAATCCCACTGATTATTGGGTGCCATACCAATGATCCATGGAGAGCACTTATAAAATCTAAACATTGACAACATTTCCATCTGTCAGTTACAAAACGCTTGGGTCCATACATACACATACATACATACCCACTGCTTGGGTCCATTCATACAATATACTATACTGATACATTACAATGTTCTAGATTCTTGGGGAGAACTCAGTGTGAATGAAGGCCAACGGCAGCTAAAAAACCTGGGGCTGTGACTTCTTAATATTATGTATAATAATAGGTAATGATAGGTAATAATAATCCAAGAAACAGTTCTACCTTATCAAATAAATTCAACTGTTAATACAAACATATGTCTGATCAAGTGAGGAAGAAAGTAATTTGTTAAATTATTTTATTGGCCAATTTGAATTAAATATTCAGGAAATACTTTAAATTGTAAAAGAAATGCAACACATATAGATGTCCAAGGCTGTGCAGTAAATTTTATATGTGTTATATTTTTCTGAGCTGTTTGTTTATTAATAGGAATCTATTGTTTTTATTTTTATCTATTTTTCCTGGGAATTCTAGAAAATAATTTATTTAAATAAAATTTTAATTGAGAACTTTGGTCATGGGAAATATTAGGAAGAATAAGGAATGAATGACTTTCAGAATATTTTTCCTTGAAGGATTTAAAGCAAAGGATGAAAACTAATGCTTTGGAAGTAATTGGGTAGAATTGCTATTTACCTGAGGTTTTTATCTTAGCTTTTATTCTATAGAAATAGGTGACAATCTGAAATATATTGTAGCATCTTTGGCCTATACAGCGGTGGGCTACGAGCCAGAACTCTAAATTGTGCTCACCGCCGTGGCTCATAAGTTCTTGCTGGGCCAGCGCAATTTTGCTGCTGCACCTGTGCAGGTGCGTCCATGTTTCAGCATGCGCAGAAGCAAAAAAAACCTCACCGAAACATGGGCACTCCTGCAGCTCCATGCTTGATTTTGCTGCCTCCACAGGTGCAGCAGCAAAATCGTGCTGGCCCCACAAGAACTTACAAGCCGTGGAGGTGAGCGCAATTTAGCATTCCGGCTCATATCCCACTGCTGGGCCTATAGTAGTACATCCTGAAAGGAATGGAAATCTGACCAAGGGACATTGACAGCTCAAAAGGGTTGTCTGCTGTGAGGGGAATAGGATAATAGTACCCCCTAAATTAAGGAGATCAATATTAGAAACATTACACATAGGTCACCCGGGTATCATTAAAATGAAGGCATTGGCCAGAAGCTACATTTGGTGGCCAAACATGGATAAAGATGTCACTGAATGGATAACCACATGCACACAATGCCAGGAGTCAAGAGCAACTGTCCCCTCCTCTCCCGTGCAACAATGGGAAACACAAAGGCCCCCCTGGTCAAGAGTACATATAGATTTTGGTGGGCTACTCCACGGCCAAACATTTCTGATAATGGTTGAAACATACTTGAAGTGGTTGGAAATACCGGTAGTCCTAATGACCTCCACAACTGCAAGACAATACTGACATATTCATTTATTGATTTTCCATCCTTGGTTCCAGCAATATAATTCATGTCTCCTGGTGATCTGGGATGGCATGGGCAAGTAATGTGTCCATAGAGTATTCTTCAGTGCTATCCATGGTATGATCTGCAGGACTGTGAGTGCCACAAGTACTTTGCTACTTGGAATACCTTTGACCAACAGTAGCTTAGGAATAGTGCTCACTTTCTGTTGTCAGAAAGTCCGAGAGGTTGTTACCCTCTGGGAAGCACTCAAACTAGGTCATTTAGCAATCCCAGGTTTTGGTGGCTGGATTGAATTGCTCAGGTGGTGTGTCTGTAGCCATCTCAAGAGGAGTGATGCAGATCAGGCTGCGTTGATGGTCGGTGATGCTATGGTAGCCCACTTTTGTTCATTTCCTGTTCCCTTGTGGTTGAGATTGCGATCAGTCCTTCCTATCCCACCTTCATCACCAGTGTTACATTGTGGGTTGATTGAAGAGACAGAGAACAAACAGTGGCTTCAGCTCTATATTGCAATTTTGTAACTCCAGCAATCCTTGTCTGACAGCTTCCCTTTTTATAGGAGCTGCCAGACAGCTCAACCTGAGTGAAGCGTTCACTTTTTTGGTTTCACTCAGTATCTAACAGGCATGTTTTATGTTTATTAGTACAGACACTATGTTAATCTTACACATTATTTATACTCATATCTGTGAACTGAGAAGCTAGAAGTTCTCTAAAGGTGTTGGTAGAGACACAGTTGAAATTTCTAAGAAGCATTTACTATATATATATAGTTCAGGCAAGTCTTTAAAACAAGAGACGTCATAGCTCAGAACAACATTTCTCTCTGAGTTTAAATTAACAAAGATGATAATTTTAAAAACAATTATAACCTGACCATGCTGGGAATTAGCTACAACAATTTCCACAATTTCTGCTTTTTTCTATTATCTTTTACATACATCATCTCATGTTTAATTAATGCTTAGTGTTTAAATACCTTATCTATTATAATGTATAAACCACTATTTAGTGGCCTAATGGCACATGTGAAAGTGAATAATTATGACTTATTCAATAAGCCATAGTTAAGCAAACTGTAGCATAGTTTAATATGTAAATTCAATTCTAGGTTCTTTAACTTAATTATTCCAGGTTTTTACCATGCTGTTGATTTACGTTCAGTTCTCAATCAACTCTTACTCCAACGTTTTCCACACTACTGTTCTTTTTCCCTCCAAGGGCATCTGAATTTTGTTTTCTATATGAAGAACATTCTAAATCAATGTTTCTCAACCTCAGCAACTTAAAATGTGTGAACCTCAACTCCCAGAATTCCCCAGCCAGCATGAATTGAAATTCACACATCTTAAAGTTGCTGAGTTTGAGAAACACTGTTCTAAATGAATGCAATCCATGGGGGGAAAGTATTCTGCAGGTATTGTTTTTCAACTGTGGGTCAGGACCTCATATGGTGTTTGTGAGCTATTTAGAGAGAGTGGTCATAATTCTTTTAAAACCTGAATGATATAATGGTATAAACCAGATTCAGTTATACAATGAATCCTTTTCCTTACTTTAGGATTTTTATTTTATTTTATTTTATTTTTTAATTTCTTTTCTTTTGGGGATGTGAGGGAGATGGGTGATTTCAAAATTAGAGATAGATAGATAGGTAGGTAGGTAGGTAGGTAGGTAGGTAGGAAGGCAGGCAGGCAGGCAGGCAGATAGATTTGGAAGTGGTGAGTGCCGGTGGTTCAGAGAATCAGTAGCACCGGCTGCGCAAGGCTCCACTTACACCCAGATGCTGCCATTTTATTTATTTTATTTTATTTTATTTTTTAACTCTGTGTGCATGTGCAAGGCATTCTGCGTATGCAACAGAAGGTGAAAAAAGGCACACATGAATGGAGCATGAGTAAAAAAGTATGCTCAAAGTGTGTACTTTCAAATTGGTAGATCTCACCAATGGATGGGTGGGTGGGTGGGTGGGTGGAATGGGAGGGAGGGAGGCAGGGAGGGAGGCAGGGAGGCAGGGAGGGAGGGATGGATGGATGGATGGGTGGGTGGGTGGGTGGGTGGATGGGAGGGAGGGAGGGATGGATGGATGGATTGCTTTAACTTTTATGCTGTCAGTTTCAGCCCATTTCTTGACATTCATTTTGAATTTTATTCTGCTACCATTTATTCAGCCTTTTGTAACATCTCAGATTTAACATCCATTTCCTCTATTCATCAAATAAATTTTAAAAAAGTATTGAGGAATAGAGGAATAATTAAATAAAAGTATAATTAAATAAAATATAAAAGAATAATTAAATAAAAGAATAGAGAATAAATAAATAAAAGTATTGAGGAATAGAGGAATAATTAATGTAAATAGTTTATAGCCAACTTTAATCCCATCTTTGCCATGCCACCCAGTGCAAAGCTAACTACCTAACTAGTCAGAATGCCAAAGGGTATATTATCAAATGCTCTGCTGAAATCAAAATATTATACAATAGCTTTACTGCAATCTATTAAAGAAGTTACTGTTGGAAGAAATATCCATCTGGTTCAGTTCCAAGTCAGGAGAAAGACACTGGACATATGGAAGCTGATTGGAAAGATGGTTTAATGATGAAGCAGAACCAACAAGCACATGGTTCTTGGGTGGAACTGACCATATGGAGGTGAGAGTGAGGTGGGGTGAAATGCTCCTGATTCAGACTGGTTCTTGCATACAGGTAGTGGCAAGCACTGGTGGTTCACTGAGCCAGTAGCAATGGCTGCTGGCCAAACACCTGAACTGGTCCCCCGGTCACCACTCACTCTTCCTTCCCCCCCCCCCAGTTTCTGCTCTGTAGCTTGCCTGCCTGAAGCACTGTGCCCCTAATCTGCCTGCCAGGTAAGCCTGCAAAATCATGGCCTACATAACTGTCCCTGCCTTTCCTACTCCATCCCTGCAGTCCACAGCCCCTGCATGCTTTCCTGCCTTCCATATGCCTTTCCCGGTGTCTTTGTAGGCAGCTTGCAGAGACAGGCAAGCAGAAGGCCACGTGGAAGGCGGGAAAACACGTCAGGGTGGCAGGGAAGGGAGATAGCAGCTGTGATGTTCCTTCAATACACCAGGGTGATTCGACACAAAAATATGTAACCCTTCCCTGGTGCAGAACTGAAGGGATTGGATACTGTAGCCTAGAGGTTAATTATCTGCCTTACAAAGCAAAGGTTGCATGTTCAAGTCCCAGTGAGGGTATGGCTAGCTGATGAGGCCAAAATATGGCCGAAATAGATCTATCCTAGTCTCCCTTAATTTTCAAATTCAGCAAAAAAAAAATGTGACATATATATGTATATATATATATATACACATACATACATACATACATACATACATACATACATACATACATACATACATACATATCCATTGCAAAGCCACAGCAGCCCCAATCTGTCCCCTGCAGATATCATCCAGCAGAGCAAAGCCATCTTCATGCTAAAGCTAGGCCTGAAATCAGAGAGGAAAGAATCTAAATTTGACTAGGAGTTTTTGCTGTGTTCACATGTATGACATATTTTTTAGGAGCTGGAAGAAAGTTTGCCCATCGATTCCAAAAGTACGGATTTGCTGAAGTAAACTGGGGAAGGAAGTATTATGGAAATGACAGGGCAGGGGATTTTCAGGCATAGGATAAAGCTTTTATTTTCAGCTTTCAATGTCTTTAAATCTTAAACCTGTTAAAAATCACATAACCATAATTTGGAACTCCCAGGATGAAGCGGGGAACACAAAAAGGCACTAGAACTTGAATGGAATTTGTAGAGTGCAGGTTTGTAGGACAGATTACTCTATACCTTCCTGGAAATGGTAGGTCTGAAAAGCACATGAAAAGAAAATAAACAGAGTACACGTGATAAGTGGTATCTGGGTAGAGATAAACAGGCATGAGGGCAAACGTGGCAATGCAATCAAGGTCCTGCCCCTGTGCACAGGCCTGCTATTCCAGGTAAAAAGGAATTTAAAGATTTAAAGGACTTCTCTTCTAAATAGGTCACAGCAAGAAGTAATTAATCTCACTAATAGCCTTTGGTTATTAATTCAAACAGAACAAAAAAAAATCTCTTGCTTCATAGGAATATTTCTGAAATCAGCACTAGATCATATATCAAATGCAGTTTCACAGCATTAAGTTAATAGTTAATAAGAACCAAGTATTTTGATATAAGAGAAAAGATTTAAATAATGTTTTAATGGTAGTACTTAACTGGGAACCTTTTGGAGTTGCTTCCCGAAGTCCCTTGCTTGGTGCCAATATTGATCTCAAACAACTCTCCCACAACACCAGCAACAAGCTACCTATAATGTTGTTTTATGGAGAACCATTCTTACTTTCAAAAAAAAGGATAAAATATTTTCTAAAAGCGTTAAAGAACACGAGGCAGACCCAGAAGAAGATGGAGAGACAACATCAAAGACACATTACTTAGCAATGTTGAGGCCACCAGAAGAGCAAGAATCACAACTTTATATCTCCCTCAACACCTGAAGCAATGGAGGGGGGGGAGAGAGGGACAGGGGGGGAGGAGAATGAGAAAGAAGAGAAGGAGAAGGAGAGAAGGAGAAGGTGAAAGAGGAGAAGGAGATATAAAGTTGAGGGAGATATAAAGATTAATGCTTTCTTGGAAACTAGAACTTGAAGCAAAGACTGGTTCAAACAAAAATATAAGGCACAGGGTATGGATATGTCAGATATTAAAGAATAGAATAGAATAGAATTTTATTGGCCAAGTGTGATTGGACACACAAGGAATTTGTCTTGGTGCATATGCTCTCAGCGTACATAAAATAAAATATACATTTGTCAAGAATCATGTGGCACGACACTTAATGATTGTCATAGGGATCAAATAAGCAATGAAGAAGCAATATTAATAGAAATCTTAGGATATAAGCAGTAAGTTACATTCATACAGTCAACATGGGAGGAAATGGGTGATAGGAATGATGAGAAAAACTAGTAGAATAGAAGTGCAGATTTAGTAGAAAGTCTGACAGTGTTGAGGGAATTATTTGTTTAGTAGAGTGATGGTGTTTGGAAAAAAACTGTTCTTGTGTCTAGTTGTCTTGGTGTGCAGTGCTCTGTAGCGACGTTTTGAGGGTTTGTGTCCAGGATGCGAGGGGTCAGTAAATATTTTCCCCGCCCTCTTTTTGACTCGTGCAGTATACAGGTCCTCAATGGAAGGAAGAAGAAGTTAAATGCTAGGATAAATGCATAAGCATTAATTTTAAAGACCCATATATACTAGACTTGCCCTTTATAAACTGCTCCAGAAAGATACCATGATGGATGATGCTGAAGATGGTGAGAATTCTAGTAGGACTAGAAGGGCTGCATTGCCCTCCCTCGTGTAGACTAGAACATTCACCAGCATGAAGAGCACTGTTTCCATCCTGTTCTTAGGACTGAATTTTGACTGAAAGAGGTGCAAATAATCCACTTCCTATGTATTCTGTTGCTGGATTCCTGCCAATTCTTACCAATCTTTCAATTACATTCCTTAGAATAGAACAGTTGGAGATTGAGATATTTATCAAATATGATTGCGAGCAGAATAGCCTTCTTTATGTATTTGCTGTTTGGTTTTTGCTTGCTTCATTTGTGTAACTGCCCCTCTCACATAAGTGACCCAGGGTGGTTTACAGTAAAATAGATAAAAACAATATAATACATAATATAATTTAGAAAACAATAACAGCTGAGCATGTTATGGAACTGCCTCTTGCCGCATACCTCCCAGAGACCAATAAAAGCGCACAGAGTTGGCCTCCTCCAGGTCGACTAAGCAATGCAGGGAGGGCCTTCTCTGTTGCTGCCCCGGCACTATGGAATCAACTCCCCCCCCCCAATGCTCGTATTGCTCCCGCCCTACTGGCCTTCCATAAGGCCATGAAGACCTGGCTTTGCTGGCAAGCCTGGGGGCCATGAACTAACAACCGTCAGGGCCAAAGCGTATGAATGGTATGTATGCATGTTGTCTTGATTGTTCAGTTATAGGGTTTTTTAAAAGAGGGTTTTATTGTCTTAGATATTATATTCCACTTCTTTTTATTGTTTTTGTATTTATATTGTTATTCTAAGCCACCCTGAGTCCTTCGGGATTGGGCGGCATAGAAGTTGAATAAAATAAAAATAAAAATAAAATAAAATAAAACATATATAACCATCAATAAAGCTAAGACACACCTCGGTCTCAGGCCTGAGCACAAACCCAAGTGTTTAGGACCTTTTGAAAGGATTGAGGCTAACTTAATCGCAAATGGAATTATGTTACACAGGGCAGGATATACCACAACTTCTCTCAAGACAACCAGCAATGATCACATGCACAGATAGGAGAAGTCACGCTAGAACGCACAGCATCATTTCCTCACACGCCAACAGGAAACCCAGGAAATATGGCAAATTACTTCCCCAGACATTCAATCGGAACATGCCCAGGAGAAATCCAGGCCCTGGTGAATCTGAATGAGATTGTGAACAAGATGTTATGAAAAATGGATGCAGTGGGGCCAAACATATCTACTTTGTCTCTTCCTAACAAAAACTCAGCAACCCTGACCAGTGCCACTGCAATGGGAGAAGATGTTAAGATACTCCTTGTTATGCCGGGCTTCATGTTACAAGCCCCCAATTAAGTCCAAAGGAGAAATTCAAACACACATGTTTGTAAAGTAAACAAAGTTGGTTTATCAAAAGGAAAATACTGTCCAAAACGCACTTTTAATCAGCCAAAGTGCTCTCCCACACACCACAAGCCTTGAATGCTGTGAAAAAAATAAAACAAAAGCAAAGCAGATAAAAGGCAGCTGTGAAGACGTTACAGCCACCTCCCTCCAAGAGTCCTCATGCTATACTTAACTTGAATTGTTCCACAAAGTCCTTGAAAAATCCTGAAGCAGTTCACAAATGTCTTTGTAAATCCCAAAGCAAACCATAAGCCTCTCTCTCTCATACAATGGATAAACTCCCACACAGAGAGGCAACAACACTGGCAATTTATCAGCAGCCCCATTAGCCTAATTACCCCAGCCACAGGTCTTCTCCCTTATTTCCTATAATACTTGCGCATTTGTTCCTTCCTTGACATGAACCTGTGTCTGCGAACATCTATGAATGCCTCCCATTCTGAATCTAACGATGATAATGATGATGATGGTTCACTAATGGGGTAATTAGCTAATGGGCTGCCTGTAATTACCTCCTTCATTGATCCTACTTCACTTTCAGAATCTTCCCCTGACACAGACGCTTCACTGTCAGAAGCTGTTGGCAGTAAAACCGGCCTCTGATAATGTGAGGATTCTCCCACATCAACCCCCACAGTCCTTGGAGCAGGAACTGGCCCAGAGCCAACCACAACACTCCTTTGCTCTTTCTACCATTGTATATACCGAAGCTTGGGCTTACTTTTCATTTTCTCCTGTTTTCATCTTTCTCCACTAACACTTCAGTCCTTCAGACCTCACTTCTGCCACTTCAGTAAGCCAAGATTAACAGAGAGAAACTCCTGGGGTGTAATACGAACAAGAGTCCAGGTGCCCCCTCTTTTTGGTAGCTAGCCAGACAATCAATGAAACTGAAGTTGCTGTGAAAATCCCCAAGTACCTGCTAGAATCCATCCAGATGACAGATCATTCAAGTCCCTGCAAAAGTCTCAAGAAACAGCCAGGACCAAGGTATGATTTGAGCATAACTGGACCTTATTAATATTGTCTTATTCTATCTCAACAGGAAAAAAGAATTGATGACATCAATATTAACCTGTTTTCCTAAAATCAGAAAAAAATTGCCAACAGTAAATGTTAGACAGGAAGAGTTATATGAAGAAGCATAAGGGACTGCAAAGCTTGAAAAGTCAAAGCTAATGAATCTTTGGATTGTTCCACCTAAGATGCAGCTTGAATCAAGATGTTTTTCTGTACTGCAAATGTGCTATAACATTAGTATCTTTTGTTTTCAAAGCAGTAACTTTGAGGAAATTATGGTTGATTATCCATATGGACTAATGCTGGAATCCAACTGGTAGCTCTTCTAGGAAATCTTCAGCAGTATCTTTGCCATCACTTTGTATTTTATTTTAAATTACTGTTATTATTTTAATCTTTCAGAGGCGAATTCTTTTTGGCAACTGCTACATTACTTGGAGGTATTTCTCAGCAGGTGATGTAGCAACTGAGAAATATTTCAAGGAAAATTTTTGATCATTCTTTGAAGAGTCATGTTGGTATATGTTCCAAGCAGCTTGTCTAAAAAGAAATTGGCAGACTTTTTCAAGCCAGTCAGCTTAGGAGCTGCAATGTTATAGCTTGTAAAGAGCTTCAGTTATGTAAAATTGCCCTTTGGTGTAAGTTTGCTGCACTGTTTTCACAAAGGTGAGAGTTCATTGGTTTAATGTATTGGTTAATGTATCTTTCTTTGCAAAGTTATTACAGCAGCATTAATTGGGTTTTGGTGTACTATGGTTTCCAAGACAGTAACTCCACATATTCAATGCAGTCAGAATTATATTACGGTAAGTTATAATGAAAGGTTCTAATGAATCATAGTTTATTTTTATCCCAGTTAAGATAGTCATTTCTTGCTGACTGCCTTTCCTAGTGACCAAAGTTACAACAGTGTAAAAAAGGGGGGGTTTGACCAATCATTTTATTTATGACTGACAGCATCCTGCTGTAGTCTGATCATCATTTGTTGCTTCGTAACAAGCTTTTGACAAGCAGAATTAATGGGAAATGTGGAAATAAAATAGTAAGATGTGAGCAAATGATGTCTCACTTAATGACCAAATGGAAAGTAACTGTAAACTGTTCGTTGGATTTTCTGCTTAGCAAATATGGCACTTTGTATTAAAATTTCCAGTCCCAACTGTGGTTAAGTGATGGCTAGCTGTATTATGATTCTTAGTGCAACATCATGTTCTTCCTTAACAGCAGCATAGCCTTTTCCTACATGAGCATCAAGAAACATGATATTCAAATTGGAAAGATTTACATTAAATAAAATATATTTAGATTATAATCATCAATATCTAAATATCATCAATATCAATAGCCCTACATTACTTCACACTAATGGTTATCCAACATCTCCTTAAAAACTTCAAATACTCCAACCCTAGAAGTTTTTAGGAAGATGCTGGATAACCATTTGTCTAAATTAGTGTAGGGTTTCCTGCCTAAGCGGGGGTTGGACTAAAAAACCTCTAAGGTCCCTTCTAACTCTCTTGTTGTTACTGTTGTTATCATCATCTACAACTGTATTATCAAGCATACAAGTGGGTTGTTCTATATATATATATAGCAATTTGTATATTAATAATCCAGTTCAGAAATATGAAATTATTGTTTGAAACTCCACAGTCAGCCAGAGGAGATTGATCAAAGTACAATATTAAGCATTTTGCTTATCCTTTTGAAGGCAATTGTAGCTCCAAGAAACAGAATACCAATAGCAATTGCAATTTGTAAATCATACCTTGAAGGATACAGTCTTGCAATGGCAATACAATTAAATATAAGGATGTGTTTTGTAAGATTGTATACTCATATTTTCAGAATTTTTACTTTGTTCTTCAGTTGAAAAGAGGAATACTTATAGTAGTAGTCATTTTACAAATAAAATAAAGGGTCTAGCATTTTGCATCTAGTGGCATTCATTGTAGCCCATGCTCTCAAGTCACTAGCACAATTTCTTTAATTGATGTAGGATTTCTCTGGCGGTCTTCCAAGGGCTATGGTGTTGTCCAGATGTTTTCTCTGAAATAAAAACCTAGATTCTTTCCTCTGTCTTCTGTTGGACTCTACAACTGGTTATTTCCAACCTAGCACATGGGTGCACAATTAAATTTCAAGGGGGGGAAATAAAAATGAGCAGATGGAGCAATTCAAATCTGCCTTTGCCATCCCTTCTGCCCTGCCAGCCTGCAGATGTTTGGCTTTGAATTCCAACTTTGAAGCATTCTGACAGAACATGAGAATTGCACTGCCCATAAGCTTGCCACAGATTTTTACTTCATTGAAAGGTTTGGGTGGAGAAAAGTGTCTGCAATTTTGAACATTTTGCTTGGTTAGGCTATTGTTAAGTAGATGTTAGAAAAGAGGCTCAGATTACCTCTATCTGTTTATTCTCCATAATGCAAGTTCATGTGAATTATTCACATTCATGTTCAGGGAATCAAGAAACTAATTATAGTTTTACAATAGTAATATCCCTAAATTTAGATTGGAAAGCTACCCTGCAATCCTGAAGTGTCATCACAGTTGCCAACGTAGCAAGTGCTATAAAACGGGCCATCTCCTCTTTTTCCTTGTCCTTCCTCCTTAGGAAAGGGGGTTGTCCTATGTCCTAGGAAACACTTTCCCTTCTCTTCCCCCCACCCTCCCCACTGGTTGGCAAGTGGATTGCCTTTCTGCTTCAGGCAGCATTACATCCACTTGTCAAACAGAAGAATTGTTTGATGTGCAAAACTGTCCAGGCCTCCACTCCTCCTGGAGTTCATAGTCTGCCCCTGGTACCAAGTAAAATATGTTGGCAAAGACTTTTTTTCCCTCTGTTTCTCTCTATTCCACATGCTACCTTGGAATCAAAATTTTATACACTCTTACAAAACATTTGTAAGTGCATTCAACTAACACAGATTTTATTTATCTGTATGCAACCAGGCTTTGAACTGGAAGGGCATCCACTGAAAATCAGGCACTGTTTTCTTCAGAGTTTCATCTAATTGTGCAGGTAACCAAAAGCAGGTGAGGAAGAGCATTTGTTTGTTTGTTTGTTTGTTTGTTTGTTTGTTTGTTTGTTTGTTTATTTATTAAATTTTTATGCCGCCCCTCTCCGTAGACTCGGGGCAGCTCACAACAGTAATAGAAAAAACAATGTAGAATACAAATCTAATAATTAAAACTAAAAACCCATAATTTTAAAAAAAACATGCACACAACATACCATACATAAACAATATAGGCCTGGGGGAGTTATATCAGTTCCCCCATGCCTGACGACAGAGGTGGGTTTTACGGAGTTTACGAAAGGCAAGGAGGGTGGGGGCAGTTCTAATCTCAGGGGGGAGCTGGTTCCAGAGGGTCGGGGCTGCCTGGGACCCGCCAAACGCCATTGTTTAGTCGACGAGACCCGGAGAAGGCCAACTCTGTGGGACCTAATCGGTCGCTGGGATTCGTGCGGCAGAAGGCGGTCCCGGAGATATTCTCTTCCGATGCCATGAAGGGCTTTATAGGTCATAACCAACACTTTGAATTGTGACCGGAAATTGATCAGCAACCAATGCAGACTGTGGAGTGTTGGTGTAACATGGGCATACCTTGGGAAGCCCATGATTGCTGTCGCAGCTGCATTCTGCACGATCTGAAGTTTCCGAACACTTTTCAAAGATAGCCCCATGTAGAGAGCATTACAGTAGTCGAATCTTGAGATGATGAGGGCATGAGTGACTGTGAGCAGTGAGTCCTGATCCAGGTAGGGCCACAACTGGTGCACCAGGTGAACCTGGGCAAACGTCCCCCTCGCCACAGCTGAAAGATGGTTCTCTAATGTGAGCTGTGGATCGAGGAGGACGCCCAAGTTGCGTACCCTCTCTGAGGGGGTCAATAATCCCCCCCAGGGTTATGGATGGACAGATGGAATTGTCCTTGGAAGGCAGAACCCACAGCCACTCCGTCTTATCCCGGTTGAGTTTGAGTCTGTTGACACCCATCCAGACCCCAACAGCCTCCAGACACCAGCACATCACATAGTTATCTGTAGATTTATTTGAAAGTGAAAAGTGCTTCCTAATATTTAACATTTGTTTTAGCTGTATTATCAATAACTTGAAGGGAAGGTTTTGGTATACAATGATGAAAATCACTGAAACAAATGTTTTTTCTGCACTATTTGGGCATTGTAATATTAAAATAGTAAACCATAAATGCTCAGATTTATAGACTGAAAAATATTTTTCGTAATGTCTGAAAGAGTGGTTGGATCGGGCGAATTGGTAGCGGCGGTGAAGGGAGGCTCCACCCACCTGCCCAGACATCATCATGGATGATCTGTGCATGCGCAGAAGCACCATGCGAGCAAAGTGAGCATGCACACATTCACAGTTCCAAACCAGGAACGAAAGTAAGTGAAAGCCACTACTGATCTGAATAGCAGACCACAAACTGGTTTTCTGAAGCGGTTTCTTGAACATTCTAAACAATTTTACTGAGGAATGAAAGTTTACTTCTAAAAGAAGGTAGGCTGAATGGATGTGTGGTGGTAGAGTCTGAAGAATGGGGCAGCTGAAATAGAAGCAAAGTAGAAAAAATAAGGTGGAAAAGACTCTCTGGATTTCACAAGAGAAACTATTCTAGATGTGTTTCCTAGAAGCAAGCCCTGCTGAAATTGACTTTTTGAACAAGGCTGTGTTTCATGTGCACTATCTTTGTATGCAAAATGAAGTACTCAGGTTTGTTCTTATTACAGTTCAGAGTCTTGGAAATAGAGTAATTAGTTACTATATTCTTTTACTTGCTCCTAATGCCAGGATTCTTTGAAATGATACAAATGTACCATAGGGATCTGGATGCATATCAGAATTAGAACAGAGCTGGAAGGCACCTTAGAGGTCTTCTAATCCAGGCTCCTGCTCAAGTAGATCCTGTACCATTTCATACAAGTAACTGTCCAGACTTTTCTTTAAAGCCTCCAAGGATGAATCACCCACAACTTCTTAAGGAAATCTGTTCCACTGGTTAATTGTCCTCACTGTTAGGCAGTTTCTCCTTAATTCCAAGTTTGTTTCTCTCTTGATTAATTTCCATCCATTGTTTTTTGTCCTGCCCTCCGGTGCTTTGCAAAAATAAACTGACCTTCTCCTTTCTGTAGCAGCCTCTCAAATACTAGAATACTGCTATCCTGTCACTCCTTGTCCTTCTTTTCTCTAGACCAGCCAAATCCTGCAACCATTCTTCATAGGTTTTAATAAATCTGAGATAGATCACATATATCTGAGATCTTAGAGCTGCAACCAGCTCCTGGAACACAAAATTAAACGTGTTACTGTAATAGGGGACTAATAACTAAATATTCCTGTCTTATTTCAAAAACAAATAAAAATAAGGTACCCATTATATCTACATCTTATGCATTGGAAAGATGATCTGGAAATAAATTACCTATGTGTTGAGGTTTGGTGAAAATAGGCACATTTCTATCCATTTAAGGAAGCTAAATCAAAGGTATGTTTTGTATTTCAACCTTCTAACTGAGATACAACAAATTATCCATTAGTCAGCAAGTTATCACTTGCAACACAGCTGTTTAAAGGCCATAAAATACTTTAGGCTATAAGTTATTTCCATGATACCAAAATCCCTGTTTGGCTTATGCTTATGCAGACATGAATCTACATGCACACAACACCCTTATTACTACCTCCTCTGATACATAAAAATGTACACAAAAACTCATTTAACTCTTGCTTTCTTTTTCTTCAAAGGTTTGACAAACCCTTTTATTTCTGAAGATTATGTTTGCTGAAAATGATAAAGCAATTGAAACTGTTTATACTATACGAGACAGGCCATGAGCTATTACAGTTGTGCTTTTGGGCATTGAGTATTTTCACTGAACTACAATTTATGTCATCTAACTCTCTTGTTAGTCCACCAAAAGGAACATGAGGTTGCAAAAGTAAACATGGCTTTGAAAGTTTCTTTGAAGATTTGTAATCAGGATTCTTGGATTCTTGCTAATTACCAGATAATGTGCAGTTAAGTGTTTGTAACTACCTTATTTCTTTTACAGCCCTACAGTAATTGTGTGTTTATTGTGAAGGAAATAGGATAGGATATGCATCCATTTTATGTACCTATAATCACCAAGGCCTCCCACTGGGGACTAATGTGAACCAAAGAAAAAGAAATTGTTTAAATTGTTGGAGACCACCTAAGGGCATAACTGGAGGGGGAGAATTTTGGTACACCAAGAACTGCCTCCTAGAATCCAGTCAAGGACTTGACAACCAGCATTGTATCCAGGAGGAAAAATGGCATCACATATAGGCTGTATAATCTGGGTGGGCTCACTCACATTGCCCTTATTTCATTTACACTTCTAAATAGTATAATACACAGTGAATGAATATTATGCACAATAAATGTTTGGTCCCAGTCCAATTATAAAGTGTCTATATCAGTGTTTCCCAACCATGGCAACTTGAAGATATTTGGACTTGGACTCCCAGAATTCCCCAGCCAGGGAATGCTAGATAACATTCCAGGTTTGAAAAAAATAATAAATATTAAATACAGTGATACCTTTTCTTACAAACTTAATTGGCTCCGGGATGAGGTTCTTAAGGTGAAAAGTGTGTAAGACGAAACAATGTTTCCCATAGGAATCAATGGAAAAGCGATTAATGCGTGCAAGCCCAAAATTCAGCCCTTTTGCCAGCCGAAGCGCCCATTTTTGCGCTGCTGGGATTTCCCTGAGGCTCCCCTCCATGGGAAACCCCACTTCCAGACTTCTGTTGCCAGCAAAGCACCCATTTTTGTGCTGTTGGGATTCCCCTGCTGGGATTTCCCTGCAGTCTATGGAGAGGGGTGGCATACAAATCTAATAAATAATAATAATAATAATAATAATAATAATAATAATAATAATAATCACAAAAACATGGAAGTCCGGAGGTGGGGTTTCCCATGGAGCCTCAGGAGAATCCCAGCAGCGCAAAAACAGGTGCTTTGCTGGCAACAGAAGTCCGAAGGCAGGGCATCCCAGCGGCGGCAGTGGGTTTGTAAGGTGAAAATACTTTGTAAGAAGAGGCAAAAAATCTTAAACCCCGGGTTTGTATCTCGAAAAGTTTGTATGATGAGGCGTTTATAAGACGAGGTATCACTGTATTGTGAATGGGCTACATTGCAAGATGTTTTTTAGACTATTAGTGCTTTTTTAAAAAAAAAATCCATCTCTCATGGATTGCACTTGCAACTACCATTTTTTTTACAAATTATAGAAAAGAGAACTGCAGAACTTAATACCATAGTTGTTGATTCCTTTATATATATTTGGACAAATACTACAAGATTACCAAAAGTAGGATTTGGAAGATCATACTCTACTATGTGATCTATAGAGCCAGTCATTGTCCTCTATGAGGCTTTACCGGAACATTTTCTTACTGCTGATCCAACTCTTTTTTATTCATTTCTTTATTTGTTTAAAGTATTTATATAGTTCTCCATCTTGAACCAAACTCTGGTTATCTTAAAATTAAAAAGATGTATATCAACAATACATAAAATAAAAATGATATATACTAATAATGAACTTTAAAAAAACAAAAAAACAAAAAAGATCTGTCAGCACAGCTAAACTTTCCTATGCAGTCCACAAATTCACCCCATGTCACGCTTTCCTTATCCCAGTGATCAGGAAGAAACAAAGTCTGAATTGCTTTCAGAAACACTTAAAGGAGTGGGGGACAGACATATCTCAAGAGAAACAGTGCTCAAATTGGGTAGAGGATATCATGGAAAAGACGTTCTTCCTAGGTTCTATAATGGCATCATTTATTTATTTATTTATTTATTTATTTATTTGTTTGTTTGTTTGTTTATTTATTTATTTACTTACTTACTTACTTACTTACTTACTTACTTACTTACTTACTTACTTACTTACTTACTTATTTACTTATTTACTTATTTATTTATTTGTTTATTTGTTTAGTCCAATACACAATGAGGGTTTTAGTGGGTATACAGTATATCTATATACACCTAGTAAAATACATGATGAAGGTTATAGAGGAGATACTCATAGTAAACTATATCTAAGAAATAATAGAAAAGAAGGTATAGTAATAGAACATATCAATGAAAGAATAGAAGAAGAGATACAGGAATAGAAGAAAGGTATAGGAGATATAGGAGAGCAATAGGACAGGGGACGGAAGGCACTCTAGTGCACTTGTACTCACCCCTTACTGACCTCTTAGGAATCTGGATAGGTCAACCGTAGATAATCTAAGGGTAAAGTGTTGGGGGCTTGGGGATGACACTATGGAGTCCGGTAATGAGTTCCACGCTTCGACAACTCGGTTACTGAAGTCATATTTTTTACAGTCAAGTTTGGAGCAGTTAATATTAAGTTTAAATCTGTTGTGTGCTCTTGTGTTGTTGTGGTTGAAGCTGAAGTAGTCGACGACAGGCAGGACGTTGCAGCATATGATCTTATGGGCAATACTTAGATCTTGTTTAAGGCGTCCTAGTTCTAAACTTTGTAGGCCCAGGATTGAAAATCTAATCTCTTAGGGTGTTCTATTTCGAGTGGAGGAGTGAAGGGCTCTTCTGGTGAAGTATCTTTGGACATTTTCAAGGGTGTTAATGTCTGAGATGTGATATGGGTTCCAAACAGATGAGCTGTATTCGAGGATGGGTCTGGCAAAAGTTTTGTAAGCTCTGGTAAGTAGTGTGAAATGAGCAGCTGTCCCATTAGAAACATAGAAACATAGAAGACTGACGGCAGAAAAAGACCTCATGGTCCATATAGTCTGCCCTTATACTGTTTCCTGCATTTTATCTTACAATGGATATATGTTTATCCCAGGCATGTTTAAATTCAGTTACTGTGGATTTACCAACCACGTCTACTGGAAGTTTGTTCCAAGGATCTACTTGCTTTTCCTACCGCCCGACCACACTGCTCACCCATTTTGAGATTGTCAGAAATCACTACCCCTAAATCCTTCTCTTCTGAAGTTTTTGCTAACACAGAACTGCCAATGCAATACTCAGATTGAGGATTCCTTTTCCCCAAGTGCATTAGTCCTGCAAATAATGTTTCAGTTGACCACAAATCTCAGTTAAAGAGTTGGCATGTTATGAGGTAATATGGCAGCATATATTTGCCCATTAACTGAGCTTTACCAACTTGGCCCTGTGAAGATAACTGAGAAAGAAAGTATCACTATATAAAGATATTTATTCCACTATCTGTAACGAACATTGTTTATTAGTAGTGATCCTTTTTTGGTTGTTATTTGTTTTTTAAAAAGACACATTAGAAAAGATTATTGTGAAGGGACCAGGATATGCTTTGCAAGATGTTGTGTTGCCATCTAGGGGCCATTATACCATACAACCTTTCCAGCAGGAAAAGAGCAACCACAACAGATCTTAAAGTACACATTTCTCTTCCTTTCTTTGCTCTAGCTCTTATTTAATCAGGAAATATGAAAGGAATTGTTATAAGTTCAACAATCCAGTTACATTGGCCTCTATCTGTTTGTTTTCCCACACAATACTCAGGTACAAGTGAAAATTTGAAAGAAAGAAAACTTTCTTTATTTAGCTCTCCTCCTATTTATAGAACCTCCTTTCTGGCTACAATAGAACTCAATCTTCTCTCTCTGCTGGGTTTATGGAAGTTTGGACAGAAAGGATTAAAACAAATATAGTTCTTAGCACACATATCTAGTGAATTCTATATATCAAAAAAAAAGCAAGTAGGATGCTTGGCTGCATAGCTAGAGGTATAACAAGCAGGAAGAGGGAGATTATGATCCCGCTATATAGAATGCTGGTGAGACCACATTTGGAATACTGTGTTCAGTTCTGGAGACCTCACCTACAAAAAGATATTGACAAAATTGAACGGGTCCAAAGATGGGCTACAAGAATGGTGGAAGGACTTAAGCATAAAACGTATCAGGAAAGACTTCATGAACTCAATCTGTATAGTCTGGAGGACAGAAGGAAAGGGGGGGGACATGATCGAAACATTTAAATATGTTAAAGGGTTAAATAAGGTCCAGGAGGGAAGTGTTTTTAATAGGAAAGTGAACACAAGAACAAGGGGACACAGTCTGAAGTTAGTTGGGGGGGAGATCAAAGGCAACATGAGAAAATATTATTTTACTGAAAGAGTAGTAGATCTTGGAACAAACTTCCAGCAGACGTGGTAGATAAATCCACAGTAACTGAATTTAAACATGCCTGGGATAAACATATATCCATCGTAAGATAAAATACAGAAAATAGTATAAGGGCAGACTAGATGGACCATGAGGTCTTTTTCTGCCGTCAGACTTCTATGTTTCTATGTTTCTATCAATAACAAAGCAATTTTAGAGAAATGGAAGGTGCAATAGATCGGATGTGGGTCCCTCCTGGTTCAGACGATTCTATGGAACTATTAGTAACTTGGCAGCAGAGTTGGAGCAACCCAGGCCTGCCATGTCCCTAAACTGACTCTCTTGGTGGCACCATAGGTGGTGCCATCTTGTTTTTTGCTTCTGTACATGCACAGAAACTGTTTTTTTTAGCACTGCGCATGCACACACAAAGCAGGCACGCATCAAGGAATAAACCAGCAGCAGCAAAAAAAAAAAATGAGAACCCATCCCGGCAATAGATGACTTTTCTGAACATTACTTCAGGACTGGGGAAAGAACCCATGATTCATTTCCCAAAACCAAAGTTTTCCCCACAAGATAAATTGCTTTGTACCCATTCTGTAGCATAAGGTTGCTTTCAATCACCACCCTCTGCTTACAATAGAACCAAAGCCACACATCTGTAAAGAGATGGAATGCTTGGAGGAAGTTCTAAGTTCTTTGGCTTCAGTGTGCAGACACAGTGGGCGATCCCATAACAATGCCAAACTTGGATTATATTTGGAGAACTGCTCACTCAACTTCCTGTAGTATCATCGGACCAAAACTCCTGGCCAACATAGACCTGAAAAGAAGGCCGATAGCACCACTCCATCCATTATCACACATTTCCTTCTAGTACCTACCAGCAGCCTTCAACACCTACTGGCCAAAGCTCTGGAAATGTGAATGGTTCCAATGGGTGATCTCTGATCCACACTGGAATTACTTTAGAGACTGGGCAAAAATTGGAGTTGTGCAGTTGAAAGTGTCAAGAAAGCACCAAATCTCTTTTTGATTCCATGTGTTTCAAGGATTCCCCCCAGTCTGCATCAAAACTACTGACCTGGGAATTTAGCAGGAAAAGAATTTGGAGAGAAAGGTTTGCAGGATTTCTTAATTCCATGTTAAATGAAGGCTGCTAAGACCATATTTGGGAGAATGGCACTAAAAAGATAAATGGGAGTTGTGCAGTTCTCCAGATCTTAAATATTGTCTGAATATTTATCAGTGATAAGAAACATACAGAAGGCTCGCTATCTAGCTGAAATGCAATTTTTTAATTGGCCATGGCTGACTTAGATTTCTGGGGACTGATGTTTGAGAATTGCTGAAGATACTCATATTTCTTACTATAGTAAGTTATAGGTCTTAATCACCATGTTTTATACTTGGACTTTTTTGTTTTCTCTTGGGCTTGAACAAACATCCAGAAGCTCATATCTGGAGACACAATGCACACACTTCTGAACCATTAGGAACAATAAGAGAAACCCACACCTGGTCAACAAAAGAGAGAGAGGAGGCACACATACATATGTACATACATACACATATACATACTGAGCTGATAAATAAATGTTCTGCTTAGTGCTTCAGTTGCAAGACCATTGAAGTCTAATCTCACAGGACAAAAGCAATTTTTCTATTGGTTAATTATTATATTAATTATCAATATCTGTGTGAATAATACACCTGCGTTTTTAACAACTGAACAAACCCCAAAACATGACACACAATTAAAACCCATTCATATCTTCAAACATGAGAAAGGATCGATTCAATATCTGATTGTACATTGCAAGTGGACTTGTAATAGCACGTTGTTTCAACAAAACACATGCTTGTCACTTTTAAACATCAGCTCTCTGCGAAGAGCATTTACACTCCACAGTAATCAGACAATGCCATCTGCTGTTTTGGAAAGAAAATAATTGTCACCATTATGTAAATGCAACATATTATATATTGCATTATGTGGATAAGGAGTAAACATTGAGGCAAAATCCGGGGCCGGAGTCCCGGAAGCAGTTCGTGACCGTGTACAGCCACGTTCTGATAATTCCTGCGACGTAGCTGGAACCAATCGTATTGGCCTTTTGCCATTCCATTGGAATATTTCAGAGATGTGGAGAGGGGGGATCTGCTGCTTGGTAACAGTCTATCCTCCATACTAACCTATCCAAGCTTCATGCTCTGGGGAATCCAGAGCATGATACCATGGTCTTTCGAGACTGAAGGGCAAATGTGGGTATAAAAGGCAGATAGAATAACAGAATTATGGAAGGCAAGGAAGATGAGGGCAGTGCAAATCTCTGGGGGGAGCTACTTCCAGAGGGCTGGAGCCCCCACAGAGAAGGCTCTTCCCCTAGGCCCCACCAAGTGACATTGTCTGGCTGACGGGACCTGGAGAAGTCCAACTCTGTGGGACCTAATTGGTCGCTGGGACCCATACAGCAGAACGCAGTCCCCAAAGTAATCTGGCCCAATGCCATGTAGGGCTTTATAGGTCATTACCAACACTTTGAATTATAAGGTCTTGGAATACTGCATTCAGTTTTGGTCGCCACAATGCAAAAAGGATGTTGAGACTCTAGAAAAAGTGCAGAGAAGAGCAACAAAGATGATTAGGGGACTTGAGGCTAAAACATATGAAGAACAGTTGCAGGAACTGGGCATGGCTAGTTTAATGAAAAGAAGGACCAGGGCAGACATGATAGCAGTGTTCCAATATCTCAGGAGTTGCCACAAGGAAGAAGTCACCTATTCTCCAAAGCATGTGAGGGTAGAACAAGAATCAATGGGTGGAAACAAAACAAGAAGATAAGTAACTTAGAACAAAGGAGAAATTTCCTGACAGTCAGAATAGTTGATCAGTGGAACAGCTTGCCTCCAGAAATTGTGAATGCCCCAACACTGAAAGTTTTTAAGCATCTGACTGAAGTAGTGCAGGGTTTCCGGCCTAAGTATGAGGTTGGTCTACAAAACTCCAAAGTCCCTTGTTGTTACCTACCCAAATGCAATATATCTGTGCAAAATGGTCAAATATAGGGATATTTTAGGCAGATATGGGAAATTAAAAAGTAGACAGGAGATGGAAGAACAAAGTATAATTGTAGATTGGTGGCCATACTTTCAGCTCCAATCAATATTTATTTAATTGGATTGGATTTGTATAAAGATATAAGAAAGATAGTGATGAATTAATAATTGAAGTTGAGATACAACAATTAGATAAACTTTTGATGGGTCCAGAAGAAAAAAAATGATTATAAAAACTTAATTATTTATTACAATTTGACAGAGCTGAAGATATAGTAAAGGGGACGATGATAGCTTGGGCAAAAAATGACGGACATAATATTCATTTGGCTGACTGGGAACAAATTTTGAACAGAAATTATAAAATAACAAAATTGGTATCCTATAAAGAAAACCACTATAAAATGTTCTATTGCAAGTAACTTGCCCCCTCAAGACTAGCAAAGATATACCCAAATTTAAATTCACTTTATTTGATTTTACATGTATAGCTGCAGCTAGGATTGCTTATGTGCAATGTTGGAGAAATATAAACACACCCACCAATGTTGGAGAAATATAAACACACCCACCAAGAGTTTGATAATTTAAAAAATACAGTATTTGAATGCACGGAGATGGACAAGTTAAAAATAAAACTTAAAGGACAAAAAGATTCAGAATATTACGTAATGTGGGCAAAGTGGTATGATTGGATTGATGTCAGAAGAATGAAGAGAAAATGTACAAACAAGATGTAGAATTAGAAAATATTGTAAGATAATGTACAAAGTGTATCAGTATAAAAGTAATGTATGTAAAAGGCTGTAGATCTGCTTAAGAAGTTACCATTCCATGGAAAAATAGGAAAATGTAATAAAGACCTTTTTTTAAAAAAATGTAAGAAACTTAGCAAGTTATTTGATTTTAAATACTGTTACATTGTTAAAAGTAAGTCAAATATATCTAGACATAAGCCATAAGTGGCAGATTTACTGTACTGTATTCATTGGTGCTACATTTTTAAAAAAGAGGGAATTATATATTTAAATCACTAGAAAGGGTCCTCTTTCTTTTATCATCTGAAAATATATCTGAAAAATTTCTTCAATTATTTTTCTAAGCATATATAAACATAAGCGTGAAAAAGAATAAATGCACACAAGACCCTTTTAATTTTCATAGTTAACTCTAAATTTATACTTTTGTTTTCCTTTAGCTTTTCATAACTGCCTTGAAGAGATGTCAAATTAGTTTTTAACTCTACAATGATGAATATCTAAACACAGGGTAAGAGGAGCCAATTCTTAAAATAGTAAAAACTCATTAATTCTGCTGTTATATCACTGTATGTAAATAAATACAGTTGATTATATTGTATCTGGCATCTAAGATAGTACAGTATTTTCTTATTTTTTTTAAAAAAATAGTTTTTGGATTTTCACATTTCCATGAGTGGAAAGATGCAATTCCCAAAGCACAAGGACTCTATGGGGTCTATGTAGCTCCAGAGTCAATTTCAGGACTCTAATGGGGTCTATGTAACTGCAGAGTCAATTTCAGCAGAATTGCTAAAAACCACAATATGGTTTCTGCTGTTTTAAGACAAAAACATATATTTTAAAGAATAAATTTGCAAATAAACACAGAAGACATCCTCATTTTCTTTCTAAAATCCCCTATGACCACAGGACCTAGATGATCAGTAAACTCTCCAGAGTCAGTCAATCTCTCTACTATTTTCATCAGGTATATTAAATAATAGAAAATTAATGTAATTATATCTGGACAGTTGCAATGTCTATAATGTATTGATGAATTAACTAAATTCACCAATAAAAATTGATAGTAATAATTGTTATGAAAAAACATTATTCATATATTATATATATACATTATCAATTATTATCCATTATTATATATCTCCAAATATTAAAGCTGTATATTGCAACTAAAATTATACTAATATGAGCTTTCTATTCATGCCAAATTCCAACATATTCCATTATTTTTCAAATAATAGATTAAAATTCAAATCCAAGGGAGGTGGGTGAGAAAGGATTTATTATTAATATAAATCTCCTTCATATTAAACATTTAGATTATTAGGAGGCATTTAGTTGACCACAAGAATGTACTGGGCATTTGGCAATATTTTCAGGGGTATCCTAATAGAGAAGATAATCTTACTGAAGAATTGTATTGTACTTAATAATACAGTACATCAGCAGCTGCATCAACTATGAAAAAGTGCCAAGTGACATATTACAGTGTTCCATTCTTTCTCTGAACATATTCATAAATGACTTGGATCAATGGCTACAAAGTATGAACATCAATTTTGTGGAGACATAAGAGAGAACAGTATGAACATGTGAGGAATAGCTTGACAAGCTGAATAATAGCAATAAATTAACAAGATGAAATTCAACAAGGACACATACAAAATCCTGGATTTGAAAAAAAACAAACCATGGGTTTGGATGAGGAATATATATTCGGCATAAACTGGAGCATATCTAGAGAAGAGCAGAAAAAAGGATCAAGATCAGGAAAAAAATATTTATAAGTAATACTGGAAGCATTAGAAATGTTTAGCTCAGAGAACTGAGAACATGGATAATCCATTGGCTATACATGAAACTTGGATCCAATCATCTAAAAAGCTATCATGTAGAAAAATGAATAGAATTTTCACAATTGCTCCAGAATACAGGACAAGAAAAATAAATTGTTTAAATTACAAGGAACTATAGTTTGGTTGGATAATGGGTTGGATTTGATTGGAAATCTTAAACATGGAACAAACTGTCTGGATTCTACTTGCCTGAAGATCTTTAAAGACAGGTTGGCTAGTTAATTCTGTATTAATGGATACTTGTATTGGACCAAGTCAGAGTTGAGTTTCAGCTGGTTCTGATCAGTTCAGGCAACCCAGTTGTTAAAATTCTGCCCACCTTGGCAAACCAGTTAAATCCCACCACTGGCTGGTCCCACCCTTGCCCGTTTGTCAGGCCCTTTTTTGGGCTGCTTTTTGGGACATTTTCCAGCTGTTTTCTGGGCCCTTTTTTGACCTGTTTTTGGGGGTCATTTTGGATATTCAGTAGTACAATGTACAATTTCCTTCTCTATTTATTTATTTATTATTTATTTATTACCGGTAATTAGATTTGTATGCTGCCCCTCTCCGAAGACTCGGAATGGCTCACAACAGGACACAATACAAATCCAATGATTAAAACAAATTTAAAACCCTTAATATAAAAAACAATCATACATCTCAAATAGACCATACATAAAACGGAAACGGCCTAGGGGAATCAATTTCCCCATGCCGGACAACAGAAGTAGGTTTTGAGGAGTTTGCGAAAAGTAAGGAGGGTGGGGGCAGTCCTAATCTCTGGGGGAAGTTGATTCCAGAGGGTCAGGGCCACCACAGAGAAGGCTCTTCCCCTGGGTCCCACCAGACGACATTGTTTCGTCAACGGGACCCGGAGAAGGCCAACTCTGTGGGACCTAACCAGTCGCTGGGATTCGTGCGGCAGAAGGCGGCTGATGCTGAACATCCAAAATGGCTTTAAAATGGTGCAAAAAGCAGCCAAAACCAGTCCCAAAAAATGGCCCAGAAATTGCCCCCCAAACAGCCCCAAAATGGCCCAAAAACTGCTCAAAAGAGGGCTGAAAATAAAAGTAGGACAATTCTTGTGATTGAGAGAACTTTGTGTCTATTTTTAGGTCCAGAATGATCACAGCTCAATGACAGAGCATAAATATTGCATATTCAGGCAAAGCAGAGCTGAGGATACTGTTCAGATCATTACAAACTTCTTCTCATAAATTATAGTCCATCAAGATTAGTGATCCTTAGATACATTTCTATATTTTTATCCATAAAGCATGTTTCTATTAGAGTCTTCCTTCATAGATATGCTGCTCAGAATAATCTGTAATTTTTTTTTTAAAGGAGATCAAAGCACAGATTCCGAAAAAGAATCTTAATTTGCCCATTTTTGACAGGGTTTTTCAAATTTGCAATCCTAAAAGGTGTGGATTTCCAAAATATATTAATCAGGGCGGCTTACAACATGTGAGCAATAACACTTTTTAACAGAGCCAGCATATTGCCCCCACAATGTACATTTTACCCACCTCGGAAGGATAGAAGTTGAAGTATACACATCAGAAAAGTTGCCAAATTTGAAAAACACTGATCTATCAGAACATCTAGCTCAGGGGTATCCAACCACAGCAACTTTAAGACTTCCGGACTTCAATACAGGCTTTAAAATGGGTGGGGATGGAGCCAGCTAGTGCTGGGATTAGCCCGAACTGTTCCAAACCAGCTGCATCCCACTTCTGCCTTTGAAATGAGTAGCCAGGAGGTGGGGATGGATGTGATAAGTGACACTGAGTTAGCCAAACCTAGCCACCTGGCCACGCCTACCCAACTATCATTAGCCATTATTTAAATCCCACCACTGTGCAAAGTATATTAAGTATATTAAAAATTAAATAGATTCAAATCTTTACATTTATGATAATAAAATAATAAACAGTACTGCTGAAGGCCCTAATATAATACCTTAACTATTCTGAAGAAATAAGAACATCACAGCATGGGGTAATGTATCATCTGTACACTGATGATACCCAGTTATACATCTCCACCCCATGCCAATTCAGTGAAGTGGTGGTTGTGATGTCTGGTGCCTGGAAGCTGTAAGGGTTTAAAGGGGGGCCAACTGGTTCAAGCTCAACCCAGACAAGACCAAGTGGATGTGGACATTTCCTCCTACGGACTATTCGATCGGTCTGTCCATTATTCTGGGGGGGATATTGATCCCTCCCCTCAGATAGGGTTTGCAACTTGGGTGTCCTCCTGGATTAACAGCTGAGCCTTGATCATCACCTTCCAGCTGTGGCCAGGGGGACCTTTGCCCAGGTTCACCTGGTTTACCAGTTGCGGTCCTATTTGGACCAGGACGCACAGTCACTCAGGCCCTCATCACCTCCCATCTTGATTATTGCAATGCACTCTACATAGGGCTACCCTTGAAGAGTGTTTGGAGACTTCAAATTGTCCAGAATGCAGCCATGCGAGCTGTCATGGGTGCACCTCGGTACACCCATATAACACCTACATTCCGCAAGCTGCACTGGTTTCCTATTAGTTTCCGGGCACAGTTCAAGGTATTGGTTATTACCTATAAAGCCCTATATGGCTCAGGGCCAGACTATTTATGGGACCGTCCCTTGCCGCATACCTCCCAGAGACCTATAAGAGCACACAGAGTTGGCCTCCTCCAGGTCCCATCAACTAGGATTGCAGGAGAGGGCCTTCTCTATTGCCACCCCAGTTATATGGAATCAACTCCCCCCCAAAATCCATATTGCTCCCACCCTAATGGCTTTCCATAAGGCCACGGAGACCTGGATTTGCCGGCAGGCCTGGGGCTATAAACTAACAACCATCATGGCCAAATTGTATGAATGTTGTGTATACATGTTGATTGTTTAGTTAGTGTGGGTTTTAATCTGGATTTTATAGTTAAAATTGTATATTTGACTTCTTTTCAATTGTTCTTGTATTTTTATATTGTTTGTAAACTGCCCTGAGTCTTTCAGGATTTGGTGGAATAGAAGTCGAATTAAATATATACATACATACATACATACATACATACATACATACATACATACAGTAGTACCTCTATTTAAGAACTTAATTCGTTCCATGACCAGATCCTTAAGTAGAAATTTTTCCCATAGGAATCAATGTAAAAGCAAATAATGTGTGCAAACCTATTAGGAAAGAAATAAAAGCTCAGAATTTGGGGAGGGGGAAGAGGAGGAAGAAGAGGAGAAGGACAGTCACTGCCAAAGGAACAAGGTGAGGTGAGGAGAATCAAAAAAATCCAAAACTTTAAGGCTTAAAAAAAAAAAGAGGAACTCTGGGGCGGTGAGGAGGAGCATGCGCCTCTCATACACCTGGCGTGAGGCTGCCTCCCATACACTGTGCCAGAGAGAGAAATCCAGGTGGGCGAGAGGGGGAAACCTCCCACTCCTTTGACCGAAAGACAGCTGCTGGTGCTGCTGCTGCTGCTACCTGCTGCCTCTTCCTTCCCATGCTGAAGAGCTCCCCTCTCCTCTCGCTCATTCTCTTTGTAGCTGGCGCCTTTCCTTCTGTGGTGACTCCTCAGTTTGGCTAAAGCTGAGTTGATCTGGCTGGGGTAAAGTGCCCCCTTTTGCCTTTCCGCACCCAGATGCTCCGGGTGGCAACCTTGCACCATGTGTATGGGAGGCAGCATGAGGAAGTCACCACAGCGAAGTGGTTTATTCCATCTCCAAGCGCCCAGAGAAAGGAAAATGCTCCATTCTCTCTGGGCTGCCAAAGCCTCCTTAAGCGCCACCGAAAGGCTCCTCTGGCAGCCCAGAAAAGCCTGAGATGGCCGGGATTAAAGGGGGAATGGCAGAAAACTGGCCGGAACTTTGTGCCGCTCTCAAATTTCCTGGGAAATTTTTCCAGGTTCGGGTTCTTAAGTAGAAAATGGTTCTTAAGTAGAGGCAAAAAAATCTTGGACACACGGTTCTTATCTAGAAAAGTTCTTAAGTAGAGGCGTTCTTAAGTAGAGGTACCACTGTTTACGTACGTACGTATGTATGTATGTATGTATGTATGTATGTATGTATGTAAATCACAACCAAAAAGTTACAGGAATATTCTTGTGTTATCAGAAACTATCTTCCTTTACAACCCAACCAGAAATTTTTTTCTGGCCTCAGACTATCAGAAAGATGGAAAAGGAAGCATCTGTAGGTTGCAAAATGTCATGGATCTTCTGAAGTCAAAAGCATCCTGAATCTCTAAGACGTCCCCCAGAATTGACTAAATCCCTCTACTTCCTCACTGCTCTCAAACTGAACGCAGGAGAGTCTTGATTTTCCAAAGGCTGTGATATCAAAACCTTCTGATCAGGTAGAGTTGATCTAACCAAAATCATAATGAAAATGAGCCGGAGTGGTGCAGCAGGTAGAGTGCTGTACTGCAGGCCACTGAAGCTGACTGTAGATCTGTAGGTCAGCGGTTCAAATCTCATCACCGGCTCAAGGTTGACTCAGCCTTCCATCCTTCCGAGGTGGGTAAAATGAGGACCCGGATTGTGGGGGCAATATGCTGGCTCTGTTAAAAAGTGCTATTGCTAACATGTTGTAAGCCGCCCTGAGTCTAAGGAGAAGGGTGGCATAAAAATTGAATAAATAAATAAATAAATAAAAATGAATGTATTACTATTTTGGTGCTATGGGACAGATCAGTCTGTTCAAATTGTAGATGAATAGCACTTTGTCTATCAAATCTACTCTAGCAATGTTTCTTGGCTGTTGGGTGTTTTTTTCATTTATTCTCTGGGCAGATACCTGAAGCAGATGGGGAAAATAAGAAACTGAGAAGTAAAAAAATTAAAGAAACATGTCTATAGGGCAAATATAATGAGTAATGTAATGTAGATCATGTTACCTTTTGTAAACTAGTTTGTTACCACTTCCCTTTTCACTGTTGTGATAAAAAAAATCCCTTGGAAACATACAAAGAGGTCAAACAAGTTTTTTTATTGTTGCTTTCAGAAAGAAGTCTAGAGAAGCCAAACAACGAAGCACTACGGTTACATTTTAGGTAACTATACTAAACTAAACCACATTAAAAGGTAGTAAAACTTACTGGAGGATTCAGGCAGTATTCGAAGAAAACTTCTTGTAATATATTTTTTCCTGCAGGAGAAGACTACTTTGAAATAGCTGTGTATTTGCTGTTTAAACTGTAAGTAGTGAACTAAAGGATAGTCAGATTATTCTTTGTAGAAATTTTAGCTTCTCCTGTTGTTTATAAAAAATGTTAATTACGTATGCATGTTTTTTCATGTTTTGTTTTAAAGTGGTTTGAAGGACAGTGAAATTAAAATATTGTAATGTGATGTGCAATGTGATTTTTATGAACATTTTATTTTCTGTTGCTCGTATAAGACAACTGATACACAAATGTTTTCCAAGGGTCAGCATAACATGTTTTGTATCAAACAAGCTTGACAAATTCTTAAGTTTATAGAAATGCAAGAAATCTATAGAAGGAAAAGTACCCTCCGGGATTTATGCAATAGAAGTTATTTTTTTGAGACTGTAAACTGTTGGTTTACATTCAATAAGCTGAAACAATCCAAGCTGCATCATTCACACAGAGTGAATAATATATATACTGTAGTTACAGTTACAGTATTCTGTTCCAAAGTAGGAAGATCTTGATTAAAAAGGTTTTCTTGATCTGGACAAGCAGAAACAATGGGGAGAATGTAGTCCATTTTTTTCTCAAATTTGCATAGTTTTTATTATCCATATTCAAATAGACATAAAAATGTACAATCGCCGAAAATAAAGGGGAAAAGCAGATTAAAACACAATTTTTTAAAACTATAATTACAACTGTATCAAAATCATCTGATTTTTTTAAAGCAGCAGTCCCCAAACTACGGCCCGCGGGACAGATGCAGCCCGCTGAGGCCATTTATCCGGCCCGCAGCAGCGCATGAGATTTTACCAATAGATATAATAAGCTCCCGAATCTCCTGTCCACTCACCATGGTCGGCTGCTGAGCAAGGAGGAGGTGGAGAGGCAAGGTGTGGGGAGGAAAACGGGCCTGCAATTGGCCCCTCCTCCCCACCTCCTCCTCCGCAGTGAGTGGACAGGAGATTCAGGAAAAGGCAATTGGTGATTCAAAAACCATGGAAAGCGGCCACTTGCAAACCCCTGATCTCCACCACCTCCCCCCATGGCACAAGGTGACCATACCTCACCACTGACTCAGTCAGCGGGGACAACCCTGTCCCCCTACAGGGCCTCTTTGACAGCCCTTCTTGGCAGAGGCACCGCGTCTGCCTCCCCGCCATCTCCTGCTGCCGCCGCACAGCTCTGCTCACCCGAAGCCTGGCGTTAACACTTGAGAGTGGGCTCAAGGCTCTCGGCATCAGCGGCCGCTATGGCACCATTGTTGTTGTTGTCACAGCGGCTACTCTGTGCCAGCCAGCAAAGCCAGCTGCCCGGGAAAGTGGCGTGCTTTTCAACGCACGCTTTTCAAATGTGCTGCTTTCCTGTGCCGCTTTCCTGGGCACCGACAACAACAATAGCCCCATGGCGGCCACTGATACCAAGAGCCCCGAGCCCGCTCTCAAGCGTCAACACCAGCTTCGACTGAGCAGAGCTCCGTGAGGAGGCAGACGTGGCGCCTCTACCAGGAAGGGCTGTCAAAGAGTCCCTGAAGGGGGACAGGACGGTCCCCGCCACCTGTGTCAGCGGCAAGGTGGCTGCGCCAGCCAGGGTGGGAGAAGGCTGGAGTTGCATGAAAAGCGGCACCCGCTGGTGGAGCCTGGTCCGAGAGGAGCCGCTGCTGTTACTGTACCAATCGCAGCTGTCATGGGGGCAGAGCCAAGGGAAGAGCACGGAAGTGGTGCCCGCCGGAGAAGCAGAGAGAGAGAGAAGTGGACAGAAAGATAGACAGTAGAAGCAAAAGTACCTCACTTTTTGAGTGTTTTGGTAGACTAAAAATATTTTAAATGAAACCCACAAGAGAAGGGAAAGAGAGGGAGGGAAAGAGAAGTGGAGAGGAAGGAAGGATGGAGGGGAGGGAGGGAAGGAAGGAAGAGAGAGAAAGGGGGGAGAAAGAGAGGGAGAGAGAGATAGAAAGGGAGAGAGAGAGAGACAGAGGGAGAGATAGAGAGGGAAAGAGAAAAGAAGAGGAGAGCTCTTAATTATCCCTGCAGATGAAATTTTACAAGGGTGTTTTTGTTACAACTGCCAGCTGAGATTCACTTAAGAACCCCAAGTTTCTTTTTAGTAAATAAATTTAAGAGTATAAAAAAATACAAATTTTGAAAAAAAAATGTAAAATTTAAAAGTAAATAAAAGTGCAAAAAATAGTGAAGAAAATAAAGAAAATAAAAAGTTATGAAGAAGCTGCTTCCCAATTTTCTTAACAGCAGCTAAGTGCATTTATACTATACCTTCTCTCTCTAAGGTTACAATATAATTTTCTTCTTTATATAGCCTATCTTTTCTAGTCATTGAACCCATAAATCACAGGTACATATTTTTCTTTTTTCAGCAAAATGTCCGTAAGGGGTTTCTAGTCACTAATAAATGTAGTTATCGTCTTTAACCAGATAAGTCAATTTTGCCTTCTTTGCTAATTCTGTCATATTCACCAGTTTTTCTTTCATTGTGTATATATCAGAGTCTTTCCATTTTTTTGTGCACATAATATTTTGCAGCAGGAATCCCAAGTTATAAAGCCAGTTTGTTACAGAAGGAATCATTCTTCATTTTATCCAGAACTAAAGCTACTATACCAGCAGTTGTATAATGTTCATGAAACATTATTAAGCATTCAAACATTTTGAAAATAAGTGATAAAATGTATAGTTTTAAAATTACTGATGTTGCTTATGCAATTGAAAACCTTATTCTTTTTTCTGTCCTATGACTATAGATTCATGATCCAGAATGGACAATGTGGACAGTGGATCTTCTCTGGATATGGATGAAGTAATTAACATGAATGAAGACTGCCATGTATTTAAGGAGACTGAACCTTGGAAAGAAAACATGGATTTAATAGAAAAGAGCAACTTGGGAAATACTGTGGCATCTTCCTATGAAATAACAGCCCCAACCGACATAGGGATGAAATTAGGCACTGATAGCCTCATCAAGAGGCGGGGCTTGAGTGGTAAATTGCATCTATTGAATGTGGAGCATGGTGGTGCTGACAATCCCCCGTATCTATTTGATAGGCATGCTCCTAGTAGGATTTCTACTTCTCCAACATTGAGGAGGCTAAGAAAGAACATACCATCAGTTTCTCAAATAGCTTCCCCCCAGGACAATGCTGAGAACATAAGAACAGACAAACAGGTGCCGAAAATCGACATTTTTATTTCTATGCATCCAGAACTTCCTTCTCATCCTCAGCAAAGTTCTCTCCCATCATCTTCTGGCATTTACTCAAATACAGTGATCCAAGTACAACACTCTACATCAGTTAATCGCACAACAAATCTAATAGATAACCAAGATGATTTCAGTGATACTCAAACAATGCAGAACAGTAGAGAGAACAACCCTTCTGCAGAATGTGAAGGAAACATTTCTCAGCAATATAGCCAGGTAAGTATTTTTTTTAAAAACCTCTTCTTCTCTTTTCTGAATTAGCATTCATTAGAATTGTTCAACTGAGAGTCTCCAATAATAAATCATGGCATTATTATTCTTAGATTTAAAAGAATTTAGCACTGTTTGACAGCCTATTCCAGCCTGTCTCAACCTGAGGTCCCATAAATATGTTGAAACATGTCTTCTGTTTTCACTGGCTGGCATGTGTTTTTTTAATATATAATTGAAGACTTGTAAAGGACACTGATTGGAATATCCTTATACTGTATAGTCATTTTCTAATTAAGTTTGCAAGCTTACCCATTAAGCCTAAAATCATTACTTTAGGCTGAAAAGCTATCATTTAAATCAAATAATTTATATTACATGAAACAGTCAAGATGGTGTTAATCTTCAACCCTCATCATCAAATGTCATAGGCAATGTCAAGGAATACTGGGAATTGACAGTATAGAGTCTATAGTAGGGATCCTCAGACTTGGCAAATTTAAGACTTGTGGACTTCAGCTTCCAGAATTCTAGAAGCTGTATGTCCACAGGTTTTAAAGTTGCCAAGTTTGAAGACTTCTGGTCTATAGGGCCATTCAAGCTCTATTCATGTGTTAAGCAGTAGAGGGCTATTCATCATAATTAATTTTCTTTGAAATAAAAACTGTTTACCTAAATGGATTGTAAAAATAAACATTTCCAAGAATCTAGGAATTTAGAATGTCATATTCATTTTCTGACATAGCTGTTCAGAGCAGGAAGCAAAATTCAATCAGACATTTGTCATGCAGTATGGTTTATTAAATGGCCTGAATTCCAAAGATGTCAAATGCCATCTAAACCTGAATTAATAATGGGAAAATTATAGCTGAGTTTTAATTCTATCATGAAACATCCATGATTATCAGTGAACAGTCCTATGATTATGGGGAAAATATTTTGTAATAGCCTTATCAGTTTCCTCAGCCTTACTATTTATAAGTCAAACATAGCCAGAATTATTTTCTCCAATTGATTCCAATGAAGGAGAAATATTCTGTTATCTTTGGCCCTTATATCTGTCCCTGGAAAAGCTTGTTTCCTTTCTTGATGGTGGCAGGATTAATGCCCATTGCACTTGTTATATATAAATGAATAGACTTTTTCCCCTCTAGTTGTGAATATGCTATTACACAGGCACTATTTACCGATGCAACTCAATATACTCAATGCACTCCAATTAAGAGTAATTTGGAACTTACATTTAATTGGAGTATATTGTTGCTCAAACGTAACATAGAAAAGATTGTCACCCATTGTGCTTCTGAGCCCCTTGAATCCAACTAGCTGGTTATGGAATGGTGGACTAAGTATGTTCCCGACCTGACTTTTCATCCTTAGATTATCAACATTCCATCTTAGTTCTAAAATTCCATTTATGTGAAATGCAGCCATTAGTTAAAATAACTAACACACAATACCTTATTTTCTCAGACCCTGGATTTACATAAATCTAGTAGGTATGTATATACTTAATCTTGCTATTTTAACATCAGCATAATGTTCTCGTGTTATTTCATGTTGAGAAGTAAAACTGATATATTCACTGCATCTAAAAAAATCATGTCTGTTTAAATATAGGTGGCCAGGTTTTAAATATTCCACTGTTGAATTGTTTAAACGTGCTCTTTTAACAATAGGTACGGTACTTCATGTTTGCATATTAGTTCAAACATGCCAAGGTGTATTTGTCTTTTCATTTTGTACTGTTAGAAGTAGATACACAACTGCTTAAAATTGCTATCAGAGTTGAAACATCCCAAAGCAAAAAAGATTACTGTAATATATATTTTGCCAATTTTTTTCTTAATCCTTGAATTACCAAATTGAAAATCCAAAAACAATTCAGACAACCTTTTCCCAACCTAATACCTTTTGGATGTATTGAATTTCAGGTCCCTTAATTCCTAAACAGATGGCCAATATTGAGGAAGACTATTATAACTATTCTGCACAAGGCATTACACGAAGTCCATGTTGCTACAGATGCATCAAACATAAATAGATCCTAAAATGTAAGATAATATTAATGAAAATTAAGACCATCAAAGATTAATCAACCATGTTGGATTATTTTACCTGTCAATGATAAAAGAACGAATAGATATTCTAAAACAGATCAACAGATTATTTGAAATTTGCAAGTCTTGAAAAATAAAATACCAATTCTATTTACATTGCTAGGATCTATTCCTTGCTTTCAGAACACCATAATCTCTCCTCTCTTCCCTCTTTTGCTACATGTATATAACATTGTTCAATTTTATAGCTTTTAAAAATATTACAACCAGGCTCATCCTATTAGGAGGGATGAGGTTGTTGACACACACAACTAGGTGATTGCATATGGCAGCAAACTGTTCAGGTTTCTTTTTTCCTTTTCTCTATTCTATTTTCCTTTTCTTCTATTGTAAATATTCGATGGATCTTTTCTCCTGAAGAAAGAGCATATAACCTGGCTTCTTTGAATAAAATTAGCCCTGCATTTGAACAGGAAAGAAGTTTTTATTGGCTAATATGATTTGGGTGATTAATCCTTTGGCCTGATCTTGCAGAACAGGCAGAATCGTTCCCTCTGCAATCAAGGGGCATGATAATTTTCTCAGATTTTGTGCAGAATAAAGTAAAATATGCAAACTATAGTGACATATATGCCACTATACCAATCCTGTTGTGCAAGATTTAGCAGACGTTTTGATTGATTCAATGATTTCTGGTAAAACCTAGGAGAGAGAACTATAATGAAACATGTTATGTAGATTGTCCATTTCGAATTTATCATAACCTTTTTTCAACTTTAAAACACCGTTATATAACAGGGATTGTAAAATTTCCATATGGCTAAAGTTAAATATAACACATTCTTGTTTTCCTGAACAGTATTGACAATAAGACAATTTACTGAGTTCTAGAATTATTTTCATTAAATAATTCCTTTGGTCATTATTCATATCCTTAATCTTGCAATAGTACAATAAGGTTCAAATTAGCCATCATATAGCAGCCATATCCTCTCAACCCTAATATATTTTGGTTCATTATAAGACTGACTTGCTTTGAATTTTAGAAACAGCACACAATCCTAAAAGGAGTAGAATATATGTAAGTAAATCTTGGCATTTGAGTATAGAAGGAATTTGTCAGTATTGCATCCAAGCTGATTTATTAATTAGCCAGATGGGTCTTTCAAACTCTTTCAGTCATATCACAAGGCAACCAGAAAATAGAAAACCACATTGATATGGTTCATTGCCATAAGCCATTGTTTCTTAGCTTGCAAGGAGACTGCACAACAATAGGAACAAAACTATTATGGAGGAGCTGCTATTTAAACAGGCAAAATGCATGTATAATACTGTATATTTGTATTAATGGTGCCTGTATTTACTCAGTTCAAACAAAATTTATATTTGTGTTGGTAAAATACGAGATGAAAATCAATGCAAGTCAGCCTTATAATGAACTGATGTGTTTTAGGACTGAGAGGACATAGCTGCTGTATGATGGCTAAGCTGAAATTGTTTGACCAACATTATTTTCTTTGCAAAGGTTCATCTAGGTCAGCTACCCTACAATGTTGATTGGGTAAATGTCTATATATTGTTGTATGAAGTTGCTTGTTTGCTTAAAACTATGAATGTTGGGAGCCTTGGGTTAAAATGAAGTCAAGGGGTGCATTTTCTCCTTTCTTTAATAGCAACTTTCTTGGAAGTAATTAAACACCTTGGTTTTATTTTTTCTTATAAACTATACAGGTTAGCTGTCCGCAGGCGAAGCTCGGTGGTGGTGAGTTTGCCTGGACTTGAGATGTTTCCTGGGGACTTGTTGATATCAGACAGTGCAGCACAATTCCTATACCAATCAACATCACTGCAAAACTCAGGTCATGGAGAAAAAAATGTGAATTGGAGTTTTAACTCAAAATAACTTCTGGGGTTTTTATACTGTTAAATGCAGCACTGCAACAGTTGGATTCATTATGTGAACACTATGACCCAATCAAAAGTAAAACAATTGCAAATTATTTTAAACAGCACAATAAAATCAACCCGAAACAAAAAAAAGAGTTGAGGTAGCATAATAGCAAACTACGGTTGGTTGGCTGAATAGTGGAGAAGAGCCTGGTAATACAAGACCCCACTACCAGGATTTTCTTGGTCTAATATCTCGTAGGATACCAGACATGATTCCTGGAGAAATGGAGCTGGGGAGGGAATGACTCAGTATTCTCAAAATGGCAACCTTTGACAAAGTTAACTGTGTGGTGTTAGAACAGTCTAAGTTGATTTGAGTGAGTTAGTGTCCTCTCCAAAGGATCAAATTTCTCTGATTCTGCTGTGCTTCAAATATGCCTTGAAGACCTGGTCTTTTCCCAAGGCCCTGGATTAACCGAGTTAAATATATTGTGTAAATAGGTCACATAATCATATTTTCTGCAATATATTTTTGTTCCTTTGACAGTGCTCTTCTTTTTCTTCCATGCAATAGAATCCAAAAGGACATGGTGGCCATTTGCTAAAAAAGGAATTGTGAGTATTTTGCAAATTTTGCAGATTTTTTCCTTTCACTCTGTTGATACTCTATGCACTGAAAACTTCATGATATTCTGAAATTCACTGTCACAATATCTGTCCTCTGGAATACTATTCTGAGAGGTTCATGTTTTCCTGACTCCACTGACTTTTTCATGGGCCTTGACGACCAGTCTTATTCCTGGATTAAGTGTGTTCTTGAATGAAATTATATTAATTTGGCAGATACGTTTGGCTATTTGGTGGTGGTGGTTGGTGGTGGTGATGGGGCAGTTAGATGCATAAGTATGGGTGTAGTGGGAGAGAAAGAAGGTGGGAAGAAGGGAGGAAGGAAGGAAGGAAGGAAGGAAGGATGGAAATATAACATTCAAACAGGCACACACCTATATGAGCCATTTGCACTTGGCTCATACAGGGGCTTGAAAACATGGCAGCACTCAAAGACCTCTCTCGGTGTCAGTGCTGCTGAGCTGAGCTGTTGTTTAGCTCAGCTGAGATGCAGTAATCCGCTCTGCTGCGTTTATCAGCTGAACTAAAAATATTGAATATAGGACAAGGGATTGCGGGCCAACCAGATGTGGTATTTGCCAGTTCTTCAAACTGCTCAAAATGGCCACTACTGGTTTGCTTGAACCAGTCCAAACCAGCTGAATACCACTTCTGATTCATATTTAACATATTATCTATAACATATTATAAAATAGCAGGGAAGGGTAGCTGTTTATCATTATTGCAGCTCTGTATTTTGCACTGATATTCAACTCAGACAGCATTTCTATAAGCTATAAAAAAATACAAGCCATGTTGCAGCAAGCCTTTTGTTGGAAGAGAGAAAGAGATACCTTCATAATTTAAGGAGGATGAATAAAATGTCATTTAATTCTTCTGCATTCAATACATACTGAAAACATTCATTTATAATTAAAACAAGTACAATATTTTCCTGTTTATTTTCCTATGCCAGTACTGACTAATCTAGGAGATTGAGCTTTTTTATTTTTTTTGGTCTCTATTCCATAATGGATGCATATTAAAATTCATGTATATTCTGGACTGCCTTCTTGAAGTTTGTTCTTATTTTTCTAAAGGGAGGCCTTTTGGGGAAATTATCTGCAACCTTCCCTCTACCCTCTCGTTTAAAAATATGAGTTTTTCAACTTTTTTCAAATTAATATGTGAATTTTCTCTTTTTAATAGAATAAAGACAAACAAAAACAAATGGCTGAGCTGGAATATTGTCTCTCAACTCTAACCATTAAAATGTCAGAGTGTGATGGTTACAAATTTCACAATGTAAAGGTATTATATTTCTTATCATATAATTTTAGCTACATTTGTTTTAACTTTGTACTTTTATTTCTCTTATATATTCTTCAGTGCAATATATAAAATACTATTAACGTTATTTTATATGAGTTTTAATCCTATAATAAGTGTTCAATATATGACCATCAACAATCATTCCGGTGTTAAAACAGCAAAGATCCATTTGAGAATATATATGTATAAAGAAGCATACTGTATTTTTGTATTTCCAATTACAGGATAAAACATGGCATGAAATGTTGAAGATGTATCAACTAGAGCCACAAGCCACCAGTGATCAGTTAGACACAAAGAAGAAAGAAGCTGCATGGGAACTATTCACAACAGAATGCAACTATTTTCTTGATCATCTGTTGGTTCTCAAAATGGTACGTTTAGATTTTTCAGCTATTTTACTGCTTCCAGCTTACTCAGTCACCTGACAGAGGTATTGGGCAACCATTTGCTCCATTGAGGGCGGGTATTCTCTAAGCTGAGATGTCAGCCATAGCAGAGATTGCTCAACAAGACTCTGGAAGTTTTTACCAACTAATTTCAACTGGAATGAAGTGAATTGGAAAAGTAGATCCAGACTTTCAGCTTGGTCGTTCAGCGCTGAGGGCTGCTCTCTGCCATCTGAGTAAAGGAATGGATGATGGTGTCCTCCTGTCATTCTAGCCCATGGCATACATCCCCTATCTGTGTTTTCCAGTCTCAACTCAAAACTATGGTTTTGTGACGGGACCTATCTAAAGTGCTTCAGTACAGGTAGTCTCTGGTGGTCCATGTTCAATAAGATGTCATTCCTTGCATGCCCTTGCCCTCCCACTGTTGGATGCTTCCCTTGCAGCCATTTCATCCTGGATTGCTAGGCTTCTGTGTTCTCTTCTAGTGGGTAGTTGCAATTTTAAAATTATCTTGACATTAAAGTTTACGCCAATGACTCATTCTCAATCCCAGAAGTTTATGCTCTGTTCAAGCTGTACAGTTCTGCAAAACTATCCTTCTTTAAAAAAAAAAAAAAGCTTTAAATTGCAATGGACTGACATGGCTATTTAGTTTTTATAAAGCTGAACTCAGTCCTTTTTTGCTAAAGAGTTTCCAAGGCACAGCAGTAAAAACAAGAGTAACCAGTGCTCTGACTATCATAATACAAGAAGGAAGAAGAGGGCAAGTAACCTCTTTTAGGGTCAAATTAGCTAATGTGGGTAAAAGGGTGCAAACATTTAGGCAAACAAGGAGAATCATAGAAACTAGTAAGAAGTGAACAATCCATGAAAGGAAAGGAAAACATTGGCAGATTGGTCCACACTGATCCTGGCTGACAAGGGGGCTTTTTCCCCATGCATGGATAAAAAAGCGAGAAGCAGGTAAATGACCAAGCAAACCTTGCAATGGCCCTAGTCCAGGTGAATTCAAGCCCAGTTCCATTACCAACCTGCTGTAGACCTGGATGGAATTTCTGACACTGGCTTAAGAAAAACATGTGTTTGATAAGTGGAAAGTATAATTCAGCATATTGGGTTAAGGATGGTTCGTGTAATGCTATTTTAGAAACAGAGATACTCAATTAACAGTCAGATACATATACAAATATGTGATTTGCTTATTTTTGGTTCATACAAGTGATATGCAAGTTCACTCTGTATAGCTCAGAGTTAAAGGTAGTTGTTGTTCAATAATGCAATATTAAAAATAATCTTGGCTCCGTATTATGTACAAACAAGGCCATTCATAACACAGAGACTACTTTTTATGCCCCTTCCTAGTTTCTTCAACACTACACTGCTTTTGTTTTTCACTTCTCCATTTACAAGCTTCCTTATTACATGAGAACAGTAATACATTTATAAAAAAGACTACTTTTATTTAGTTAAATGGGGAACTATACTTATTAGAAATAGGTTCCTCAAATGTAAGTGCAAGATGTTTTAGTAATGAGTTTATCCAAAGAGAAATCTTCCTCCAGTCAAACTGAACTTTATGGACATATTCTACGGAGAGGGGCGGCATACAAATCTAATAAATAAATAAATAAATATTCAGATGTTTTTTGGGCACAGTACTGGAATGGTTTGTCACTAGCTCAATGGTATTTGAATTAATAAAATGGATTTTCCAGTTTCTAACAGGTTACAGTCTTACATTTCTTGGTGGTCTCTGATCCAATACAATGATACCTCGTCTTACGAACTTAATTTGTTCCGTGACAAGGTTCGCAAGTAGAACAGTTCGTAAGAGGAAACAATGTTTCCCATAGGAATTAATGTAAAAACAAATAATGCATGCAATCCCAAAACTCACCTCTTTTGCCTTGCGCCGCTTGGAATCCCCGCCTCTGGACTTCCATTGCCAGCCAAACCACCCGTTCTTGCACTGTTGAGATTCCCCTGAGGCTGCTCTCACTGGGAAATCCCACCTCCGGACTTCCGTTGCCAGCCAAAGCACCTGTTCTTGTGCTGCTGGGATTTCCCTGAGGCTCCCCTCGCTGGGATTCAAAGCAGCGCCGGCAAAAATGAACGGAATCCCAGTGAGAGGAGCCTCAGGGAAATCCCAGCAGTGCAACAACAGGTGCTTCGGCTGGCAACAGAAGTCCAGAAGTAGGATTTCACAGTGAGGGGAGCCTCAAGGAAATCCCAGCAGAACAAGAACGGGCACTTTGGCTGGCAACGGAAGTCCAGAGGCAGGGCATCCCAGTGCCAGCGGCTGGGGTTCATAAGGTGAAAATAGTTCGGAAAAAGAGGCAAAAAAATCTTATCTTCGTATCTTGAAAAGTTCATTAGAAGAGGCATTCGTAAGACAAGTTACCACTGAACTTTGTATACAAAGCTTGGTTCTCACAGCATCTCTTATAAAGATGTGCAGTAGATAATCACCATAATGACTTATTGTATGTAATAATCAGAAGCAATAAAGATAGTTTCCTTATACTTATGCTTGATATTTGAAAGAAAATGTTTTAATAAAACAGCATAAAACAAAGAACATATGGCTTGATTTTATACATGCCTACTTCAAATTAAGCCATTTAGAAGGTTTAATCCTTTAGCTGAATTGTGAAATAATTGTCATCTTAGCTTGGCAGCAATGCAGTACACAAGATTTCTAAGCAGTTATGAGCACATCTGTCTTGTGTTATTACAGGGAATTTGTGGGGAACTAAGGGGAAATTGAGATGCAGTCTCTTAATTTACAAGAATATATTGCAGGTCCTTGAAATATAGTGCAATTCTTGGGATTTTTTGGTTAGTTGTGGGGATGGAAAGAGCAGAGTTTGTAATTTATTAATAGCTTCCCATATGATCTGAAATAGTTTTGGCAGGGATAAGATATTCCCAGTCCTTTAATAATGGCAACAACAAAATTACCCCATTGTCTTAAATTATAACACTGTCTTCTAACAGGGATAGGTTTATTTCAGTTCTAATAGCCATAACTAATTCTTTAAAATTATTTTTGCCTAAACCTCTCTGTTTCCGCTATAAATAAATAACTTTATTTATAATAATTATACAGTAATTTCATAATTGTAATAATTCTGAAATTCTAGTTTAAAAACAAAGTAGTCTTTGACTGAAATTGGAGCTCTGTTTTAGGATTATAATGAATTAGCTTCCTCAAAAACAGAACTAGTAGCAAAGATAAGATTCAAGGATTTAGAAAATAAATTATTATCCAGAAATTGCTGTTTGTTTATTTGTTTTTTAAAGATCTTTATGGATACATTAAAGTACCTGCAGAGCAAAGAGCTCCTACTAGATGTGGATCCTGAGTTACTATTTGCAAACCTGGAAGAATTAAATCAGGTGAGAAGGAACTTTAGCAATAGTAAAAATGTGGCCATACCAGAATTATTCATGCCATCAAATTGATGTGATTGGTAATAATTAAAGTGAAATATTATTGGTATCAACATAATCCAAATACTGCTTGTTTTTTTAAATGTAAATCTCTGGAAAATTGAAATAGAAAATACAAGATATTAACTTTTTCACAGCATTTATCCCAAGTTGTGATTTAATTATAAACTATGTTATATAAACCTATATTGAGCAGAATTTGGATTCCTGGTCTGAGTGGTTAAAAATTGTGTGCTCACCAAATCTGACATACTTTTTAAAATAATAATCCAAAACTCATTTTAGTATCTGTTAATAATTCATAGATATGTCCTTATTTTAACCTGGGGAAAGAAAAAAGATCCTGAGATGTTAATACCAATGTTATAAAAGAATGTTCCCTGTCTTGGAATGATACATAAGGTCCAGAAATATATTTTAATTTAATTTCAAAAGAACTTTTATAGACTGTGCTACACAAATTCAACAGAGTAGCCCACCCAACCTGGGCCCATGTAGAATTGCTCATCCTCAGTAATAAGATTTAAGAAAACGTTCCATTGAAAACAGTGATTTTTTTTGCTAAGCCTAATTTGGTTGCCCCAGGAATGATCTAGGAAAATGATCACAATCACTTTTACTAAAAAAAAAACCCAAGAAAAAGTTGTTGTAGGGAAACAAATAGGTTTGAGAATTGAGAACTGAAGTACAAGAGAAGTAGAGCAAGTGCGAAGACTAACAGGAAAAATAGTCTTTTCTCTATATGGTTGTGGTGCCTTCCTGCCAATTACATACTGACATCCCAAAGCAGCAGATGAGATGGTCTTTCCCTGCTGCACATAAGGCGCCATCTTCAGTTTTTATGTTCTGGCCCAACTGCCAAACCTAGGAAGATAGCACAAACTGCGTTCAATATTGTTTAATATTTACAAACTACTAATTAACTTTCTTAGTAGTCGTTTTTTAAAGTCAATGAAATGGTAAATCAGTCTTAACAACTGGCAATAGTCCAAGCAACAAGAATCCAGAGTCTGTCTGATAACAGGAGATAAACCACTCAATCTTACTGTGGTTGCAAAAAGCAATTTGCAGGAAACTGGATGACATTGAAACATAAGCCAAATAGCAGTGTTGCAATCAAAGACCAAATGAACTGAGTTGTTTCCTGCAAATTGATCAGTCCTTTTATGAGAGCGACCTATTACCTCCTCTTCTTCCTCTTCTGCTGTCCTCATGACAAGCTCTGGAGGCCCTGGCTGAAGACCTGCCTCTGGCACCAAGTCTTCTTCAGCCTCCTCACTGTCTGTCTCAGATGCCAGCTGCACAGGCCGCTGGTGAATCACCACACCAACCTCATCTCTGTCGGAATCAGCTACCAACTGCATAGACCACTGGCGGGTCTCAACATTTTAATCCTATTTGTTTACTTTTTATTTGCAGTGGCTGTCTACTTCTAGCCTACAGGAGTCAAAAACTTCAATGGAAAGGGATGTGGCTAATTTTATTTATTAAAATAAACTCACTGATAAGGTGACTCTGTATAGCTTGCAAACCTTACAGATCCTTATACCATGCATATATTAAAGTCTAGTACATTGGTACCTCTACCTATGAACACCTCTACTTATGAACTTTTCTAGATAAGAACTGGGTGTTCAAGGTTTTTTTGCCTCTTCTCAAAAACCATTTTCCACTTACAAACCTGAGCCTCCAAAACTGTAACTGTAACCGGATAAGGCAGGGGCCTCTGTGGGGCCTCTCTAGGAATCTCCTGGAAGTAAACAGGGCCAAAAAAAGGCAGGGAGAAGCCTCCTTGGGGCCTTTCTAGGAACCTCCTGGCAGGAAACAGGGCCTCCACCCTGTGATTTCCCCAATCGCACGCATTATTTGCTTTTACATTGACTCCTATGAGAAAAATTGCTTCTTCTTACAATTTTTTCTACTTAAGAACATGGTCACAGAACAAATTCAGTTCGTAAGTAGAGGTGCCACTGTATTTGATTCAAAATTAATTTTAAATAATAAATATATTCTTTGCTTAGGTGACTCTAAGTTTTGTAACCAGTTTATTTAGCACTATGGAGGATCATCTTCTTGGGCGAACTCCCTCCCTTGATTTCATCATTATACTCACAAAGGTAATAAGTTATTGAATACATTCCATTATGAACCTGGTAAGAAATGTTGGAAAGCAGAAGTTTTAATTATCCAAAAGAAACCTACATTTCTGTCCTTTTAGTCTCAAATCACTACAATGCCACTTTTATGTGTATTTTAGCCACAAGCATACAAGGTGGCTTCCTTTCCTCTAGTTATGATCATATGTTTTCCCCAAGTCTGATGACTAGTTTGGTGCTCTTAATTTTGCAGGCTCCAAGTCTTTGGTCATGGTGGCTATGATGAGGGAAATAGAAATCTGGCCTTTGGATAGAGCTGTTTGAATAACTACAGTATATACCCGTACAATGCAAGACCATCACAACGGGAAATTTTGCTTTAACAGGCTGATTGGGAGGAAAGGTCTCTGTTATTGAGAATGGTCCATTGAATGGGAGAATAGGGCATGATGTTTTTATATGATTTGTATGATTAAGTTGCGATGTACATCATGAAAACTATGCTAGGTGAGTAATTCTCTGATTATCCAAAATATACATAAGGGTTAAATAAGGTTATTTATTTATTTATTTATTTATTTATTATTTATTACTTGGATTTGTATGCCGCCCCTCTCCGAAGACTCGGGGCGGCTCACAGCATGTAAAACAAATCATAGTAATCAGACAGATTTAAGATATTTAAATATTTAAAAAAACCCAGATACTAACAGACACACACACAGACACACCATGCATAAGTTAAACGTGCCCGGGGGAGATGTTTCAGTTCCCCCATGCCTGACGGCAGAGGTGGGTTTTAAGGAGTTTACGGAAGGCAGGAAGAGTAGGGGCAGTTCTAATCTCCGGGGGGAGTTGGTTCCAGAGGGCCGGTGCCGCCACAGAGAAGGCTCTTCCCCTGGGGCCCGCCAACCGACATTGTTTAGTTGACGGGACCCGGAGTAGGCCCACTCTGTGGGACCTAATCGGTCGCTGGGATTCGTGCGGCAGGAGGCGGTCTCGGAGATATTCTGGTCCAATGCCATGAAGGGCTTTAAAGGTCATAACCAACACTTTGAATTGTGACCGGAAACTGATCGGCAGCCAATGCAGACTGCGGAGTGATGGTGAAACATGGGCATACCTAGGTAAGCCCATGACTGCTCTCGCAGCTGCATTTTGCACGATCTGAAGTTTCCGAACACTTTTCAAAGGTAGCCCCATGTAGAGAGCATTACAGTAGTCGAACCTCGAGGTGATGAGGGCATGAGTGACTGTGAGTAGTGAGTCCCGGTCCAAATAGGGCCGCAACTGGTGTACCAGGCGAACCTGGGCAAACGCCCCCCTCGCCACAGCTGAGAGATGTTGTTCTAATGTGAGCTGTGGATCGAGGAGGACGCCCAAGTTGCGGACCCTCTCTGAGGGGGTCAATAACTCCCCCCCCCAGGGTAATGGACGGACAGATGGGATTGTCCTTGGAAGGCAAAACCCACAGCCACTCCATCTTATCCGGGTTGAGCTTGAGTCTGTTGACACCCATCCAGGCCCCAACAGCGTCCAGGCACCGGCACATCACTTCCACCGCTTCGTTGACTGGGCATGGGGTGGAGATGTAAAGCTGGGTATCATCCGCATATTGATGATACCTCACCCCATGTCCTTGGATGATCTCGCCCAGCGGTTTCATGTAGATATTAAATAGCAGGGGGGAGAGGACCGACCCCTGAGGCACCCCACAAGGGAGAAACCTAGGAGTCGACCTCTGACCCCCCACCAACACCGACTGCGACCGGCCAGAGAGGTAGGAGGAGAACCACTGAAGGACAGTGCCTCCCACCCCCAACCCCTCCAGCCGGCGCAGAAGGATACCATGGTCGATGGTATCGAAAGCCGCTGAGAGGTCAAGGAGCACCAGGACAGAGGATAAACCCCTGTCCCGGGCCCGCCAGAGATCATCCATCAACACGACCAAAGCGGTTTCCGTGCTGTAACCGGGCCTGAAACCCGACTGCTGGGGACCTAGATAATCGGCTTCTTCCAAGGACCGCTGGAGCTGGAGTGCCACCACCTTCTCAACAACCTTCCCCATAAAGGGAAGGTTGGAGACTGGACGATAGTTGTTAAGCACAGCTGGGTCCAGGGAGGGCTTCTTGAGGAGGGGGCGCACAAGCGCTTCTTTATAGAGTGATGGAAAAACTCCCCTCCCCAAGGAAGCGTTGGTAATCTCCTGGGCCCAGCTCCGTGTCACCTCCCTGCTGGCCGAAACCAACCAGGAGGGACACGGATCCAGTAAACAGGTGGCGGAACTCACAGCTCCAATGGCCTTGTCCACTTCATCAGGTGTCACCAGATCAAACTCTCCCCAGACAGGTGGACAAGTACGTGCCCCAGTCACCTCGACTGACTCGTTGTCAGTCGACTCTGTTTTACAATTGGAGTCGAGGTCGGCTCGAATCCGAGCGACTTTATCAGCGAAAAACGTGTTAAAGTCCTCGGCACTACTCTGCAAGGGCTCCCCAACTCCCCCCTGATTAAGAAGGGAGCGGGTCACCCTAAACAGAGCGGCCGGGCGGGATTCCGCTGATGCAATCAAGGCGGCATGGTACGCGCATCTTGCCGCCTTGAGCGCCACTTTGTAAGTCTTAATAAAAGCTCTTACAAGTGTTCGGTCGGATTCAGACCTACTCTTCCTCCATCGCTTCTCTAGACGTCTCTTTTGGCGCTTCAACTCCCGGAGCTCCTCGTTGAACCATGGGGCTCTACGGGGTCTAACGCCTCGGAGAGGTCGCAAAGGCGCAATCCGGTCTAGAGCCTCCGCAGCAGCCGTATTCCAGGCCTCTGCGAGAGACTCTGCCGAACTGTGGACGAGTGCCTCTGGAATAACCCCAAGCGCCGTCTGAAAGCCCTCTGGGTCCATCAGGCATCTGGGGCGGAACATCTTCATTGGTTCCGCCTCCCTGCGGGGGAGGATTGGAGCCAGGAAGTCAAGCCGTAGTAGAAAATGGTCTGACCATGACAAAGGCAATGCTTCTAAGCCCCTTAGTCTCAGACCATTACTCAATTGCTCGGAAAGGAATACCATGTCAGGTGCGTGCCCTCTCTCATGAGTCGGACCCTGTACTACTTAAGTCAGGTCCACGGCTGTCATGGTGGCCATGAACTCCTGTGCCAACCCAGAGGTTTCGCCGAGCGACGGCAGGTTGAAGTCCCCCAGGACTATAAGTCCGGGGAACTCCACCGCCAGCCCGGCTACCTCCTCGAGTAGCACAGGCAGGGCTTTAGACACGCAGCTGGGAGGCAGGTACGTGAGAAATAAGCCCACCTGAACCCCTAAGTCCAATTTCATCAAGAGAGACTCGCAACCCGCAATTTCCGGAGCAATGAGTCTACGCAGGCAAAGGCTCTCCCTGGCTACAATAGCCACTCCTCCCCCCCTTCCCTGGGGTCGAGGTTGCTGCCATATCTGAAACCCGGCTGGGCAAATTTCGGAGAGAGGGACACCTCCCTCCGGGCCCAGCCAGGTTTCAGTAATACATGCCAGGTCGGCCTCCTCATCCAGGATCAAATCCCGGATGAGGAGAGCTTTATTTACCACCGACCTGGCATTAAGCAGCAGCAACCTGAGTCCAGGGCCAGAGTTACACCCATCATCAGTACCCAAGATTGGGCTCACAGAGCCGGAACAGGGGACTGTTAATAAGCAACGGTCCCTCGTTCCCCTGGAACGGCTAGCTCTGTGGCCCCCGCCATATCTGCCTCTCCCCAGCAACACAGGGATATTCCGACCCTCTGCCACCCCAGAGATCGGTGCCCCCTCCTCTCCTGTCTCCCGAGCGTCAGGTGGGCCAAATCTATCATTCACACCACTATCAGCCAACTCATCCATACCATAACCCCCTCCCCCAACCCAGTTATACCAATCATTCCATTCATACCCACAAGCATATTTATCCCAGTCATCCATTACTTAGCCCACCCAATATTTTAAAAAACAATTAAATCAATAACAGTATAAAATAGCAGTAATAAAGATTAAAACACTAAATATACATAAGGGTTAAATAAGGTTAAATAAGGTCCAGGAGGGAAGTGCTTTTAATAGGAAAGGACAAGGGGACAAAATCTGAAGTTAGTTGGGGGAAAGATCAAAAGCAACATGAGAAAATATTATTTTACTGAAAGAGTAGTAGATCGTTGGAACAAACTTCCAGCAGACGTGGTAGATAAATCCACAGTAACTGAATTTAAACATGCCTGGGATAAACATATATCCATCCTAGGATAAAATACAGAAAATAGTATAAGGGCAGACTAGATGGACCATGAGGTCTTTTTCTGCCATCAGACTTCTATGTTTCTATGTTTCTATACCAGCAGAAATGTAGTTTTTCACTTGCATTAAGTTTGGTAAAATGAGGTTTTAAGGATAGTTTCCTTTGTAAGCCAAAGAAAACCAATACGTTCTATGATCCCATCCAGTGAAGGGCTACCAAAAATTTTACTACTGTGGATGTGGCTTATGCAGGACTCCCTACATTTCTTTCAACATCTTTCAGTGCAAATTGTGTGCTCTGGTGTGGAGCTCCGTTTTCGCTACCCCACTGCATTCCCCCCCCCCGGTCCGGTTAATAGCCCACCCCTGATCCTATCCCTTTTTCTTCAGAAATATACAGCAATGGGTTGCTCCTGGTTTGGCTTGGTTCCTAGAACTGGTAGCACAGCAGGAGTCTCCACCCACCCAACTGGGATACCTCTGCGCATAAGCATCACACGCATTAGTAGTAAAGGGTTTTAGAATCACTATTGGAAAAACAGTAAATTTTACTAAAATCAATGGATCATCCTAAACTAATGTGCTTGCTATTTTAAAGCTTGCAATAAGACTGGATCATGCCCGCTGTCCTTTTTTATTTTGTAACAATCATGATCCAAAAACTAGTATTATAGAAAGTAGTATTATAGAAATACAAAGAACGTTCAGCATCATGGCTAGGTAAACATTTCAAGGCAATTCTTTAAAAACCCACATGAATCAGTATTGTGCTCTAGCAAGTGCCTAATATTTTGTTTATCTTCCAGCATTTTCAAGGTAACCTGTGTCAAAGCCACCAGATATACTGTCTGACTTACTCTTCTGCTATTTTTTACTTGGAAAAACTGAAAAAAAGAGAAGATTTTGGGACCTATTTGAAAGTAAAGCTATTAATTTTGTCTTTGATTTTTTTTACAGTGTTTAAATTGATTTCATTATGTCCAGAAATCATTAAGGGAAAGAGAAAGAGAGAAAGAGGAGAGAGAGGGAGAGAAAGGGAGAGGGAGGGAGGGAGGGAGGAAGATAAAGACTGCTTTTAACTGAATAGTAGCACACTTTTGTTGCTGATCAATATGATATGTCCTGTCAAATGGCACAGCTAGGTCATTTTGGCTAATGTCAGAAGCTAAATGGTCATATCTGGTTGATACTTGAATAACAGACCAAGAAATAATAGGGAGGTAAGCAAGCATGGAAGGAAAAGTAAATATTTACAGAAGGCAGCAGTGGGAAGCCATCTCAAAATTGCTGCCAAGGGGAGAAAAATACATGTGTTTATGAAAATAAAAAATTAGCAAAGTCAGACTTAACACAAAAAAACCTTTAATACAATGTTTTTAAGCTACATTTTTAAATGTTGAACACTTTTTCTATTTCTCTATTGTAACTGTTTTAGTTGATTATTTTGTATAGATGATTACTAAAAATTTATTTTGGGGAGGATTGCAATGACTAAAATGAATATGTTGCCATGACTGTTGTTTCGCTTTTCTACAATACCAATAAGAATAGACAAAAAAAATGAGCTAAATAAAATGATTTTGAAGTTTGTTTGGCAGGGAAAGAAGGCAAGAATTAATATAAAAATGCTACAAGATGTAAGACTTAGAGGTGGGTTTGGACAAACGAATTGGGAATTATACTATCATGCAGCAACATTGACAAGGATAAGAGAATACATTTTATTAAGAAACATAAGACTTTTTACTTTGGAAGGACATGACTTACAGATAGGATGGCATGCATTCATATGGTATGGGAAAAGCAGAATACACAGCTATTTCAAGAGACATTACATAAGGAACTCTTTGTATGTGTTGTGGGAGAAGATAAAAGATAAACGTTACTTGAAAATACCATATTGATTATCAATAAAGGAAGCACTAATCCACCTAAGTAGGTTTAATGTGGGGAATATTGCAATATATAAGAATATTTTAACTGATAAGGGGGAATTGAAATCTAAATAAGAACTAGAGAAACAAAGGATAAAAATGGATTGATATATGAGAATGCAAATACAATCAAGATATGAAAAGGACATTAGAATATAAGGTGTTAACCTAGAAAAAACAGAATTAGATGAAATACTCACAGGAACAGATGAAAGACTAATTTTAAAAATGCATAACTATATACTTTATATTAAATTAGAGCAGGAACAAGTGGAAGAAACAATGATAAAATGCCCAGGGAATTTTTGATATATAATAGAATTGAAAAATAGCAGCAGCTCTGGAAAAAATATAAACTGACAATGGCAACAGCATATAAAGAAAATATGTATAAAATGTTTTATAGGTGGCACATGTCACCAGAAAGGATAGCTAAAATGTTTAAAGATATATTTATGAAATGTTGGAAATGTCACCAGTTACCTGGTTTTTTTTTTATCCTATGTGGTGGACATGTGCTGAAACCAAAGCATATTGAAGCTTAATTCAAATATGGATAGAAAAATAATTGAACAACATATAAAGTTGAAACCAGAGATATCCCAGAGATATTGGGCATTTTACCAGAGAAATATAACAAAGAAAATATATATTTAAGCAGCTAGAATTGTATTTGCTCAAAATTGGAAAGCAACAAAAGCCCCCTTTGAAGGGGAGGTAAGAAAATATTGGATTGTGCAGAGATGAATAGGTTAACAGTGATAATTTTTTAAAAAGGAGGATTCCAAATATTATAATATTTGGAGAAAATCTTACGATTGGATGTAATATGAATCGAAGATAAGTAGCACCAATTAAAATTGGAGGAAAATGAAAAGTTAAAGATGTTAGACCCAAGTGACAAAATTAGGTAGTTAAAGGAGGCAGCATTATGATAGTATTTAAAAATATATCTAGAAAGAATAACATGTATAGAAATATGGACATAGAAAAAAAATAAGATGAATAGTTCTACCATAAATTAAGAGAAGTTAGAGGGATGAGTTACTTGTCTATTAACCACAAAATAGATATACTCAGGAAAGGAATAAGATGGAGAAAGAGGAAGTAGACAAGAAGAGGAGAGAAGTAAGAATGAAGGTAGGAAAACAGCACAGTGGCAAACCAGAAATGTCTTTTCCCAGACTTCCAGTGTGCCCATTTGGGCATTTTTTTTCACATAACAGGCTTCAGCAAGACCTGTGTGCATGCAGAGAAGGCAATGGGGGAGTGAATGCACGGAGGGGAGGAAAGGGGTGTGGACATGTGCATGCATTCTAGCACACCCACACATACCCTTTTGGCACACAAACCAAAAAAGGTTCACCATCACTGATTTATGATATGACCAATACCACTCTGTTAAGAAATCCCGTTGAAATTATTTCCTAATGTGTCTTTTCCATCACATTTAACAGTGGTGTGAGAGGAAAAAAGAATGTAAGCGACTCCATCTAGCTGAAATGTTAGTTGCACCTTTACACAAGTTAACCCGCTATCCCCTCCTGTTAAAGAACATTTGGAAAAATGCAGAGGCAGCAGAGAAAGTTATCATTAATTCACTTAAGGAAAAGGTGGAAACATCAATACGTGAGTAAAAAAACTCAAAATATCAACACTGCTTTGGGATTTGTTCTATTCTGAGTTTCTGAAAGAAATGTGCAAAAAGTTGTTCTGTGATTCTAAGTAAGAAATAAAATAGCAACTGGTGTTGCTCCCAGTTTGGCCAATAGCAGTGGTGGCCCACCCATCTGGGATGCTTCTGCACATGCCAGAGCTATTGTGTGTGCATGTGCAGAAGCATTGTACACAGGCATAAGTGCACGTGTGAACCCATAGCAACAGCATTTAAAACCCACTACTGCACAAGGTTGATGTTACTTCATTACAGTGTAATATATCACTGTCTCATTTCAAAGGCTATAATATATTTCAATGTTGGAATTTCTTTTCCCCTACAAAAGCCGTAAATTACCTCTAAATTACCTTTCTCCCAGTTTGGACCAGTTCGGGCAAACCAGTAGCGACCCACTGGTGACATCACGATGACATCACTGACCCAGTTCCGTCAGTGCCAGTCCCTGAGCGCTGCCATCTTTTTAAAATGTTTTATATTTTTCTTCTATGCATGTGTAGAAGCCAAGTTTCCGGCATTGTGCGTGTGGGTTTTTTTCCTTGATTTTGTGCCACTGTGCATGTTCTTGCAGCATGGAAAAAAGGGAACCAGCAGTGAGGTAATTAAGAATCTATCCCTGCTCGCAAGGCCTAGGGAGTTTGTAGGCTGAGATGTGACCAGGCCTTCTCCATGTTCATCCCACAAGATTGAAATATCCTTTGGACTCTGGCCCTTGTTTTACTATTTTTGTTTTGGAAAGCTTTCATGTTCCTTTTGTCCATTTCCTTTTTCATTCTCTGTGGGTTTTGCTAGGTAGTTTTTAATCAATTTTGTTTCTATTTTTCCAACTCTTATTTCCAATACTTATTTTAAGTATTTTATCATTGTATCTGGAATTTGTTTTATGCTACAGGTCTTCTATTGCTGTTGTTATTAGAAATACTTCTGAGATTTACTCTAAGCTGCTCGGGGAATCTTTCTGCTCTGAAAATTATTGTACACATTATTTAATACTACTATCAGTAGGAGTATTATATACCGTATTCCAATTAGAATAAGCACAAGAAACTAAAAATCTGACGATTCAGGGGGGGTTTTGCATGTGTGTGTGTGTGAACATTTACTACTTTGTATGAAGATTGCTAATGATCATCATAATTTTTCACCAAATGTTTATAGAGATATTATTATTAGTCCTCAATTCTTGACTCTCTGTGGCATATTTTTAGGGGATTTGGAAGGTAAAGTGAAATGGCTGGATAATTTTCAGAAATTTAAACAGCTGCAGGAAATTATAATTTGGCCTTCACTTTGGGATCAAGAAAAGAGACATTTTATTCCTGAGGTATGCAATTTCTTAATTATCAAAGAAAATTTTATAGTACTGTATAGACTTTCTCACCTAAGTATTGTTATACAAATGAAGTAAGAGATTCTAACAATTATCACATAGTGTGCAATATTCCATCTTTGTGGCAGGTAGATCATAATATTTAGTCACAATATTGAATATAAAAGTTTACTATCTGTTGATTATTTGTTTCAAATGATGTATCATAGTATGAACTACGAAAGTTGAAGTGTCCTTAGGCAAGTATGACCTTGAATACTCTAAAAAGAAAATCTTGTATTTTCATCCCTTTAATCCCTAAGTATACCATAGTTATACTCAGCATTTTAATTTCTTTGGCCAGCCTCCAAGAGAAGAAACCATGACCATAAAGAAATATGAGTGTGTATTGTTGAAGTCAGAAGCCCTGGTCTCATTAACAAAGCAGGGCTAAAGATTAGCATTTAATAACTTTTTATTGTGAAGTTTTTATATGAGATTTAATTCTTGTAGACCTTAACAGTATGATGGTGTGTCAATTTGTTTTCTATTGACATCTACTTGTTATTTATTTTCTTTACATTTTCAAATAAAAATTCACTTCTTATCTACTTTTTCCCTATCTTAAGTCTCTCAAGTACATGCTACGAGATAATCCACATGAAAACATCTTGTCACCTACAAAGAGATCACTTGTTCTTGAAGGCCGATTGATACTTGCAGGTAAATACAATATTTTATATTGGACAGCATATTGGACAGTATGCAGGATGAAGAACCTTCCAAAACTCACGAAAGAACAGAAACAAAGTCTTAACAAAATGAGGCACAGAATATATGTTATCCAGGGAAAATTTCTGCCTCATTTTGTCTCCAGTTCTGGATGTTTACTATTTAACAAGTAAAAATATATGACCATTGTTTAAAATCAAATCATTAATCACAGAAAAATAGGGCTTCCATAAATGCCATAAATGTTACGATAAATATTTAGAGATTTCATAAAATCAAGACAGCATCTCTCTTCATGGTTTGCAAAGTCAAAGTGTAGGACTTAGACATGACCAAGTGAATCTCCAAAAGATGTTCCCTTGATTACAGGTATTCCCAGGATTGATTCAGTGGTCTACTAAAATATTAATTCTTGAGGAAAACTTTAGTTCAGCTTGTTATGGGTGCAATTCCTTTGTCTTAGCCAATTCTCTCATATCATTGGACTGGGGGGGGGGGGGCTGTTTCCTGATGAATGTGGGAAGTTTCTGTGGAATTCCAGACTTGAAATCCATAGTATGCCCTAAAGCTACTTTGGCGGCGGCTGCCAGTGCTTTGCAACTACTACTTAATTCAGCCTTGTAGATACAATTGCAAATATATTTATATGAGATCTATCTTTATATTGTAGTGCAATTTATACAGTACCACTCTTGATATGGATATTTAATCATTCAAATACAAATGTAACCTCTTTATAGTTTTAAAGTTGTAGGGCAGCCATGGCGAACCTATGGCACAGGTGCCACAGGTGGCACACGGAGCCATATCTGCTGGCACGCGAGCCATTGCCCTAGCTCAGTTCCAACGTGCATGTGTGTGCTGCACAGCTGATTTTTAGCTTGCACAGAGGCACTGGGAGGGCGTTTTTGGTTTCTAGAGAGCCTCTGGGGGGATGGGGGAGGGCATTTTTACCATCCCCTGGCTCCAGGGAACCCTTTGGAGCCTGGGGAGGGTAAAACACAAGTCTACTGGGCCCACCAGAAGTTGGGAAACAGGCCATTTTTTAACCTCCAGAGAGCCTCTGGGGGGCAGGGGAAGCTGTTTTCGCCCTCCCCAGACATTGAATTATGAGTGTGGGCACTCGCGTACACACTCTTTTGGCACCTGAGGGGAAAAAGGTTCGCCATCACTGTTGTAGGGTGTTAATAGGAAGGAGATGTTTTCTTCCAATTTCCTCATGCATAAAAGGATATTATAAAATCAAAGATCTATTGGTTAGAAAACATAAATAACATACTTTTCAACTTCTTCCAAAATTTTCTGTTAAATCTGCCAAAATCAAGAGGTAGTGAAGAGATGAGAAAATAATTTTGTTTTTAATGTACCTGTATTTATTTGCTCTGCAGAATCTATGAGATTTATTGACGTCTATCTGTTCCTATTTGATGATTTGCTTTTGATTACAAAACCTAACAGATGTAAAAAGGTAACATTTTTTTTTAAAAAGAAAGAAAAAATAATAATCAGCTGCTATTGTATTTATATACATTTTGACTTGTTGGGAACAGGAGGAGTTCTGAATAACTAGCAAAGCAATTTTTTAATTATCGAAGAAATTCAGAAGAGGGCTGTGGAATTAAACTATGTCCTTTTGCAGAATGCTACCTGACTTATGTTCAGAACTGTTTCATTCAGCACTTGGAATTGTCTCCCTTTCTCCCCAACCCTTCCTGAGGCAGTTTCTGATAGAGAGCATGTGTTAGTTATATCTTACCAACACTAATGGGCAGCCAAAATTTTTAATGCCACACTGTGGGTGTGGCTTAATGGTCATGTAACTGAGCAGGAGTGGCTTGCTGTCCATGTGATCGGGTGGGAGTGGCTTGAACGATCATCATCGTTCAAGTGGACTGTTAAGTCCTCAACTTACAACCTTACCAGTGTTACTTTGCTTCGGGTAGCTAGGCGAACGGGTGCTGCCAGAAACATAAATGCTGCCAGTGCCACTTCCATCCACGCCTTCTACTTGCACCTCAGGTGGGAGGTGGCCGTGTGAGGCTGGAGGGGAGCCGGACAGGAGAAAGGGAAGCTCGTCTGAGGCCAGGAAGGGAGAAAGAGGAAAAAAGCAAGGAGCGCAGACGCAGCAGCAGCAGCAGGGAAAAAAGGAGAGCTGAGCCGAGACCAGTAATCCAGGAAGTGACAGCCACTGATCAGCTGGAGCTGCACACACATCTTCATTTCCGCCGGTGGAACTGTGTTCCACCCCGTCCTGCCTGCTGCACACCCCTGCTTACCAAATAAGCCCATTGTTTGCTTACATGGAGGAATCACTTTTTGGAATGGCCCCCAACTTCTGTTGTTCACCTTCAGTGCTCCTGATTAACTCCTGATTTTGAATCAGCAGGAATCAATCTTAAAAAGATGGAGAAATATCACAGATAAATGAGATGGCAGATGGAAATAAGGAATTTTCAACAGTTTAAACATGTCTTGGTATAAAGAAATTGGGAGGAAACAGATCTACTGAAATGCAAAGACTAAGATTAGCTAGACTTACAGGGTGGGAGGACGCTTATCCTTGAAGATCTGCTTTAAAGAAATAAAAAAGACTCTAAAGCCATTGGTTTATTCTTTGGTGAGAGTTAGTCTCCCAGAACAGAAGGGCTTTCAGGGTTGCCATGATACAAACCATGCAGGACCTGTAATACCTGCTTATATCAACCATGTTTGTTTTTAGGATTTGGTTCCATACTTCCAATATCTTCTATTTCATCGTGCATAATAGTTATTACAGCTTGGCTGAAGGATATTGAATGGAACTCCCCTTAGATCTCTTCACAATAGGTAGTAAATAGTTAATATTAATAACCAGAGAATGTTTCCGGCTTATATCAAAAGCTGTGCAAACTTGCTTCAGAAAACCACCAAGGTGTAGCTAGCTGTAATCATGGTTTTTGAACAAAGTATATTAGCCTGGTTCAAGCATGCTATGACAGGGCTGTCAAACTCCCAGCCCGTGGGCATCACATGTGTCAGGATTTAAAATATTAATAATTAATAACTTATTAGATTTGTATGCCGCCCCTCTTTGACTTGGAATACAAGTACAGTGGAAATGCTGTAATTACTGTAAAGTAGAAGGAATGCTGAGTCCTGGTGCACCAGCAGAATGATGCAATCTGTTCTACAACCTGATTGGTCAATACTTGTATATATTGTAATACACTTTTGCATAGGTATGGTCTTGTGGTTAGTGGCTTGTGGTTGGTCTGTTGTGGTTTAGTATAGTTTGGTTAGGTGTTTTGTAATATATAGATACTACTGAAAAGTAAAAGTCCTTTGAAGAAAGAACTCCCGCTGTAGTGTTTTTATTAAGAAAACTGTCCGGTGACTGGTCTCCACCATGCTTCTAACGCAAGTTCAAAAATAACTCTGACAACAGGCTGGCCACACTAACGCCCAGTTTAGCAAAGGGGAGGGGTAATCCCGATACATCACCTGACCATTGCCATGACAACATGAGTTTGACACCTCTATGCTATGAATTCTTGAGCATGATGACTCACATTTTTCATTAAGCCAAAAATAAAGAAACCATATTATGGTTTAGATATTGTGCAGAGCTAACACTTGTAGTACAGCTTCTGATAGAAGCAGGAAATGGCCCTACTTATTCATATTAGTAGCTAGATTTATACATCAACTTCACATTGCTTATTTCAAATATCTTTGTCTTTTCTTTTCCTTCCTCCCTCTTCTCTTTGAGCAGGGGTCCCCAAACTTTTTACACAGGGGGCTAGTTCACTGTCCCTCGGACTGTTGGAGGGCTGGACTATTAAAAAAATGTATGAACAAATCCCTATGCACACTGCACATACCTTATTTAAAGTAAAAAACAAAATGGGAACAAATACAATATTTAATATTTATTCTCCCTCTTTCTCTCTCTCTCTCTCTCTTTGTCCTTCTTTCTTTCTATTTCTCTCTTGCTTGCTTGCTTTCTCTTCTCTCTTTCTCTCACTCACTCTCTTTGTATCTCTCCCGCTTTCTCTCTACCTTTCTTTCTCTTTCTCTCTCTCCCTTTCTCTCTGTCCCTCTCTTTCTTTCTCTCTTATCTCTCCTTCTCTCACTCACTCTCTTTGTATCTCTCTTTGTATCACTCTATCTCTCCCTCTTTCTCTCACTCTCTTGCTTTCTTTCTCTTTCTCTCTCCCCTCTTTTTTCTCTCTCTCTCTTTCTCTCTCCCCTCTTTATTTTCTCTCTCTCTTTCTCTCTCATACACCACGCCGGCAACAGAGAGAGAAAGAGAGAGGTACAGGTCGGGCGCATTACCGGGAGGTGGAGGCAGCATGGGGCGAGACGCTGTTTTTAATTGTTTTTACATTTGTCTTTTTGCTGTTTGTTGGCTGCCCCGACTTGTTTTATTGTTTGAGATGGGCTGACGCACATGAGCAAACAAGTGGGGAGGGCGAAGGGGTGGACGTGGCCTCTCAGCTGCAGAGCCGAACAGGGGTGGAGGCAACGGCGGAGTCCGGCGCTAGGGCCATGCGGAGCCGCTCATCCAGGGGGGCGTGGACCGGCAAGCCACCCTCCGCTCTCTCTCTTTCTCTCTCTGTTGTCACCGGGCTCCGCCGTTGCCTCCGCCCCCATTTGGCTCTGCAGCTGAGAGGCAGCAGCCATGTTCACTCCTATGTCCTCCCCGGCATCCCCGGCACCCAGCGTCCAGCCCCACGCCGCCTCCACCTACCGGTACTGCGCCCGACCTCTACTTGCAGGAACAGGTGGTGGGGCAGCGCAAAGGGCCGCACTTGAAGGCCACCACGGTGCCGCAGTCCCAGATCGCTCACTTCTCCGGCCAGCAAAGCTGTCTGCCCAGGAAAGTGGTGCGCTTTTTAAATGCGCACTTTTCAGTAACTTTGCGCCAGTTCAAATGTTTCTGTGCGAGTTGGTCGCGCGTGCAGCTTAAAAGGAACAATGCCGGTGCGGCCACCTCGCCGCTGACATAGCCCTTCCCGGCAGAGCCCTCACCAACAGCTCCCGCCGCCAGCGCACAGCTCTGCTCACTCGAAGCCTAGTGTTCAGGCTGGAGAGGGGGCTTCGGGCTCTCGGCTTCAGCGGCCGCCATTGGGCCATTGTTTTCGCGGCGGCTGCCCTGCGCTTTTTAAATGCGCCGCTTTCCTGCACTGCTTTCCTGGGCAGCTGGCTTTACTGGCCAGTGCAGGGTGGCTGCCACAACAACAACAATGATGCCATGGCGTCCGCTGATGCCGAGAGCTGTCAAACAGGCCCTGAAGGGGGACAGGGCAGTCCCCGCCGCCTGTGTCAGCGGCGAGGTGTGCTTGCCTTGTGCCGTGGGGGGGGAGGCGATGGAGGTCAGGGGTTTTCAAGCATCCCCTTCCCCCCCCACACACACACTCAGTTGACAGTTTTTCAATTGCCAATCGCCTTTTCCTGAAATTTGCGTCCACTCACCGCGGAGGTGGAGGTGGGGAGGAGGAGGTGGAGAGGCAAGTTGGCGGGGAGGAAAGCGGGCCTGCAATTGGCCAATTTATTTCTCGCCTTTAGGGAGAGGAAATGTTGCTGCTCTGCCATAGGGCAGCAACAGTTTCTCTCCCTAAAGGCGAGAAATAAATTGGCCAATTGCAGGCCCGCTTTCCTCCCCACCCCCTTGCCTCTCCACCTTCTCCTCACTCAGCAGCCGACCGCGGTGAGTGGACAGGAGATTCGGGAGCTTATTATATTGATCAGTAAAATCTCATGAGCTGCCGCGGGCCGGTTAAAAGACCTCATTGGGCCGCAACCGGCCCGCAGTTTGGGGACCGCGGTCTTTGAGCATGCCCAAACTTGTGTCAGTATATGTTACTAAATAGTTTCCTGTCTCCTTCCAAATTAGTTGGTTTTCTTTTCCATCTGCCTCCCATTAATTGAACTAAGTTTCTATTTCAGTGGCAATTGTGTGCAGGGATATCAAAATTGGTAAGCCCCTAAATCTTTTCAAGTATGTGCACATAAATACCAAGCCTTGCATTGCAACACTGTATCTACCAACTTGCCACTACCCCTACCAGTGTTCCCTCTAATTTTTTTTGGGGTGGGCGGAAAAGTATAGTGTCTGAGCGGCAGTCCCTTCGGGACTGGGCTGCACAGAAATAAAAAATAAATAAACAAACAAACAAACAAACAAACAAACAAACAAAAACCCCACCCTGTTTTGCCTCAGAGAATTTCAAAATAAAATACTGTACTGTGTGTCTATAACAGTGAGCTCATAATAGGGCAACTCTATCAATATCAAAATGCCACTTAAATAGTTGAGCTAGTTTCAAACTAGATTTTGCTTTTCTTTCTCTCTTCCTTACTCCCATTCTTTTTCTTTCTCTTTTCCTTCCTCTCTTTTTTCTATCTGTTTCTCTCTCTTCCTCTCTCTCTCCTTCCCTCTCACTCTTTCCCTCTCGGCTTCTGGGCAGGTTTGGAAAACTCTGAGTTGATGATGATTTTTAAGTGAGCGATTGCTCACTGCTCAGCTTAGAGGGAACTATGACCCCTACTCCCACCCCCACACTACTGATTATTCTTATTTATTAATCTCAGAGGATCCTTTTTCCTATGTCCTGCAATTTAACTACCTACCTCAATTTGAATCTTTCCTGCTTTCCCTACAACCATGGATTGTAAATATGTTTTTCATTTCATTTCAGAGGTTGGACTTGAGTTTAACACCTGCTTGTTCTTTCTTCAGTCTGGAGTTCCAATCTTTGCTTGAAGAAGGCGCTAACTGCATAGTACTTGGCCAGCCTATCCCATTAGATAGAATGATAGTGAAAAATATTGATTCATCCCATCTCACAGGTATGTTAAATCTCCTTGCCAGAGGTTTTAAAAATTGTACATGTCATATACATGTTTCTTGAGGGCCAGATCATCTACACCAGTACTCTTTAAAATATTTAGAAAACTTAAATAATGAACAGGGGCGTGACACTTTTCTGAAAATGCCTACTTTCATTGCAAAACCTCTAAATAGTCATTACATGTATGTAAAAGCTTGTAAGTAATGAATAGAAATCATACAATTCTGAACTGCAATTGGATGGACTGTATTGTGGATTTGATTTTTAAATTGTGCTGGGGAAGAGGCCAAGGTGATAAGACAAACCCACAATTTAGCATTAACATTGAATTCTTACCCAGTATAGGCCACACTGCGCATTGATAGTAAAAGTCAAGCTGTGCATGCAGCTTTGGGTGACCACACATGTGTGGGTGCAAAAAATAATCTGCATGCGCAAAAGCAAAATCTTACCAGGATGCGCATGTCTGCCAGTCACCCAGAGCTGCGCATGCAGTGCACTAGTAGCAGCAGTGAGTAGGAACCTCCCGCCTGCCTACTTCTATATAAAAGAAAGTTAGCTGACCATTCTATTGAAGTTATTCACTGAATTATTGCATGTACTGTACATCAGCAGCAATTACATATTCCTGTTACAAACTGAAAGGCAATTAATCATTGTTTGCAGAGATCTGGAATGAAGCTTTATCATGTTTCTCTATTTCCTTAGCTTTGGGACTACGACATGCTTTTCTAATACAGCATGAAAATAGATATCAACAGTGCATAGGAGCCTATTTACTTCAAGCACAAACAGAGATATCCAAGGTAGGCATTTTACTTTGGAAATGTTTCTTGAAAGCATAAAATGTATCCATGCTTGCTGGCCTCTTTGATGAATGAAGCGGTACTTCCTGCCTTGAAATAGTGCTGGTGCTTCCTTCCCTAAGAGATGGACCATAATTAGATCCAACAGTTTTCAATAACTACCGTGTTTCCCCGAAAGTAAGACAGTGTCTTACTTTCTTTTTACCCCCAAAAGCCCCACTACGTCTTACTTTCGGGGTATGTCTTACATTGGAAAAAAATTGAAAGGGTCACGTTCCCGAAGGCATCTCCCCAGAGTCCAGAAGGGCAGCCGCGGGACAGGAGCCTCGTGAGCCCTTTTCCAAGTTCAACCTCAGGGCTCCAAGCGGCGTGCACGCGTGGAGCCACAGACGCGTGTCGGGGAAGCATGTGTCTGGAGGGGAGGAGCCGCTCAGCGCAGTTGGGCAGCCCCACCTGCCTGCTGGAAAGGAGGCGGGCGAAGGAGGGCGCAGCTCCGGCCGCTCGCCTCGGAACTGGTCGGCCTCGCTGGCCGCTTGCAGCCGAGCCTCGGCAGGACTCGGTTGCTGGGATGAGCGCCTTCGCTGCAAGCTGCCGCCCGCTCGGCTCGCTTCGGACCAGCGCCGTCCTTTGCTTTGCCAAGCCGGGGAAGAGGCGGTGGCGCCGCGGCGAGGCGAAGGCGAGGGGCGCGCGGGGAGCTTGGAAGCGACGTCATCGGGCTCCCCCCCGGCAATACCCCCGTGTTTCCCCGAAAGTAAGACATATGTCTTACTTTCGGGGTACGGCTTATATTAGCCGACCCCCCTGAAACCCCCGATACGTCTTACAATCGGGAGTGTCTTACTATCGGGGAAACAGGGTATCATCCAGTCTCCTTTCTTCTTTCTAGAAAAGGTTGTTGAGAAAATAATTGATCTGTAGTTGGTGGGAACTCTTGAAGAAATACATTAGGTAGACCCATTGTAGTCAGGTTTGAGCCATGATTTAGTATTGAGACAGTGTGGGTTGTCCTTGTAGATAACACTCAGAGAAAAGGTGGAGGTAGTGCATCCATCCATATCCTGTGCGACACAAGGAGTTGCTATTCTTATAAAGCCCTTTATGGTATAGCACTTAATTATTATTATTTTTCCAATAATTTCCCCCCTCTCCCACAATTTTAGCATGCTTGACCCACCACTAATCATTAGCTTCCTTGTTTCTCATTTTTTGGGTGGGGGGGTTGAAAAGCAAATAGTCCTTTTTATCCCAGATTGCAACTCACTCAATTTTGTTCCTGCTTAGTCTTGTTGATTCTGGTTCTCCTTCAGGTTCATGGCAGTCATGTTTGCTTTCACAGCTCTGCATCATCAGCTAGGGGTTTTCCAGCTCGGGGAGGGGAGATGAGGATCCTCTCTACCTCCTGGTAGTCCTCCTTCACTTCGACCCCTATACAGTGGGTCTTAGATCCAAATCCAGGCCTTCAGGCATAGAGCATTCAGAGCCAGCCAGGAAGGTCCCAGTTCTGGTTTCTGATCTCACCTAAGGAGGAACTAGAAGTCTGAGCACCTAATTATTTGCAGGGCTATCTACAGCATTTGTTCAGCCAATTCAATCTTGCAAAGTTGGTGCACAACTGCCTATGATTACATAATGGTATCTATTGGAACTCTACAAGACTCCTTCCCTATAATAGCACTTGCAATATGAAGTGAGTTCCCAACCAGTTAGCCCCCACCAATGTTTTGAAGAGTCTTAAAAACATGGCTCTTCATCCCAGCCTTTAGCAAGAGGAAACTTTCTTCGGATTCTTCAGATTGTTTCTCTTTTATTTCTGTCAGTTTTTTGCTAATCTTGCTGCTTTTTTCTTCTTTCTCTCCTTCTCTCTCTCTCTCTCTCTCTCTCTCTCTCTCTCTCTCTCTCTCTCTTAGTCATTGGGAGTTAGTTCGGTGGCATACAAATTCAATAAATAATTTTAAAAAAAATTTTAAAACATTTGTTTGTTTGCTTTTCTCAGAAAACTTGGATATCCCAGATGGAAACAACAATCACCAACTATGTAAGAAGAAATAATATATCAAAAACTTCCTTTTTTAATACACTTTCTGAATCCTCTGAAATTTAGCTTTAACTTATGTTTTTACTTTTTTTAATGTTTTTGAATATTTAAAGAAAATTGTTGAAATGTTCTGAAATCTTTCTGAAATGGCAGTATTCTTTAGTTTGTGAGTCCAGGGGATAACTTGTATGAACATATGCAAACATTAATTTATTACAACCTTTAGTTCATCTGCATTAGCTAATAAACGTAAGTGGGAGAAAATTAGAATATTAAGTGCCATTAAACTAACATTTTTAACTTTACGCTGAATTTTTAATCAAACTAACTACAATAGCATTATACTGCTTGTCAAAAAGAGAGAAGGCCATCCCTAAGTGCATAATACAATCTGCCTAAGAATCAGTGACAATTTAAAAAACCTTAAAAATAGTGATGAAGACAAAGCAAGAGATGAAGAACTAGTGAGAAAAAAAATTATAATGCACAAGGCTAATGCAACTACAAAAACGAAAACAAATTGTTGAAATTCATATGGGGATTCTACTTTTTGAGATTTTTAAATTCTGAAAAATTACCTAAAATAATATATATCAAGTAAGATATATATTTAATAGCAGAACCATTTAAAAAACTTCATGTAGTTCTAGAGGCACTGATTCTTCCTTTATGCACTAAAGAGATACTTAGGCATAAAGGAAAAACAGAGAGCTTTTTTAAGTAATTTGTTTTTTTTGATAGAACTATTAGCAGATGGATTCATGAAAAGGCTTTGAAATCTTGGTTATCAGACATTAGAATAACAACTCATTTGCTAGAATTCATTTGCCATATTGATGATTGTAAAACAGAAGTGTTGTTATAATTAACAGGGCTTTATGGCTGCAAGGTTTAACTGAAGCAACCATGTTAATAGAAAATGGGACAGGATATGATTTATGTGTTTAGTAACAAATTTATTACCATGGATAAAAAGACCTTGATAGATATTTGACAACCAAGTTAACTGGAATTTTTTAAGTTGAAAATTACTTCAAAGCCGCATGTGTATATAATCGCAGTTAATGACTTTTGATTTATAAATTAGCATGTTTTTATTAAAGAGTTCATCAGATATTATTTATGAGTAAGTGATTTACTTAGTAGCACCTAAGCACCTGTCTCATTTTGCGAAGCTAAACAAGATCCAATCAATCTATTCTTTTGGATGAAAGGCCATTGGGAAATACAGTGGCGCCTCTACTTAATTCGTTCCGTGACAAGTTCTTAAGTAGAAAAGTTTGTAAGTAGAAGCAATTTTTCCCATAGGAATAAATGTAAAAGCAAATAATGTTTGCAAACCCATTAGGAAAGAAATAAAAGCTCGGAATTTGGGTGGGAGGAGGAGGAAGAAGAGGAGGAGGACAGTTGCTGCCAAAGGAAGAAGGTGAGGTGAGGGGAATCAAAAAAATCCAAAACTTTAAGGCTTAAAAAAAGAGGGACTCTGAGGTGGCAAGGAGCACGCGCCTCCCATACACCCAACGTGAGGCTGCCTCCCATACACTGTGCCAGAGAAACCCAGGTGGGCGAGAGGGGGGAACCTCCCACTTCTTTCACTGAAAGGTGGCTGCTGCTGCTGCTACCTGCTTCCTCTTCCTTCCCATGCTGAAGGGCTTCCCTCTTCTCTTGCTCCCTCACTTTGTAGCTGGTGCCTTTCCTTCGCTGTGGTGACTCTCAGTTTGACTGAAGCCGAGTTGATCCAGCAGGGGCAAAGTGTTTTGCCTTTTCATGCCCATATGCTCCGGAAGGCAACCTCGTGCCATGTGTATTGAAGGCAGCGTGAGGGAGTCACCACAGCAAAGTGGTTTATTCCCTCTCCAAGCTCCCCAAGTCTACGGAGAGGGGTGGCATACAAATCTAAATAATAATAATAATAATAATAATAATAATAATAATAATAATAACAACAACAACAACATTCTGTTCGCTGTGGACTGCCAAAGTCTCCTTAAGCACCACCAAAAGGGTCTGGCAACCCAGAAAAGCCTGAGATGGCCGGGATTAAAGGGGGAATGGCAGGGAACTCGCCGGGTCTTCATGCCACTTTCAAATTTCCCAGGAAATTTTTCCAGCTTCGGGTTCTTAAGTAAAAAATGGTTCTTGAGAAGAGGCAAAAAATACCTTGAACACCCAGTTCTTATCTAGAAAAGTTCTTAAGTAGAGGTGTTCTTAGGTAGAGGTATCACTGTACCAACATTTAGGGAAGATTGAAAAGTGTGTGTGGGAGAGAGAAAGTCTTGAATGAAGACAATGGGAAATCACTTCAGTAGTCAAGTCTTTACAATCCACCCATCATTTCGGGCAGAATTAAAATACAGTACTGTATGTCCAAAAAGTTGTTAGATGAGCATTACTGTTTTTAGTCGATTAGTAATACAACACACATACTGTTACGTAAACATGCAAATCCATTATAAATCTTCCATTGTGATATGGGTTTTTTATTTAAAAAAAAATATGATTCATCACTCATCATGTCCTAGCAATTAATAATGTCCTAGCAATTAATATGGGATGCTAGTCAAAAAATTGAGATTTTTGATGAAACTGCGACTAAAAATACTTTAATATGCTTTGGACCTGAACTAATTAACTTCCCTTGGCTCTCTAGTTCATAAAACACAAGCATTAATAATATTGGTTCTACAGACTTTTATAACAATACTAGTGAACACATAACCTTTTGGATTATAGTTTCAGAGGTATTTCCTTGCTGAAACAAAAGACCAAGGGAGGAAAAGGAGTGGATGAGAAAGCGAGCCTGCCAGCCTGAATGCAACCAACTACTCTTTGGCAGCTGATGATGGGACTGGTTTACATACCTGCAGAAAGCTAGGGCAGAATTAATGTTCTGAAACTCCAAGCAGCACTGAAGTGACCATAAATTTGCCAAATTTCAATCTCAAAAAAGTCATGGATCCCAGGCTTTGAATGCATTAGGTAAGCCATCTGAACCACAAGATGGGCAGCAAATAAATTTGATAAATGATAAATAAATAAGTCACCTCAAATACCTTTGAGATGTCTTGGTTCAAAAATTGTTACCCTATAATGCATTGCTGCATCCAGTTAAATACTACAAAACGCAAAAGTTTTAGTAATACACAGATTGAATTTTTTATACAAACTATTAAGGCCAAAGACCTCAGTGAAAATGATAATCACTGAAAACAGCAATTTCATAATAAGGAATAAAACAGGAAATTCGATCTTGCTACAGCCAAAATATGAAATAGTTGAATCATTCCATTAACATGTTAATTGGAGATGAATAGGTTTGACATATTTATTTATTTATTATTTATTATTTGGATTTGTATGCCGCCCCTCTCCGAAGACAGCAGCAGACAGCAGCAGACAGCTTTCCACGCCAGCAAAAGTGCACCAAAACAGTAATTGCAAATGGTCTATTAGAAATTTCTAATTTTATTTTCAGCCCAATAATATAATACAAAAGTAATATTTCCATACATATCCACCCATGGGTTTCATACAGAATTAGTGATTGTGTGGTGTCATTTTTCTCACTACTCAGGTTCCATTACCTTCCAAATGCAGAGTTTAGGAATTACAGTGTATACTGAACTAAACTCTTTAACATTATAAGGCACGACTACATGACTAGAAGTCATAAACACACCACTCAAAGAAGGACTTAAGAGAATCCACCTGATAAAAATTGCCATGCAAGACTATCTAAAGATAATGTGAATGTAAGGATCCACTTGAAAAAGAAGTGCAATCTTATGTAGATAAAGCTACCTTAATACATCTGTAAATTTAAGATAAGCACAGAAATCCTTCAAGTCTAATTTATACAATATACAGACCCCACCCCAATAAACATTATGCACAATATTCACATCTGCGACCATAATAAACCAATAGTTAAAAAGAGGCCAATAGGACAATACAATTTGTGGCACACTTCCATTATAGCATAATAGCATTAGTCAATTTCTTGTCATGAGCACTGGAAATAGAGGCCAAATGACATTAACAGCAGCCGACGTGTCACATGTAGCTGATATAGATCAAACATAATTAGGAAGAGTTGTATAATTTAATTTTTCTCCAGCACGTACAGGTTTGTAGAATTAAAGGAATCCAAAGAGTATAGATTTATAATAACTGTAAGTTACATAAGCACACATATTGAAATATTACATTTTTGGTGGATCAAAATGTTTTAAAATTTGGCAGTAATCACAAATCAAACCTAACATCGTAGTGAGGGAACCATTTTAAAATGGACTCAAGTTGAGTTTTTCATCAAGAGGTAGTTAAAATGAAATCTTACATAGTGGCATTCTTAGACTGGGCTTTTTGTGTGTGTTTTTAAAATAATTTTATTACAAAAGTGATAAATCCTATACAAGCAGCATTTTGGATAGATTTCTATTACAAAATGTTTCTTTTTTAATTAACCTGATGTAACAATATTTTTTCTTTCTCTTTGGTGCAAAGAGTTTGAATTTATCCACATAGTACAATGTAGCTATTAAAGCTATTCAAATCTGCCACACTAATTAATTAACAACATATACTGTATTTGAAATTTATAAATTCAGAACGCCAATAACAAACTTTATTTATATGGGTTTTAAAGAGTTCACAGAAGAAAAACAAATGTCTGCTGAATGGTGTTGCCTATCACACAAACTATTTTTCCCATGACTGTTTTCCTGTGTGCCTGCTATCAAATGATTACATACTGAGGTGAGCAGTTATTGTTAAATATGGACAGATTTATTCATTTTTAACTCCTAAATGGAATTTAAAATAAACCACTTCAAAGTGTTAAAGAAACACTTAACACTAACATTTCTGTTCTTAATTAGGGAACTTCCTTTTCTGTTTATTGCTCTGACATGGAAATAGATAATCTAAATAAATTTTAATGTAATTTAATAAGAAAACAAATGTTTATATAAGAACAATGAAAGCCACTGAGAACATGAAATGTGCAAAATTGCCAAGTCCACTTTTTCTATTCTTAATATCAAGCAGTGCTGCTAAAGAACCTGCAAACCTCCTTAGTATACACTATGTATACTAAACTAGGTATCCCCTTGAGTACATAAAAATTATGAACATAATATTCCTAAACACCATATGAAATTACTAGGGAATTGAATGGGCACTTAATTAAGAATGTACAATTTTGTAGACCAATTACTGCATCACTTCTTGCAAACATTTGTTCCTTCTCTTGCATATAGTGTTGGTTACACTAAAAAGTGCATAGTGCAAGTGACAATGCTATACCTTGCTCTTCCTGAGTTTTCAATTTTTAAACTATCAAATCAATCCCATTTCCTTTCTCTAGACAAGCTGAATTTTTATCCATGTGCATGTGAATATGAATAAAACATCTAGGGACTGCGATGAAAGCAAATCCCCACTTAAATGAGGAGCAAATAGTTTGCTTGTTTTAAATATCCTTTTTAAATACTTAGAAAAAATGCAACTAACAGATACAACCTTGGAAATGAATTCCTCCTTATCTTACATAGGAAGCCATTTCCAAAATGACACCTGCTACAACACATACAAGCATCATCTAAAAAAATTATTACTTCCTCCTTGTGAATCAGTTGCTTTATATGCTAACATGAGATGAAAAGTTCCATATATAATTAATCAACTAATATAAATCAGAAGATAGCCCCAATAAACATCTGCTCTATGCTTTATATTTTATATTTTTCCAAATTAAAGTGATAATGAATAAAACAACTGAATAGCATACGAACTGTATCTCTGTTGTAGACTGTATGAATAACTGATGTAGAAGATTTGACCTTTGTACATTATATTCATATTTGACTATTTGGACATTTTATCTCATGCTGATTCATAATCTTTAAGACTTTTAATACGTTGATACAAAATTGTATAACTCACAACTAATTTTTCCCAGCATTTCAGAACAAGAAAAAATGATGTGTAAACCGTAGTATCGTTACCTGTGAATTTATTATTTGGAGATGTTAATTTATTATTTGGAGATACAAGTAGTAGAACTAGAATCTTCTCTATGGAAAGCCCTCTCTGTCAATATATTTTTATTAAAGTATTTGTGTTACTTTTTTCTTTCCTTCGTATTCATTTCGATGTCTACAGCTGCACTCATCTCCCATGCAAACAGGTTACAAATCCAAAGAAATTTTTATTTTAAATATTACCTTATATTTTACTAATAACTATATTTTACTAAACTAGATTTTACCAGTGCATTATTTTATATCACCAGTGTGCATAGTGTTATGTATATACCAATTTCAACTGAAACAAATGTTGTTATCCACCTATTAGTTTAAAAACAGTCATTTTAACTAACTTTCAAATGAATGAAATACGACATTACTTTTTAATAAAGTCCATGATTAGGGAAAACAAGAGAAACTACTGAGAATTTAGGTTTCTCTTCAATCTTCAGCAGTACTGAGTTTCATTCCAAATTTTAAGAAGGGCAAAGATTTATAATAATAATTAAAATGGGGAACATGTACCTTGAATGTTCTCCTGCAATTCCTTTCATTGGAATTGTCAAATAATTAATAATTATTCAGAATCTTTTAGTACCAGAATTTGCTATGCTTGGATCTTCCAGGAAATATTTCTTGTGAATAAGACAAAGAGAACAGTGCAAACATATTTAAATAGTACAAAAAAATGTAAAGGAGCATAGAAATTTGCATATCAAAATGATGTAGCCCAACTATTTTCAACAGGATGCAGCATATTCTTAGAGAAGAAATATCAGATCTACACTCTAGTACTGGGATTGCTTTTCATTTTCTGTGACAAATATTGTACAATGATACTATAGAAAAACAGCTTGACAATCTTGAGTGTTCAAGGCAGCTTTCACTAACTAGACATAATCATAAAACGGAACTCACAGTAAAAAATTAAGAAAAAAGATGGGGTGGAAATAGACACAAAAAGCTGCTTGTTTGAGGCTATTAATACCTTATATATTTCTGAACAATCATTAAGTTATACTTATGCAGCAATAATTGAAACATAAAATCCCTGCAAAACTGTTTAATGGGGCTGCTTTTGAACCAACAAATTAGGATTTAAAAATACATTATATCTATTTTAATTTTATTTACAAGTCATTGGAGACTTATAAACTTGACACAGAAGCTCTCTGACCAAAACCAAATAAGTCACACATAATTTCAACTTCACAAGAAGTACAATTGTTTGAGTTTAGGAGTTAAACACTATACTATAATTTTGCCAATTGTTACAATCGGTGCCCAGCCAAAATAGTAGTCTGAGTATTGTACGAAGTGCATAACAGAAATTTTACTCTAGCATAACATGTAAGAGTTGTGAGTAATTATCCTTGTAGATCATTGAAACAAGTATCACAGACACGAACAGCTTTCTTAGAAGAAGGAGTTAAGGCATTCTTTGAGGAACACTCAGCACAGAAAATATTTCCACACTGTCTGCAGTGGTGCTGAAAAACAAAACAAAACAAAAAATTATGAATACATGGCATATATAAACTTCATCATTGCTAAAATATAAGGAAGAATTATTGTTTACTAAATTTATATGCTGCCAATCTCACTATCAAAGAGTCTCTATTCCTAAACCAGTGATGGCGAACCTTTTTTTTCCTTGGGTGCCAAAAGAGCATTCGCACGCACTATCGCACATGCACGAGTGCCCACACCCATAATTCAATGTCTGGAGAGGGCGAAAACAGCTTCCCCCACCTCCTGGAGGCCCTCTGGAGGCCAGAAACAGCCTGTTTCCCAATTTCTGGTGGGCCCAGTAAGCTCATGTTGTGCCTTCCCCAGGCTCCAAAGGCTTTCCTGGAACTGAGGGAGAGTAAAAACTCCCTCCCCATCCCCACCACAGGTTCTGTGGAAGCCAAAAACGCTGTTCCAGAGCTTCTGTGCAAGCTAAAAATCAGCTGGCCGGTACACACATGCATGTTGGAGCTGAGCTAGGGAAAAGGCTTGCGTGCCAGCAGATATGGCTCCGCGTGCCATCTACGGCACCTGTACGATAGGTTTGCCATCACTGGCGAATGACTATAGGTTCACCATCACTTCAATGACTATATTCAAAAAACACATTAACCCAAAATTAGTTAAATCATATCACATTAAAGCTTGAACGCTTGTTTTCAAATCAGAACGAGACATCAAGCATAAAATCATAGATGAATATTTTTGATCAACAATTAGTTTTGGTTAGGATAAATAATAATTAAATATAGTTTTCAAGGAAAGTAAAGGTGAGCATGCAAATCTAAACTTGCTAACCTTGATTTGATATTGCACAACCCAATCTACAATATTTTAAAACACTGAATTACTAGTGGAGCATCTTAAATAACCAAGTATGTACACTATTTTTAGGAGTACATGTCTCCTCGTTCAGGGACCATACTCCACTCCAATGAATTGGTAATTAAACAAAACTATTGCTAAGGAAACAAGTGAGAGAACAAAAGAGCTGCTATGAAGATCACTGGTTGCTACTGTGTCATTCAGGTTTGTCCTTTGCCTATTTTTAGCCCCTTGCAAGGTGAAGTGATTGCTTAAACAAACTACCTCTTCCTAATCTGCTTTTTTCAGTAGTACAATTCCCTAAAGTAAGTACAAGTGATACTTCTGTAATCTTAATTAGTTGATTAAAACCCTACTACTACTGCCTGAAACTGACCAGATCTTAGATCAGTTTTATACCAAGGGTTTTGCTATCAGGCATATAAAATTTGATCATAAATGGACACATTGCTCAGAAAATTATTGTTTATTACCACTTATTACCATTGTATTTGAGAATGGTCACTAACCTAATTAGTCTCAAAAAGAGAAGTAGCTGTATTGCATGGAATAAATTTAAAACATAAAAGTCAGTATATCCCTGGTTTTCTACTAAAATGTATTTCTCCTTAGAATGAAACTAGACTGCATAAATTACAGGGGGGTGGACAAAAAATGGAAACATCTAGGGAAATCATCAAAATATCTTTTAATATGGTGTTGGTCCACCTTTTGCGGCAAATACAGCCTCAATTTTCCGAGGTATTGATTCATACAAATTGTGAATTGTTTTCAAAGGAATTTTAGCCCATTCTTCAGTTAAAGGACCCTCTAGTTCTTTTAGTGATGATGGTGGTGGAAATTGACTTATTACTTGAATCTCTAAAATCGACCATAAATGCTGAATAATGTTGAGGTCTGGTGATTGTGGTGGCCAGATGAGATTCTGAACTTCATTAGAATGTTCCTCGTGCCATTCTTTAACAATTCTTGCTCTATGGATTGGTGCATTATCATCTTGAAAGATGGCATCCCTCTCTGGAAAGAGTTCTTGAACCATAGGATGAATTTGGTCGGCCAAAAGTCCTAAATAGTGATGGTTGTTAATTCTTCCATGAAGGGAAATCATAGCACCCCAGATCATCATTGAACCCCCGCCATGTTTGACGGTTGGGAGAAGGCAGTTTGGATGATTGATTCTTTTGGCTGTCTCCAAACGTAAACACGGCCGGAGGTCGAAAAAAGGGTAAACGATGATTCGTCAGAGAAAATCACATTTTGCCACTGCTCGAGGGACCATTTCTGGTGGTTTCTACACCACTGTAAACACTTTGAAACATTTGTCTTCTAATTGCATCTCTTCCATGGAATCCAGATTTGTGAAGTTCCCTTCGAACAGTTTTTGTGGAAACTGGGTTCTGTACATGTCTATTGAGCTCTGCAGTGATTTTAGGAGCTGTGGTCTTGCGATCCACTCTAACAATTTGCTTTAGAGTCCAACGGTCTCTCTCAGACAACTTCAACTTTCAACCAGACCTGTGCTTGGCTGAGGACGTTTTCCCTTCTCTCTCAAAAGCAGTCATTATTTTTGAGACATTACCTCTAGGAACGGCAAACATTCAGGCAATTTCTGTTATACTAGCGCCTGCCATTCGAGCACCAACAATTTGGCCTCTGTGAAAGTCTGAGAGGTCTGCCATTTCTAGAAGGTTATAACCAATTTCCTTAAATTTCTGTTTTAAAAAGGTAGTTTAAAAAAACATATCAAATAACAGAATTTTTTTAAAAACATTAAAATATGTCAAGTTTTGATTGATTTGAACATGTTCAAACATTATGATGCCAAAAAGTTAAGTGTTTCCATTTTTTTGTCCACCACATGTATCTACATTCATATACTGCAGGGGTGAAATCCAGCAGGTTCTGACAGGTTCTAGAGAACTGGTAGCAGAACTTTTCAGTAGTTCGGCGAACTAGCAAATACCACCTCTGACTGGCCCCAGAGTTGTGTGGGAATGGAGATTTTGCAATACCCTTCCCCTGTCATGCCCAAGCCACACCCACCAAGCCACACCCACAGAAGTAAAAAACAGTAGTAAAAAAATTGGATTTCACCACTGACATATTGTATATTCTTGTCTATTTCAATGAACAAATATAGTTCAAAAACAACCAAGCAACAATGCTATATTTAAAGTTAAACCAGACATTAATAAGAAATATTTTATCTTTTCTATGTAGCATTGGAAGTAACAAAAGATTCTGAAAATAATTTTATGCTAATTTGGTTACAATACATATGAAATAAATTTTAAAAGCTTCCATTTTCATAAAATGTTCCTATTTCCAAAATCACAATCATTAACGAGAGAAATATTATCGTTATCGAGGCTAAGCAGGTGCTGACATCAAGTTTAAATGCAAGCAAGTGAAAATGTAGCATTGTTAATAAACTTCTCACATCACTGCATCCAAAAGAAAATATATACAGCATTTTGAATAAATTATCTAAGAAATTGGATACATGACATTATTTCTTAATTTAACTGCATTAACATGTATAATTTTACTGTATGAAAATAAGCTTCATGATATACATACATACCCTTCTTATTGTTACAGAAAAATTTTTTCCACAAGCCATGCAATTCTGAACTTCATTATCTTCAGCCCATTTCCTATTTAATGCTTGCGTATGTTTGATCTATGCAAAATTGAAGAAATAGATATGTAAATAATAAATCAAAACTTCAAATTATATGAAAATTACATGTGTTTTCCCATAAAGACAGGGTCTTGTTTTCTTTTGACTCTCCTCCAAATAAGGGCGTGGCCTTATTTTGGGGGAGGTCTTATTATTTTTGAGGTGCAGGAGGTAGAAAGCTCAACGATCCCACCCTCTCCATCCTGTTAAATTCTCTGCATGACTTGCTCCGCTGGCTGGGCTTGCTGCTGGCTGGCCACTGAACAGCTGACTGTGCTGCCTCTAGGGAGATCTTTAGCCTCGTGGCAGCACTGCTTTTGGCCGTCCTCCTTGGCTGCTCCAGCCTGGTACAGGGTGAGTCATCCCAGATCTACGACTTCCAGAGCAACCTCTGCTGCTGGTGAAGCTGCATTGCCCATGCCGGCTTGCACAGCCAGCATGAGAGTTAGTGCCCATTAAGAGCGCTGGACTCTGCTTGTAACATGGAGCCTGCAGCAATGAGTAGACCATCAGGAAGGCATTCAGCAGCACAAAGGCAGCAAAAGGTGGAGCAGCTTGGCTCCACCAGTGGCCGCTGGCAGCAAAGAGCCCTGGCAGGTCAGCAGTGGGGGGGGGGCACTCTGAAGGTCATAGATCTTGGCTGACTAATCCCACACCAGGCAGGAACAGCCCAGCTGGGTGACCAAGAGCAGCGCTGCCAGGCGGGCGAAGAGATCCCGCCTCCCCATTTTCAAACTGTTCACCCAATGCAATCACTGCTTCCAACCACCTCTTTGTCCTGGCGAAACTCCTCTTTGAAAGGATGATCTGCGGGTGAAGGGGGGAGATTTCATGCATGTTGGCAGCGTCATCTCCTCACAGGGCTTCTTCTAATGTTCCAGGTGTATGAATTTCCATGCCTTCCTTTCCTGTTCCCTGAGATGACCAAAGAACAGAAGGGCTGCCTCCTGTGCTGGCCATGCCCACCCCTTCATAGGGTGTATTTTCCAAGGAGGGCACATATTTAAGCCCACCCCAAAAATTAGCCTTGGCCTCATTTTTAGGACATGTCCTATTATCGGGAAAACACAGTATGTCAAAATTCATTCCCTATTTCCCACTGCTAACCAATCAACCCCCAAACCATCCTCAACCAAAACCACCCCAACCTCCAATCTATCCTCGACCAAGATCAACCCCTCATTAACCACTACCTTCAAACCACCGTCGCCCACAATCAACCTAACTTCCAATCCATCACTACTCAAAACTAACTCTCAATAAGCCCCTTACTTCCTCAACAACATCCATTTCTAATCTCAAATGTAAACTGATGAACTCAAGAAGCATCGTTAATAAATACGACATCATATTTATCTGTGAAACATAGTTAAATGAATCCCTCCCAGACTCCGTTATCACAGTAAGTGACTATCAAGTTTACCGTTCTGACCATGAATCCCCGCAGAGGAGGTGGTGTTGCAATATTCTATAAGAAATCACTCAACCTTTAAAAAGTGCAAGTTAAACAAGACCTTTATCTTCCTGAAACCATCATCTGTGAACTGACTTTAGATACCACACTTCGCTTCTTTCTATGTTATAGAGCTCCAGATTATGATATCACACACGTGAACAAGCTAATCTCATTGCTAATGTGGGCAAGCTCCCACCCACTTCCTCTTATATTTCTTGGAGACTTAAACCTTCCATATATAAACTTGACCCTAAACGAATGTTCCACTGAACCCATACATTCAATCCTTTACAATGCCATTACTAGCCTAGGACTAGATCAACTAGTTACTGACAACACTAGACTTAACAATTGTCTTGATCTCATCTTCTGCAACAGTCTACACTCAATTTACGGACTACAAATAAAAGAACCCTTTTCTAACAGTGACCGTAGCATGATTGACTTTTACCTAAACATACACCCTTACAAAAACCACCTTAACAATAGAAAAGCCAACTATAACTTCAAAAAGGCCAATTACGACCTCATTGAAGCCTACCTCTCACCTCTCGACTGGCACACAATTTTCTCTGACTGCATCATTACTGAAGACTACTACAATATGTTTTTACTTGAATTCCAAAGAGTCATCAAATTAAAAACAAATTACCCATAAAAATAAGAAAGCTCCAAACCAAAAAAAGAATTCTTTGGCGCAAAAATAAAGCAGGCTATGTTTCAAACTTTAAAATCTGCTATAAAAATTTGTGTCACCAAATAAAGCACGAAATCAATTTAAACTAAATGTCAACCGCTCCAAACTTGACTGCAAAAAATACAACTTCAGCAACAGAGTAATCAACACCTGGAACGCACTACCCGATTCTGTGGTTTCTACTCCTAATCCCAAAGCCTTTAGCCTTAGACTATCTATAATTGACCTCTCCCCCTTTCTAAGGGGCGTGCATAAGCGCACCACTGTGCCTACCATCCCTGTCCTATTGTCTTCTTTTGTTACTTTTTATCATTACTTATCTAATGTTTTATTTGTACAAATCACCACTCTATAATTGTTTGAATAAATAAATAAATAAACAAACTAACTAACTAACAAACTAACTCAGATCTATATCCAAGGCCAGTGATTGTTAGACCAGTAGAAGCCAACCCAACCAGATCATCCATCATATCTTGTTCAGGTATGTTACTTACTTACTTATTTATCTATGTAATTTAAACAATAATGCTAACATTAAATTATCAATTGTATTGTTTTCTTTTTTTACATGTTGTAAGCCTCCCCGAATCCTCAAAGAGGGACGGCATATAAATCCAATAAATAAATAAATCAATAAAATTCCTATCTTTCAGCATAAAATGAAATACCTGCAGTGACTGGTTCTCTCTCCCCAGCTCCTGCATGGCTGCAGTTGTATCATCCAGTTTTCTTCGTGTATCCACTACTTTGCCTTGAAGCTTGTCAATTTCTCCTTCAGTTTTAAGGCACCTGTGAAGAGGATAGTAAATAAGTCAATAAACACTAAATGAGGGGAAAGCGTATTCATAGACTGGGAATAGTAAGATGATCCTGATAATTATATCATGAATATGTAATTAGCATTGAGCTGTTGTAGGAGCACTGTCCTGTTTACTAATTGTAATTATACAAAAATGGTTGACTGCAGCAAAAATGCAGAAATTTCCACAGAGATGAAATATTTCCTTTACGGGAAAGGTTGTTGAGAAGGTGGTGGCGCTCCAGCTCCAGCGGTCCTTGGAAGAAGCCAATTATCTAGGCCCTCAGCAGTCAGGATTCAGGCCCGGCTACAGCACAGAAACTGCTTTGGTCGCGCTGATGGATGATCTCTGGTGGGCCCGGGACAGGGGTTTATCCTCCGTCCTGGTGCTTCTCGATCTCTCAGCGGCTTTCGATACCATCGACCATGGTATCCTTTTGCACTGGCTGGAGGGGTTGGGAGTGGGAGGCACTGTTCTTCAGTGGTTCTCCTCCTACCTCTCCGGCCGGTCACAGTCGGTGTTAGTTGGGGGTCAGAGGTCGACCTCTAGGTCACTCCCTTGTGGGGTACCTCAGGGGTCGGTCCTCTCCCCCCTGCTATTCAATATCTACATGAAACCACTGGGTGAGATCATCCAAGGGCATGGGGTGAGGTATCGTCAGTATGCAGATGATACCCAGCTTTACATCTCCACCCCTTGTCCAGTCAACGAAGCAGTGGAAGTGATGTGCCGGTGCCTGGAGGCTGTTGGGGCCTGGATGGGTGTCAACAAAATCAACTCAAGCCAGACAAGACGGAGTGGCTGTGGGTCTTGCCTCCCAAGGACACTGGAGACTGGACAGTAGTTATTAAGTACGGCTGGGTCCAGGGAAGGCTTCTTTAGGAGGGGGCGCACAAATGCCTCCTTATAAGGAGCCAGAAAGGGCCCCCTCCCCAAGGAGGCATTGACAATCTCCTGGACCCAGCTCCGCATCAGCTCTCGGCTGGCCAAAACCAACCAAGAGGGACACAGATCCAGTAAACAGGTGGCGGAACTCACAGCTCCGATGGCCTTGTCCACTTCATCAGGTGTTACCAAGTCAAACTCCTCCCAGACAGATGGACAAAGATGTTTAGCCCCAGTCACCTCGACTGACTCATTGTCAGCCGATACTGCTGTGTAATTGGAGTCAAGGTCTGCCCGGATCTGAGTGACTTTATCAGCGAAAAATGAGTTAAATTCCTCGGCACTACCCTGCAAGGGCTCCCCAACTCCCCCCTGATTTAGAAGGGAGCAGGTCATCCTAAACAGAGCGGCCGGGCGAGATTCCACTGATGCAATCAAGGCGGCATGGTACACGCATCTTGCCGCCTTGAGTGCCACTTTGTAGGTCTTAATAAAAGCTCTTACAAGTGTTCGATTAGATTCAGACTTACTCTTCCTCCATCGCTTCTCTAGACATCTCTTTTGGCGTTTCAACTCCCGGAGCTCCTCGTTGAACCATGGAGCTCTACGGGGTCTAGTGCCACAGAGAGGTCGCAATGGCGCAATTCGGTCAAGAGCCTCCGCTGCAACCTTGTTCCAGACCTCAGCAAGAGATTCTGCTGAGCTGTGGACGAGTGAATCTGGTAAAACTCCAAGCACCCTCTGGAAGCCCTCAGGGTCCATCAGGCATCTGGGGCGGAACCTCCTAATCGGTTCCGTCTCCCTGCAGGGGAGGATTGGAGCCAGGAAATCAAGCCGCAGTAGAAAATGGTCTGACCATGACAAAGGCAATGCTTCTAAGCCCCTTAGTCTCAGACCATTACTCAATTGCTCAGAGAGTAATAGTTAAATAACAGCTAAAATTAATACTCTTAGGTTGAATTTGATGAGTGTGTTAAATTCTAAACTTTCTAAGCTTAGCTTAATAGGAATTCACAGGATTGTTTTAAAGTGGGGGGGGAAATCTGATTTAGCCCAAATATCCACAAAGTTCAACTTATAATAATGAATGGAAAGAATGTCTTTCTTAATTTAAAATAAACCACTTGAAAATATATTTAGCAACTTACCTTTCCAGCAATACTCTTCTCTCATCCTGATTGTTCTGGACAGTGGCTTCGAGAACTGCAATTTCTCCACGCAGATCATCTATTTGTTTTTCTAGTTCACTAGCCCTTCTTTGGCTGCTTTGCCACTCTTTCTTCACAGTCCCTAGATTTTCATTCAGTGCTGCGATCTGCATATTGAGCTTACACTCAGCCTCTTCATGACTTTTACACTGTTCATCTTTTTTCTTGATCAAAGCTTGCTAAAAGAAGAGAAACATTTCAATATAACAATCCTCTTTCCAACACCTCAAATGTCTAGGAAGAAAGTAACACTTTTAAAAAACCCTCTATAATGCATGTTTCTTTCTGTGGAGAAAAATGAATTTTTAGGGGAAATAACTGACTTGGAACTTCAGTTGCCAATCAGAAGGGATTTTGTCCAACAAAAATATTCACTAGCTGAAGATTAAAACTTTGATTTTGTTGCTTTTCCTCTAATTATTAACCTGTAACTAACACTTCCCAAAATGTTTCAGATTGTTTCCAAACTGGAGATCAGGGCTTTTGAAAAAGCCAGTAAACTAAAGAAAGAATAATTAATCAAGGAAATTATAAGAGAATCTTAGTTAATTCTTGGAATTCATTATTGCTTCAATTCAGGCACAACTAATCAGTATCACAATGAAATGAATTTTGTAGCAGAAATATTGTTTTAAGCCAAGTGCTCCCTAGAAAAGCCTACCAGAATTTATTTTTGAGCCCATAACACATCAAGGATTTCATATACTTAAATCAAAATATCTATAAAATAAATAAAATACTGATTGTACATCACTTGATTAAAATGAATGTGAATAAAACAGAGTCATGTATTCCATAAACAAATTTGCCTGGTTGTATGTTTCTAAAACATACTGACCAGATTTGCTTCTATCTCAGCAGATTTCTTCTTCAATTCCCCTTCTTTCTTCTTCCACTGATCTTTCATGACTTCCTGGTTTTTCTTCTCTTGTTCCATAGCTGTACTAAAATTATCAATCTTTTCTTGTAGTTCTAATTTCTGTTTAATCAACAGCTGTTTGGCATCTTTTTGATTTGATATCTCCTATAAAACAAAAACAAAAATAATTCAGTTAAACTAATATATAAATTAGAAACATAGAAACATAGAAGACTGACGGCAGAAAAAGACCTCATGGTCCATCTAGTCTGCCCTTATACTATTTCCTGTGTTTTATCTTAGGATGGATATATGTTTATCCCAGGCATGTATAAATTCAGTTACTGTGGATTTACCAACCACGTCTGCTGGAAGTTTGTTCCAAGGAAGTTTGTTCCAAGGAAGTTTGTTCCAAGGAAGTTTGTTCCAAGGAAGTTTGTTCCAAGGAAGTTTGTTCCAAGGAAGTTTGTTCCAAGGAAGTTTGTTCCAAGGAAGTTTGTTCCAAATTATTATGTTAATGAACAATACTTGAAAAATGTAAGGCTTTCCCTTTGCAGAATTTCTTCTTTGCACTTATTGCAGCTATTCCTAGATTCTGAGGCCCTGCTTGAACAGTTATTCTTCTCTCAGTTGGATATTGCAATGAGTTGTGTACTCTATACTGCCTTTGAAGATAAATTAGAAAATCAATTCAAAGCTACAATTTTATAGAGTGATCAGTATTAGATTATGATATACACTGGCTTCTTATAGTCATTCAAGGGACTGGTTATCATAACATTTTAAAAAAAACCCACCCTAGATAGCACAGGACCTAGCCATTAGTTTTTCTTGAGATCAAGGCAGTGTGCCTTTTCTATGGTGGTGCCGATTTCCTGAAATTATCTCTTCCCTCTTACCCATGACATACAGTTGGCCCCAATCTTGCACACCCCTTCAGAAGAAGCAATGAAAACCTAAGAAAACGCTTAGGTTTTGTGGTCAATATGATCAGAGTTCTCTAGTTTGGAAAAGTGTAATGGACATCATTCCCAACTGCCAATTAACTGTTAATATTTATATGGTTGGTGCAATATTTACTTTAGTTGGTGTTGCTTATTTTGTTTTTGTTATTTTTTTTAACAGGTTTGTAGAGCGACTCATAGTCAAACAATTTTGAGTAGGGGAACCTGCAAATGCTTTAAATAAACAAACAAATGAATAAGCAACTAAGAAATTTGTAAACTTAGGCAGGAAAGAATTCATCAGAGCTGAAAAAGTACTTATATCAAAACAGCAGATTAAAGAAGCTCATCTCAAAGCCAAGATGACACCTCAGTGCATTTAGGCTGCCTTATAGCACAATTCTGAAACAAGGTTTGCATTTTCCAAGCCTTATACAATATATAGGATGTTTATGATTTTACATACCTTCTCAAACTCTTGTTTGCAGTGTCTAATTTCATCCCTTAGTTTCACATTTTCTTCTTCCTGTTTGCACTTTATGTTATAGAGCTCTGAGGTTTTCGATTTTTCATTAAACAAATCCTTTTCTTTTAAATCCTTCAGAAAAAGTCAACAAGTATATTTAAAATATTCCTTCTTTAATAAATAATGCATATTTACTCAAAAAGAAGCTACTTTCAATGAACAGCATTCATTCAAATAAAGTCAATAGATAACTGAATTTATATTTTTTCCACTAATCTCAATGTTATCTCTTAATTATTCTTTTAATGGAGACTCTATACTTTCTCTTCCAAGAGGCAAATATGATTATTTCATGTACTATGGATAAACTTTACTATTTATGTTGTATAATTTATTGGATTAAATTTCAAAGATACTATGTTATTATTTGTTGCTTTGAGATTAGAGAACTAAATCTCTTGACTCAAAGAAAGATAATTATACAATTGATACAATTGGCAGCTGGGGACTAAAGAACCACTTGCTAAATTGATGCTAAGTAATATGTCTCTTTACTTTTATCCTTCTCGTTTGTTCCATTACTTTCTCTTTATTAACATCATCTTTATGATCATTATTACTTTGTTGTTTTATATGTACATTGAGAGTTTAAGCACCAGAGACAAATCCTTGTGTGTTTAATCACACTTGGCCAATAAAATATTCTATTCTTAATAGCAAAGGAAATCATCTTTCAAGATACAATTATCATATTTTTTGGAGTATAATGGAAACACCTTTTTACCCCACAAAAGAGGGTGAAAACCTGGGTGCATCTTATACACCAAATGTAGCCCCACACAGCCACCCCCACCACCCACCCACCCCCTTTGGCCTCTGCCTCACAGCAATTTAGCTCCTTGCAGCAAAGAGAGCAGAGCCTGTTAAGCCAAGCTTCCCAACCCTCATCTGATTTTGAGGCTGCATAATGGAGGCTGCAGGCAGGCCAGCCACGTTCTAAACTGAAAGTGCTAAAGCTGCAAGGAGGCAAATTAGTGGGAGATAGAGGCAGAGGCAGATTTTTATTTTATTTTGCTAATCAGACTGCTGAAACTGTACGCAAGGAGGTAAGTCAATAATTATAAATGTCTATAGAATGTTCAAATTTTTACTTATTTTTTAAAGACTGCTTTATTATTGTTCTTGACAACAAAATAAAGAAGCTTTTTAAAATAAATGCTTGATCTAAAGAGGCCCAGTGCTATTGTATCTTCTTTTAAGCAGCAGAGAATAATGTATATTTCCAGAAAGCCACATCAATTTTAACAGCATCTGTACAAGTATACAGTGATCCCCCGTTTATTGCGTCCCCAACCATTGCGAACAGGGTACTTCGCTATTTTTCAACCCGGAAGTCAAAAATACCATCTACGCATGCGTGCCGGGCACGCATGCGTAGATGGCAGCGGCTTCCCTGGGTCTTCCCCCTCTTGCTGGCGTCAGCGAGGAGTTTCCCCACCGCCCACGCAAACTCCTCGCTGCCGCTCGCCCGCCCTTCGCCTGCCCACGCCGTTCGCTCCCCCCTCTTGCTGTCGGGAGGGCGAGAAGCCCTCCCCAGCACCCGCTCGCCCGCCCTTCGCCCTGGCAGAGAAATTCCAGCCCCCACCTGGTCCCGCCCGATCCTCCTCCCTGAGGCAGCTCGCCCTCCCATGGCCGCTTCCTCCACCCTCTATTGCAAGCCCTCGCCACCGCAGCCAACGCGCGCTGCGATCTTCAAGCCCGGCTCCTTTCGGCCCAGCATCCCGGGCCAAGCAGCTGCCTTCCGTGACTGAGCCTGGCTGGCCCGGAAGATCGTAGCGCGCGTTGGCTGCACCGGCGGCGACATTGCTGCCGGCTTGGCTTCGCTCGCCGCTGCAGCCAACGCGCGCTACGATCTTCCGGGCCAGCCAGGCTCAGTCACGGAAGGCAGCTGCTTGGCCCGGGATGCTGGGCCGAAAGGAGCCGGGCTTGAAGATCGCAGCGCGCGTTGGCTGCGGTGGCGAGGGCTTGCAATAGAGGGTGGAGGAAGCGGCCATGGGAGGGCGAGCTGCCTCAGGGAGGAGGATCGGGCGGGACCAGGTGGGGGCCAGATCGTAGCGCGCCGGACGGGGGTCTCCCGGGCTGCCCGATGCGACGGCCGCCCAGAGCGCTTGGCCAAGGGGGCTCCGCTCCTTCCTCTGCCAAACAGCTTCCCCCTTTGCATCCCGGGCCAAGCGGGGTCGCCCGGTAGTTTCCGCGCAATTAGCTCCAGCCGATTAGGCTAACGAGGGGGACGCGCACAGACACGCACCGCGCAGGCAGGTAGCGAAGGAAGGAAGCGAGCGAGCCGGGGGCAGCCCAGCCGGAGCTCCACTTCAGGTGCCGGCGGAAAAGCCCGGCAGCCAAGCCGGCGTCTTGCGATCGCCGCCTGCCCGCTTCGCCCGGCTCCTGCGGGTCACTTCGGGGGCTCTTCCTCCCTCGGGGCGCAAATAAAAAACCCCCAGCCCTGGAAGTTCGCCGCGTCTGTCAACGCTTCTCTTCCCCTTCCAAGCGCCCGATCGCAGCCTGGCAAAGCCGGTGCAGACGGGGATAAAAAACACCCCCCCTAAAAAAGCCCGGGGCGCCACGCGCAACCACCTGCCTGCGTTGGCGGGGGGAAGATCCCCGCTCGCCGCCAAGGATGCCGAGGCCGCCCGGGAGAGGTCAAAGCAAGCCGGGCCCGGCGGGCGCCCTGGAGCCGCCGGCAAACAAAGGAATAAAAAAGGAGGAAGCCGAGCGCGGGGAAGAAGCGAAAGAGCCAATTTGCACAACTCGCAAAAGCGCGTGGAAAGATCACAAACACACACACACAAAAGCCACGCGGGATCTGCACGCGGGGCTGGGAGGGAAAAAAGCGCCTCTTTGCAAAGCAGCAGCCGCCCGATCCGGGGCGCGGGACCCCAGGCTCAGTGACGGAAGGCAGCCGCTTGGGCCGAGAGGAGCCGGCCTTGATCCGCCAACGCGCGCTACGATCTTCCGGGCCAGCCAGGCTCAGCGGATCAAGGCCGGCTCCTCTCGGCCCAAGCGGCTGCCTTGATCCGCTGAGCCTGGCTCGCCCGGAAGATCGTAGCGCGCGTTGGAGACAGGCTTTGAGTTTTGGCTGCGGGGCGAGGGAGTTAGGAAAGTCCTACTTCTCCCCCCGCAGCCAAAACTCAAAGCCTGTCTCCTGCTGCCCGGTTTAGCCAGGACACGAGCGGCGAAATGACTTGGAGGAATGTGAAGCTGAAACCGGCCGGTTTCATCTTCACATTCCTCCAAGTCATTTCGCCGCTCGTGTCCTGGCTAAACCGGGCAGCAGGAGACAGGCGGTGGGCTGGGAGCCGCAGGCGAAAGGAGCTCGGGCATTGTTCTCCGGACCCCGCCCGCAGCCTGGAGAGGGAAAGGGCCGCCGCGGGGCTGAGCGGGCGGGGTCCGGAGAACAATGCCTGGCGCCGCGCTCCGATGCCCGAGCTCCTTTCGCCTGCGGCTCCCAGCAGCACTTTGAATCCAGCAGCTTCTGCTGGATACGGGCGGTGGGTGGGACGAGCAACGCGGAAGCCAGGGGCTGTGGCAGCTCGCCCCCCCATCGCCCGTATCCAGCAGAAGCGGCGGGATTCAAAGGGATTCAAGGCTAACTTCTGCGCTTGGCTTGAGGACTCAGCTCGGAAGCTGCACGGGTGTTTTAAAAGGTCTCCGCCGGCATGGGGGGCTTCCTACCACCTCCCGAACCCCCAACTCGGGTTTGGGGGGGTGCTAAGAAGCCCCCCATGCCGGCGGAGACCTTTTAAAACACCCGTGCAGCTTCCGAGCTGAGTCCTCAATCTTCGGCTCCTCGCTAGCGCTGCGGAAGTAAAAATACCCTGCACATGCGCAGATGGTGTTTGTACTTCCGCAGCGCTACTTCGCGAAAACCCGCTCGTTGCGGGGGTTCCTGGAACGGAACCCTCGCAACGAGCGGGGGATCACTGTAATCTGAAATGTAACAATGTCCTATTTTAGTATTAAGACTAGGCAGCTGAGTTAAACCTTGACTTAGTCATGTTTGGAGTAGATTTAATTAGATCATTGGGAGTGTGACTACATTTAAGAAAACTTTCTGGCATTAATATACTGCCATAATGTACATTTCTCCAATTCTTTGCTATTTCTATGGGTCAGGCACATAAATAAACAAAAATACACAGCAAACAGTGTATATCATCTGTACTGTTTATGGTTTGCTGAGAGGCAAATTGCTGGGAGGCAGAGGCAGAATATTTCCCCCTTGTTTTCCTCCTCCAAAACTAAGGTACGCCTTATACTCTGGTGCAGCTTATACTCCAAAAATACAGTAATATTTGAGTACTCTATTATATGAATATAATAATTAGTATTGTAACATGGCCACCCAAAAGAAAAATAATTTTCCACTTATATTGCAGATATAGATACCTATACTATCCTTTTCATACTATAAATAGTTCAAAGGATTAAAAAGCACATTACCTTATCTTTCTGTATTTCATGTAACAACTTCTCTTGTTCTTTCAGTTGCTGTTCTTTTTTGGATGCCTCCTGTTCCAGTGCAGATCTTATTGTCTTAAGTTCTTTGATCAATTGGTTTTGATTACTAATTTGATTTCTATTAGAAATCAATTCTTCTTGAGCCAAAGCTAGCTTCTCTTCTGTAACCTAAATTGAAAGCAAAGAATCAATAACACTCCAGCCCTACTTCATGAATTACGATGGATAATGTTCTTTTAGTAAAAGATGAATAAATCACCTATTTGAATTACAATAAAAGTCTGCTAGCAAAGTATACATCATTTCAGCTAACAAAAATGATCAGGTTTTCAGGTTCTTATGAAAGGCAAGGATGGTGGGGGCAGTGCAAATCTCTGGGGGGAGTTGATTCCAGAGGGCCAGGGCTCCCACAGAGAAGGCTCTTCCTCTAGGACCCACCAAACGACATTGTCTAGCTGACGGGACCTGGAGCAGGCCAACTCTGTGGGACCTAACCGGATGCTGGGACTTGTGCGTCAGAAAGCAGTCCCACAGGTAATCTGGTCCTCTGCCATGTAGGGCTTTATAGGTCATAACCAACACTTTGAATTGGGTCCAGAAACCAATTGGCAGCCAATGCAGTCTGCGGAGTGCTGGAGAGACATGGGCATATCTTGGTAGGCCCATAATAGCTCGCGCTGCTGCATTTTGCACAATCTGAAGTTTCTAAACACTTTTTAAAGGTAGCCCCATGTAGAAAGCTCCCATAATGCAATGTGTGCCCCCGCACATGCGTGCGCACCACACTCATTCATGTAATCTCACACATGTGCGTGCCCCTGCACATGCACACATGAGCCCCTGCATGTACCACCCCGTGTATGCGCACAAGTTTCCCACATGAGCCCCATCCCCTGCACATGTGCAGCAGAGACCCCAAAACCAACAAAACAGCAGGAGAATTGATGCAGAATGAGAGTTTATAACTGAGATAAGGAAAACTATGTCAACAGATGTGAGGAATAGAAGACTTTATAATCTTTGCCCCAACAATTTAATTTCTACTAGATCTTTATTATGCATCACAAACAATAGTTTAATAAAGGTTTTAAATTACATTTAACTATTAATACAGACACTTTATATATAAATGAATGAACCTTATTGCTACTTGCTGGACTTTTTAGTTAGTTCCTTTAATGATTAAATATACATTATGCTCCAAATTCCAAGCTTTCTTCAGTAATCATCTTAATGACTATATTACAGTTTTATTAGGAAAGTAATGGGAAAGTATATATCAAAATTATTATTTGCACTTATCTTCCAGCAGATGGTGCCATTGGCCAATACTGTAATGTTGATCTTACTATTTCATCTTAACTGTTTATTTTAAAGTTATATCCCCCATGTGCTACTTTTTCTAGATAAGCATGACCATAAGTGGTCATAGCAAGTTGACCACTGTGAGTTGACCACAGTGAGTTGGCTGATACAAATTGTCCAAAGTTAAAATAGTTTAATGAGGCCTGAACATTTTGATTACAGAAAAAAAAATAGAAAACTTGCAACAACGGAAAATAATACATAAGATAAAATACATGGAGGAATAGATGCAGTTGAATAGAAAAGAAATAAAGTACAGGGATTTGGGACAAATACAAGGATTCTTCTTTGAAATATACTGTTAGATTCAACTGTTCACTTAACCAAAAGAATCTTTTAACTTATACAATGCATATACTGAGAGAAACACGTGCAGTGTCAAAACATCATCATATACCTTAAGATCTTGCCGGATAGCCAAGATTTCAGATTCTTTACCATAAATATCCAGTTGAAGTTTTTCCCCATTTTCCTGAGCTTTTTTATGAAATTTCTGCAGTTCTGTTATTTTTTCCTTTTGCGTAGCAAGGACTTGTTCTGATAATGTTATTTGTTGTTGCAATTTATTTTCCAGTTCTGCCTAATACATACATGTACAAAATATATTTCTCTTATATACAGGAAGATAATTGAAAAAACAGATAATAAAGTCATTGCTTTCAAAAGTTTGGGAAGTCCTTACCAAATTGTATCATGTAATGAATCTATGGGTGAACAAAAGCAGACACAAACTTTACATGCTAGAAAACTAAACGTGGATTTTGTCTAATTTATCTGCAAATTAGAATGAACGCTTACTATTTATATTTCAGTGACTGAAGAGGAATGTCAAAATTATTATCATTCCAGCGTAAGATAATACTAAAAAGTTGGCCTAAAGCTCCTTAGTTCCAGAGGTGGGTTGCTAAGGTAGAACAGTGATGTGTGTTCGCCTCCATTGCTCTGACTGCAACCGGAGTCCAGCTCAATTCTGCTACTGCAGCTGTGCATGTAGAAGAATCATGCGCGGAGACCCAGGTACCCCTGTGTTTCAGCCTGGTTTTTTGCTTCCACGCGGAAGCAAAAAACCACGCTGAAACACAGGAGCACTTGCATTTCCTTAGGATATCTTGCCCTGAAGAATTATTCTATATGCCTATACAGTGGTACCTCATGATACGAACCCCTCGACATACGAACAACCCGAGATACGAACCCGGGGTTCAAAATTTTTTTGCCTCTTCTTAAGAACATTTTCCGTCTTACGAACCCGCCGCAGCCAAGAAGCCCCGCCGCCCGGCTGTCGCTTTTTGAAACAGCCATGGGGCTTCTCAGCGTCCTCCTGAACCCGAACGCCAAACCCAAACTTCCGGGTTCGGCGTTCAGGAGGCCGCCGAGAAGCCCCCCCGGCTGTTTCAAAAGATGACAGCCGGGCGGCGGCGTTTTTTTGCGGGTTTTTTTTCCCCCTGCACAGATTAATTCATTTTACATTGTTTCCTATGGGAAACAATGTTTCGCCTTACGAACTTTTCGCCTTACGAACCTCCCCCGGGAACCAATTAGGTTCGTAAGACGAGGTATTACTGTACATGATACATGGAGGTAGAAATGCCTCCAAAGATTATGCTGTGATACGATGTCATAGCATCAGTCAAAAATTATTATGAAATCATAAGTTATTATTATATACATAAAGTTATTATGAAGCAGCAAAATATCTTGCATCAGACAAAGTATAGCATATAACATTACTGAGAGATTATATGAATTTACCTTTTCTAATAGGGCTGTTTTTAATTCAGCTTGTTGTGTCTCATTTTGTTTTTTCTTCTGATCAAAATACTCCTTCAATTCTTTTACCTTCAGTTGGAGCTGTTGTTCATTTTTTTCTTTGTCCTTGAGAATTCCCTGAAGCTGCAGGACTTGTACACGTGCCAAATCAAGCTCTGTTGCTAGCTGTTTGGATATCTAAATATTGAAATGTAGTATTACTTCAAGCCCACTGCTATTATGGCAATTATTATGCTTTGACAGAAAATCTTTTTTTTCCTCATGCTACTACTTCATTTCTTTTAATACTAAGTACAGTGGTACCTCGGTTCTCGACCATAATCCGTTCTAGAACTGTGGTTGAGAACCGATTTGGTCGAGTACCGAATTTATTTATCCCATAGGAAATAATGGAAATGGATTTAATTGGTTCCCAGCCCCTGTTAACTCGCTGGGAACCAATTAAATCTATTTTCTTTATTTCCAATGGGATAAATAAATTCACTACTCCAAGCTGCAGGAAAGGTGGGGGCTGCTGGAAGCAATGAGGAAAGGAGCCCCCAGAAGCTGCCATCCCGGCAGCTTCAGGGGGCTGAGGAGCTCTCTAAGAGCTCCAAGCTGCAGGAAGGGCGGGGGCTGCTGAAATCTTGGCAGCTTCTGAGGGCTCCTTTCCTCATTGCTTCCTTTTATTACCTGTAAGCAGCTTCAAAAACTTTCTCCTTCCCTGTGGAATTTAATGGCTGCAACACGCGGCGATTTCCCTTCCAGTAGCAAGAGCACCGGGAAGTCACGTAATGAAGGGAAGCTGCTGGAGCGGCAGCAATTGCTGAGATGGCTCCGTCGGCTTCCCTTCATCACGTGACGTTCCCGGCGCTCTTGCTACTGGAAGGGAAATCGCCGCGTGTTGCAGCCATTAAATTCCACAGGAAGGAGAAAGTTTTTGAAGCTGCTTACAGGTAATAAAAGGAAGCAATGAGGAAAGGAGCCCTCAGAAGCTGCCAAGATTGCAGCAGCCCCCACCTTTCCTGCAGCTTGGAGCTCTTAGAGAGCTCCTCAGCCCTCTGAAGCTGCCGGGATTACATTTCGTATAATGAACAAAATTTTCTCTGGCTGTTCAGTATCTGAATTTTTGTTCAGATACCGAAGCAAATTTTTGCCGAAAATTTTGTTCGTTATCCAAAATGTACGAGAAAGGAAGCGTTCGAGTACCGAGGTACCACTGTACATAAGTAATTTAACCCCATAGCAATACATTGATCCCTCATTTTTCGCAGAGGATACGTTCCAAGACCACCCGTGAAAAACAAATTCCCGTGAAGTAGAGGAAAGATTTTTTTAATGTATTTAACGAGTATTTGGACTTTTAAAACCCACCCTTTGCATTAAACAGTCATTCTATAATTTTTCTCAGCTGGAACTACAAGTAAAATCCTACCAATTTCTTTAATATTGTAGTACTGTAGAAGAATTTTATGAATTTTTAATGGATTTAAAATTTTTAATGGATTTAAGCCCCCTTTGAAAACTTGTGAAATAGTGAATCCGCAAAAGATGAACCATGAAGTAGCGAATGAATTCATAATTCATTTGAGAAAAAAACTATATAGAGAGTTAAGAGAAAATTAATTATTCCTTTCCACAGAGTTCATAATATAGCAATGCTGCAGGTAGTCTCGACTTGAAATGATACATGAAAAAATATTAAAACCATTTTTCACACTTAAAATCATTGCAGCATCTCCATGGTCACATGATCAAAATTCAGATGTGTGGCAACTGGCACAAACTTAAGATGGTTTTTGTCCTGAGATCATGTGATCACCTTTTGCGACTTTCTAACAAGCAGTCAATGAGGAAGCCAGATTCACTTAGTAACAATCTTACTAACTTAACAACTACAATGCTTTACTTAGCAACTTCTTTTTGTAATAAATGGGTTTTATCACGGGGTTAGTTTTAGATATTACAGTGATCCCCCGATCATTGCGAGGGTTCCGTTCCAGGACCCCTAGCAATGACCGGGTTTTCGCGAAGTAGCGCTGCGGAAGTAAAAACACCATCTGCGCATGCGCAGATGGTGTTTTTACTTCCGCAGCAGCGAGGAGCCGAAGATTGGGGTTTCCCCACCGCCCACGCAAACTCCTCGCTGCCGCTCGCCCGCCCTTCGCCCGCCCACGCCGTTTGCTCGCGCCGCTTCCCAGCTGAGTCCTGAAGCCAATTCGCTTCAGAACTCAGCTGGGAAGCGGCGAGAATGAACGGCGTGGGCGGGCGAAGGGCGGGCGGGCGCGCAGGCAGGCAGGCGGCGGACAAGCCGTTCACTCGCACCGCTCGCTCGCGCCGCTTCCCAGCTGAGTCCTGAAGCCAATTCGCTTCAGGACTCAGCTGGGAAGCGGCGAGAATGAACGGCGTGGGCGGGCGAAGGGCGGGCGGGGCGCGCGGGCAGGCAGGCAGGCGGCGGACAAGCCGTTCGCTCGCGCCGCTTCCCAGCTGAGTCCTGAAGCCAATTCGCTTTAGGACTCAGCTGGGAAGCGGCGAGAATGAACGGCGTGGGCGGGCGAAGGGCGGGTGGGCGGCAGCGAGTTTGCGTGGGCGGTGGGGAAACTCCTCGCTGATGCCCGCCGCTCGCCCTCCCGCCAGGAAGAGAGGGAAGACCTAGGGAAGCCGCCCAGCAGCTGATCTGCCCGGCGCCATCTACACATGCGTGCCCATAGAAAAAAGGGCGCGCATGCGCAGATGGTGTTTTTACTTCCGGGTTGCAAAATCGCCATATAGCCGTTTCGCAATGATCGGGATCGCATACCCGGGGGATCACTGTATATTCAACTTCTCTTATTGCTTTGTATCTTTTGTATTGTATTATTATTTTGTAAGCCACCCTGCGTCCTTTGGGATTGGGCAGCATAGAAGTCGAATAAATAAACTGTATTACAAAGGTTGTACAATGGGGCAAAACTCATTTAACAAATGTCTTACTTAGCAACAGTAAATTTGGGCTCAATTATGGTCATTGAGTCAAGGACTACCTATATCTGAATGCCATAGGAATCATGCTTATGGTCAACAATTAACATTACCCCATCTTGTTTTTCCAGTAAGTTTTTCAGTTCATTTTGTTCTTTAGCTATAGATTCCGATTGTAATTGAAGTTGATGTTTAGCTTCTTGACAAGATTTTTCCTGCATAAAAATCAATATTTAACAAGAATTTTCTGTTAAATTAGTAAAATACATTACAAATATTACTAATGAACTCTAACATCCTTTCAAATCAGTTTCAAGAATTCACACCACAGTTGAAACCACATAGATGTAATCACTATGATTTTTAAAAGCAAAGCCTATGAGGAAGTGGAGCAAAAGTTGTTATGTAAAGAACGTGATGTTTTACCAAGCAATAATAACATTTTCTTTTCAAAATAAGCTATGAATTTATTTACTTACTTACTTATTAGATTTTTATGCCGCCCTTCTCCTTAGACTCAGGGCGGCTTACAACATGTTAGCAATAGCACTTTTTAACATCAAGATATGCATATAATAACCAAAATGGCCAATTATGTATTAATTCACTACTTTCCATAGTCAATGTCATCACCAAAGATATTGCTTTGAATTTTCACAGGTAGCCTGCAAACTGCATATGTATATTGGTTACATAGAAAATACTTTTATTTAAAAGTCAGGACTCACAATTTCTGCTACAGTTGTCTTTCCTCTCTGTTTCTCTTTCTCCAATGCATCCTTTGCTTCTTCCAAAGATTCATTGCTGTTTGACAATTTACCTTTGAGGATTTCAAGTTCCTTTAATAGAGTATCTTTTTCCAGCTTCATTTTCTTCAAATCACCTGTTAATGTTTGCAGCTTTCCATCTAATTCCCTGTGATACTTCAAGTTATCTTGATTTAATTTTTCAATTTCTAACTTCAGTTTTTCATTTTCTTCTTCCTGTTTTAATCTTTGTTGGCTTATTTCTTCTAATGTATTATTTTTTTCCTGTAAATCTAATCTGGTTCTAGATATCCTATAAATACAAAGTATAAAAATGAAATTATTTCAAATTCAAAATTACATAATTGAGGATTAACTTTCCTATAAAACTTCTCAAATATTCAACAGACTTCCCATACTTTGTTTGGTAACATTAATGCCACTAGTTCAATATTATTATTGAATATTACTGTGTTTTCCCAAAAATAAGACCCTAATATTTTTTTTAATCCTGAACTAAGTGCTTGGCCTTATTGCCATGAATTCAAAAGCCTGATTGAGCTTATTATCAGGGAATGACTTAATTTTGGGGGAAACTGGAGGTGCGCAGTCACCCTGTATAGGGTGTGTGTGCGTGTACATGGGGTTTTTTTGTGTGTACAGAGCTGAAGGGATTATATATATACATGGGAGAGGGTGTATAGATAGAGAGATAGACATAGAGATATACTGTATACACCGTATTTTTTTTGTTGGTGCATCTTATACAGCCATTTTGTTGGTGCATCTTATACAGCCATTTTCAGGCTCCCAAGGCCACATTTTTTGCAAAAATGGGGTGCACAGAGGGTTTGGGAGGTTTGCATAGTGATCCTGGGGGAAGACAAAAATGCCTGTTTTTTTAAAAACAGGTGTTTTTGCCTTCCCCAGCCCCCAGGAGCATAATGCAGGCCTCCCAAACCCTCTGCGCACCCGGGTTTTTTTTGCAAACTGGGTGAAAAATGGACCCATTTGTGCAGAAAGTTTGGGAGGCCTGCAGAGTGCTCCTGGGGGCCAGGAGGAACAAAAACCTTTTTCTTACTGACCTCTTCGAAATCTTGGTGCATCTTATGCACCTTTGCGTCTTATAGTCCAAAAAATACAGTGTGTGTGTGTCTCTGTGTGTCTGTGTGTCTGTCTGTGTGTGTGTGTGTAGATTTTCACAGGTATAGGTATGTAGGACTTGGCATATTCGGGTTTCTTCCTATGTAAGGTTCAGAGAATCCTGGTGACGTTTTGATGAAGTCCCACTCATCATCTTCAGGCTGGTGCTTTCGGCTTTGTGCTCGGGCAAAGAAAGCTTTGTCTTCGGCTTTATATATAAAGCTGAAGATAACAGCCTGAAGATGACAAGTGGGACCTCATCGAAACCTCACCAGGAGTCTATCAACCTTACATGGGAAAAGACACGAATATGCCGAGACCTACCTGTGAAAATCTATAGAAACGTGTGTGTGTGTGTATGTGGCTAGCTTAAAGAGAGCAAAAGAACTTGAAATAGATCTGTACTAGTCTCCCTTCATTTTCATTATCAGCAAATATATATTACACACACACATACACATATCTCCATCCAAACATGTATAATTCCATTTATACATGTATAATTTAAGCAAAATGTAGAGTTCAAAATAAAACCTATTAGATTGAACGCCAATAGGAAACAGAGTACAAAAGGGAAAAAAGATGCCAGAAAATTAGAAACACAGATAACTTTTAAAATGAGGCTCTAGTGGCACATTCAAACAATTTAACATACATTTCTCTCTCCTCCTCTAGTTGTTTGCTCAGTTCTGCAGCTTTGATGTTCAACTCTGTGGAGTGTTTTCTTTGCTGCTCTAGTTCTTGAAAAGCCTTTTCTTTTTGTCCCAAAATTTCAAAAAGATCAGTTTCAAGTTTCTGTAATGATAATTTTTAGAAAGCAAATAATTAGAACAAAATGATAATGATATAATGATAGCAGAAAGGTGATTATCTTATCCCTCTGTGGCTTTACTTATTTTCTCTCAACAAATATTAATATATGAATATGGCCTAAGCGGAGTCTAAACCAACAGGAATTCTAGCTTCCTCCAAATTTTCAAAGTGATATCCTTGTATCTAGTTATCGCTTCTGGGTAAACATTTAGCAATAGCATATGTCAAAAGGAACACCAGTTGACAATGACTACAAAATATGACCACATCTTCAGATTGCACAGTATTCCAAAGAAAACCATTTTGCATAAAATTAAGTCATTTCACCAATCAGTCCTTTGGTTCATGAAGAAAACTAATTTGTGTCGGATGCGAACACCAAAAGCTGGGCAATAAGGGTCACTTTTATTAAACATATAAACAAAGGGACCTGCAGAGGTCACTAAATGGGGCACAAATTCCTAGCTCCATCATTCTTGGGCAACATATGGGTGTAACTCCTTGCTTGGGCAGTGCAAGGCTATCCTCAGCCTTCGCCCTGCCATAAATGCCATGCCCTAAGCGTGTGGGAGGGCTCACCCACACAACCCAGAACCGGAAATGACATAAGTGAGCCCCAAGGTCACCCCTTTTCCACTACCCCGGCTGGGTAGGCAGCATGAGTAGTGTGGAGGGGCAGCCTATCATCTTCATAAAGATGCCCAAGGGAGAACACACAGTTGCTGCTAATACCCATATTGATTGTTTCCTGATTGCTTATTTGTACCCTATGACAATCAATAACTATTGTACCTCATGATTCTTAGCAAATGTATCTTTTCTTTTATGTACACTGAAAGCATATGCACCAAAGACAAATTCCTTGTGTGTCCAATCACACTTGGCCAATAAAGAATTCTATTCTATTCTATTCTGTTCATTATTTAATTGTTCCAATGTATTTGCTTCAATGTCTGTAAAAAAAAATCCTGATTGTAAAGTTTCTCTATGAAGGTGATCAATATCTGATTGAGTATAAAAATCTGTTTTCTAGTTTTCCTCACCAACAGTTACAGTAGTAATAGTAGTAGCATACTTCTGCCGCACAAATCCCAGTGACCGGTTAGGTCCCACAGAGTTGGCCTTCTCCAGGTCCGGTCGACTAAGCAATGTCGTCTGGTGGGGCCAAGGGGAAGAGCCTTCTCGGTGGCGGCCCCGTCCCTCTGGAATCAACTCCCCCCAGGAGATTAGAACTGCCCCCACCCTCTTTGCCTTTCGTAAGCTCCTAAAAACCCACCTTTGTTGCCAGGCTCGGGGAAGTTGATATTCTCCTTAGCTACTATGATTTATGTATGGTTTGCTTGGGTTGTGTGATTAATTTTTATAAGGGTTTTAATCTGTTTTTAATATTGGATTTGTACATTGTGTATTGTGTTGTGAGCCGCCCCGAGTCTTCGGAGAATAGAACAGAATAGAATAGAATAGAATTTTTATTGGCCAAGTGTGATTGGACACACAAGGAATTTGTCTTGGTGCATATGCTCTCAACGTACATAAAATAAAATATACATTTGTCAAGAATCATGTGATACAACACTTAATGATTGTCATAGGGGTCAAATAAGCAATGAAGAAGCAATATTAATAAAAATCTTAGGATATACGCAACAAGTTACAGTCATACAGTCAACATGGGAGGAAATGGGTGATAGGAATGATGAGAAAAACTAGTAGAAATAGAAGTGCAGATTTAGTAGAAAGTCTGACAGAAGGGCAGCATACAAATCTAATAAATTATTATCATTATCATCATGATACGTATTTTCCCTATCATTAGCACCAAAAAAAATTAAATCTTAAAACTACTAAAGAACAATTTAAACTGCTTTAGTAAAGGGATTAGAAAGTATTCTCCCTTTTGGTTCCCACTGTTTTGAATTTGATTATCCAGGCAGACAAAAACAAATATAGTCTTTTGTTGACCAGTGGACTGTTAGAAATATGACCTCTACCAATCTTGTTGACAGAGTCTGCCTGATGAACAAATCAACCTGAGTGTGGAAGGGAGCAAAGAAAATAGAAAACACAGAACAGGCACAAATATGCCATTTAAGTCAGACTCCATGAGCTTCCAGCACATTAACACAGGCCTTAGCCATTCAATTTGGTCCTTATGAACTGAATGCCTACAGAAGTCAAAGAATACTTAAACGTTGCACCTTCTTAGTTTGCTACTGACTTGAACAGAATAAATAATTAAGTTTCCTCAACACTGCAACATGTGTTAGAAGATAACAATACTCCAGGCTGAATTAGCATGGGGGGGGGGGGGGAAGAAAGGACTAACTTGAGAAAACTATTTTCTCTTGCAGACAGACAAGGAAAAAATCTCTCTCTAAAAGTAGAAAAATTCTGCTTCATTATATGCAAGCTTGCCAATGATTGCTAATAGTCATTGTTTGATTTACCTTTGCTGTGTTGTTTTAGTATATGTATTTTTATTTCTTAATGACTAAAATAAATTATTTTCCCCCTAGACTTTATTTTGACAATGCTTGTCATCTTTCTTCTCCTATACAGTGTCAGGTTTGCCATTTCCTTCTATTTTCTATTTCTCAAGAAATTCTTGCCATTCTGTTGTTTCTATAGTGTGGTTGAACGGGAGGTAAAAATCTCTCATATCTAGGCAATCGGTGAGGATTTAGGTGATCAGAATTTTTTCTGTGGGGAAAGTTAGGCAGCGAAACATCAATTTTTATAATTCAAAAAAATTGTCCACAACTTGGGCGTCCTCCTCGACCCACAGCTGACGTTAGAGAAACATCTTTCAGCTGTGGCGAGTGGGGCGTTTGCCCAGGTTCGCCTGGTGCACCAGTTGCGGCCCTATCTGGACCGGGACTCACTGCTCACAGTCACTCATGCCCTCATCACCTCGAGGTTTGACTACTGTAATGCTCTCTACATGGGGCTACCTTTGAAAAGTGTTCGGAAACTTCAGATCGTGCAGAATGCAGCTGCGAGAGCAATCATGGGCTTACCAACACTCCGCAGTCTGCATTGGTTGCCGATCAATTTCTGGTCACAATTCAAAGTGTTGGTTATGATCTATAAAGCCCTTCATGGCATCGGACCAGAATATCTCCGGGACCGCCTTCTGCCACACAAATCCCAGCAACCGGTTAGGTCCCACAGAGTTGGCCTTCTCCGGGTCCTGTCGACTAAACAATGTCATTTGGCGGGACCCAGGAGAAGAGCCTTCTCTGTGGCGGCCCCGACCCTCTGGAACCAGCTCCCCCAAGATATCAGAGTTGCCCCCACCCTCCTTGCCTTTCGCAAGCTCCTTAAAACCCACCCCTGTCGTCAGGCATGGGGGAATTGAATTTTTTTTTCCCCTTCCCTCTAGGCTTATAGAATTTATACATGGTATGCTTGTTTGTATGATTGGTCTCTTAAATTGGGGGTTTTTAGATTACTTTTTAATATTAGATTTGTTACATTGTTTTCTTTATTGTTGTTATCCGCCCCGAGTCTTTGGAGAGGGGCGGCATACAAATATATATATATAAATAAATAAATAAATAAATAAATAAATAAATAAATAAATAAATAAATAAATAAATAAATAAATTCCAAATGAAAAATGAAAAAGGCAGAGTACAGCAAAAACTTTCTGTGATTTCTATGATCCAAAGATTGTTGCTATAACTTTGTGTTATAGCAAGGAAGAAAAACATGAATCTTTATCTTTCTTTCACACTTTCCACAGTGAAACATGATTTGACTTTTCTTGACTGTCCTTAAGATTTTCCTATCTGTTTCTATGTAAAATCAGTTTCTGTTTGAGCCGCTCATTTCATATTTAATAATGACTATACTTTGCATCAGCTGTTTTACCTTTCTCATTGCCTCTCCATATGGGCACTATATACAATTGGAAATATGAACTAAAAGAAATAAATCAATACAAACCTTATGCTGACCTTCCAGTTCTTCTGTTTTTTGCTCTAAATTAAGGTTCTTTTCTTTGTACTCTTTAAGACTGGATTCCAGCTGTATACAATATTCCTCCTTGTCATGCAACTTGGAAGCAACTTGATCCAACTGAGTGCTGACTTTTGTTAGTTCCTATTAGCAATAATTAAAAAAATAATCATTTTAGACAATCTAGTAGAGTGACATTAGTTTAAATGTGAAACAAACATTTTATATCTGAAAACATCCAATATATAAAATAAAAATTATTATGGTTCGTCACAAAGTCAGGCAGACGTTTAGACTTGATTTGGCATTTTTATCTACTAATTCAGTCTTTCCCAAAGATCTTCAATAGGCAGGTGTGGATGCTTGGCGGTATTAAATATATTGGCGCAGGATGAAAGCTGTTCCAAGTGAAGCCACCTTTTGTAATTGACTTATGGGGATTTTTTTCAATGTCGATGGTGTTTTTAATGATGCTGCAGATATTTTGGGGTGGCATTAATATCACTATTAATAGTAATAGAACCTCACTATTGTTCTACTACTATATGTGGGGTTTTTATTTTGTTCTTTTCTCCATTTCTTTCTCTTCTATTCTGGTATCTCCAGGTACTACCCCATGTCCACTATTCAGATTTTTACATATTTCTATCAACAGTTGTTAAATCTGAAGTGTTATGTGGCAGGTGCTTGAATTCTAAACTTCTTTAGCTTCATTTTCACTTCAACGTGTTGCATTCCCACCAGTTCTTACTTGCTATATTTTAAACATTTCAAATGGTTTAGTATTTTTAAATTTTTGTATTATAGTGTTCTTTATAATTGGTTACTTGATTATTTTATTATACACTGCCCAGTCACATATATGAAATGGGCAGCCATATAAAATGAATGAATGAATGATCTCCATCAGTGCAGTTAACTTCAATATTAACAACAAAGGCAACATAATTTTTGTGAATATCACCATACTTAAAACAATAATTAAAATGTGATGGGTATAATTTAGGATGTGCTGCATCAATACATACTACTAAAAGCCTGCTCTGATCTGCCTTCTAAACAGAATTCTCAGCCGGTAAGACCATGCATAGCTGAGAAGTCTGGAGTTGGAATTCACATATCTGGGAAGGACACATAAGGCTACGTGGAACTAATAATTACCAAGAATTCACACAGATGTTCAAGATGTTCTTTTAATATAAGAGATCCTTGTACATATGCTACTTACTGTAGAATTCAGATCAAAACTAATTATACTCTAAAAAAGAAAGGCAGTAAATAAAATACATGTGCTTTCTGCCAATATATATATATATATACAGGAAAATTAATTCTCAGTAATTTAAAAAAATAGTTTTTCTTAGTATTTATTTATTCATTCATTCATTCATTCATTCATTCATTCATTCATTCATTCAATTTTTATGCCGCCCTTCTCCTTAGACTCAGGGTGGCTTACAACATGTTAGCAATAGCACTTTTTAATAGAGCCACATATTGCCTTTACAATCCAGGTCCTCATTTTACCCACCTCAGAATGATGGAAGGCTGAGTCAGCCTTGAGCTGGTGATGAGATTTGAACCGCTGACCTTCAGATCTACAAGTCAGCTTCAGTGGCCTGCAGTACAGCACTCTACCTGCTGCGCCACCCCGGCTCATTTGCCCCACATGTTGCAGGGTGCACTTATTTTTATCCTGAATAGGCCTAGTTTTTTATAGTGAAGCTATTAATGCATGTTATGACAAGGGGCTTATTTATTAGTCACCTTGTCATAGATCCTTGTGCTGATTTAGGCTGACAGGAAGTCACCCCGCAGGCTTTTGTGCCTAAAGGAAGACTAGAATGTCAGTCTTCTAGTCCAGTCAAGTGGCTGTCCCGAAAAACATTTCCCCCATTTTATATTTCATTTAGAAATTATAAATTTTGAATGTATCATTTGGGCTATTTGAAATAAATATAAAAACTGCATCACAGAGTTACATATGTTAGACCAGTGTTTCCCAACCTTGGCAACTTGAAGATATTTGGACTTCAACTCCCAGAATTCCCCAGCCAGAAAATGCTGGCTGGGGAATTCTGGGAGTTGAAGTCCAAATACAGTGATACCTCATCTTACAAACCCCTCGTCATACAAACTTTTCGAGATACAAACCCGACGTTTAAGATTTCTTTGCCTCTTCTTACAAACTATTTTCACCTTACAAACCCACCGCTGCCACTGGGATGCCCCGCCTCCGGACTTCCATTGCCAGCAAAGCACCCGTTTTTGCACTACTGTGATTCCCCTGAGGCTCCCCTCCATGTGAAACCCCACCTCCGGACTTCTGTGTTTTTGTGATGCTGCAGGGGAATCCCTGCAGCGCAAAAAACAGGCGCTTCGCTGGCAACGGAAGTCTGGAGGTGGGGTTTCACAGCGAGGAGAGCCTCAGTGAAATCGCAGCATCGCAAAAACACAGAGGTCTGGAGGTGGGAGGGGAACCTCAGGGGAATCCCAGCAGTGCAAAAACGGGCACTTCGGCTGGCAGAAGGGGTGAATTTTGGGCTTCCACACATTAATCGCTTTTCCATTGATTCCTATGGGAAACATTGTTTCGTCTTACAAACTTTTCACCTTAAGAACCTCGTCCCGGAACCAATTAAGTTTGTAAGACAAGGTATCACTGTATCTCCAAGTTGCCAAGGCTGGGAAACACTGTGTTAGATGACGATTCATAAGATAGACCTTGATTTAAATAAATCTTTCTCAATTGTGAAACCATAGCATAGGGCCTTTCCATTTCTCTCACCTGCTGTTTGTCCTGCAATGCATTCTGGGCAGTATCCAAATGATTTTGAAGGTCTGCTCTCTGAGCAGCTTTTGCTGCCTCTGCTGACAGAAGCAATTCAGTCTTTGCTTTTACCTGACATAGAATTAAAATATATTCTCTTAATACTGATAATATTACACAGTAAAACCTCTGATTTTCCTATGAACATTTTACTAAGTGTACCACAGCTTATCAATAAATAGAAGATAGACAGATAAACAGATAGATAAGACAGACAGAGATAAACAATGTTGTAATACACTTATTAAATTGTAAAATATAAATTATACAATTGAACCAAACTCAATCAGAAAAATTAAGTATTATAGATGTGTCATATAAATGAATATGAATATAAATCAATTTATATAATTGAATTATTAAACTAAAATTCATTTATATTCTAAAATGTGTTATTAATTATGAATAATTTAACAAAAGACCGCAAAATACTTGACTTTACTGTTTGGTCATAGTACATTAAATTGCTTTAAAATTTCATCCAGATCTTTGATTCTAAGCACACTTCAAACAGAATTAAATTGATATTTACAAAGGCATATTTATAAGGCACCAAAATCTAAGCTAAAACACAAATAATAGTAGAAACTTGTAGGGGAATAAGAAGCTATGCAATCCAATAGTTAAATCAAGCTATGAAACGTCTTTGAATGGCACATCCTGCTCGCCCTGGCATGAAGACCTATCCATCCATCCATCCATCCATCCATCCATCCATCCATCCATCTATCTATCTATCTATCTATCTATCTATTTAGATTTGTATGCCGCCCCTCTCCGTAGACTCGGGGCGGCTAACAACAGCAAAAAGACAATATGAACAAATCTAATACTAAAAGTAATGTTTAAAAAAACACACACACACCAATTTAAGAAACCAATCGTACATACAGACATACCATGCATAAATTTTATAAGCCTAGGGGGAAGGGAATATCTCAATTCCCCCATGCCTGACGACAGAGGTGGGTTTTAAGGAGCTTAAGAAAGGCAAGGAGGGTGGGGGCAACTCTGATCTCTGGGGGGAGTTGGTTCCAGAGGGTCGAGGCCGCCACAGAGAAGGCTCTTCCCCTGGGTCCCACCAAACGACATTGTTTAGTCGACGGGACCCGGAGAAGGCCAACTCTGTGGGACCTAACTGGTCGCTGGGATTCGTGTGGCAGAAGACGGTCCTGGAGATATTCTGGTCTGATGCCATGAAGGGCTTTATACATCATAACCAACACTTTGAATTGTGACCGGAAACCGATCGGCAACCAATGCAGACTGCGGAGTGTTGGTTTTATGAGTACATGGACAATTCGACCTATCCTGTCCCACTGTCTGTCTTTTGCTTGCTGAGCAGTTTAATGGGGTGACTTGGCCACCAGAAACTACTGGACGTTTTTTATCTATCAAGGTCTTTGGCCACTGCTTTTCAGTGCCATTTGCCTTTTGGCAGCAGGAGTGTCAAAAAGTCTCCAATGTGCACAAAAAATATCTTTCCCATTTCTTTTCTATGCCTTGTCACTCACAACAAGGAGAGACAGAGGCAAAACAGGCCATTGGGGTACCAGTTCTCCCAAAAGCAAAAGGACCCACTTGACAGAAAAGAGAAAGGGAAGAAGTGGGTCTTTTCCTGCCAATTCTGCAATTTCTATGGATTAAAGAAATAGTACCAGAGGAGCCACTCTTCTCTGTGTCTCCCCCAATGGACAGCAGAAGGAAGGCAAGGAAGGATGGGAAGCATATGTTTTTGGTATCAGTTATCTCATTAATAAAATGGTCTGATTCCCCTCGAAAAATCCACTTTCATGCAGGGATGCTACTACACTGGCATTTCCCCTTGCCTCCAACAGCTTGTGGAACATTTGTCCAAAGCTTTTCAAATGTTTGTCTACTGGCCTTCCAGAAGTCCATGGGATTACACCACCATCTGATTTTTTTTTAACCTAATATCTATGTATACCTTTTTAAATCTATAAAGCAGTGATGATGAACCTTTTTTTCCTTGGTGCCGAAAGAGTGTGTGCATGCGCAATCGCACATCTGTGAGTGCCCAGACCCATAATTCAATGCCTGGGGAGGAAAAAAAACAGCTTCCGACCCACCCCCAGAGGCCCTCTGGAGGCCGGAAATGGCCTATTTCCCAACTTCTGGTGGGCCCAGTAGGCTTTTGTTTTGCCCTCCCCAGGCTTCCCTGGAGTCAGGGAGGGGAAAAATACCCTCCCCCATTTCCCCGTAGGCTCTCTGGAAGCCAAAAATGCCCTTCCAGAGCCTCTATATGAGCCAAAAATCAGCTGCCTGGACAAACATGCACGTTGGAGCTGAGCTCAGGCAATGGCTTGTGCCATAGGTTCACAATCACTGTTATAAAGTGCAGAGATTTATAAAAGGATAATCATAATAAAGGGGATGCTCCAGACCAAGATTTATCATTGCTTATTCCCTATCACAATGAGCTATTAGATAAAAATCAATGGAAGCAAAGGTTTCAATAATCTTCTCATAGCTGTGCCATAGAGACAAGAGAAAAACATGTAAGCCCAAGATTCACTCAGTTTCATTACAATAAAATAGTGACATAATATTGGAATGCAGCCAGTGTATACAATGCTAACAAATTTAAAACGTTCTGGCTTAATAGATAGGTGTTACTGGGTTTGTTAAAATTAAATTAGGATTCCTTTCCCTTATATTTTACATAAGTAAAAGTATAAAGTTAGATCACCTGCAAATCAAGTTGCATTACTTTTTCTTTACTTTCACTTAGCTGATTTTGTAGCTCACTGATAGTTGTTTCCAAGGAAAGTACATGGTCTTGAGATGCTCTTAAATGGGATTTCTGCTCCTGCACTTGTTCATGCAAATTTTCTAGGGCCTGTTTATGGCTTTCTGATTGATTCTTCAATTTTTCTGCCAGATGTGTTACCTATATACAAAATTTTAAAAAGAATAATGATAAAATATTGAAATAAAAACAGGTTGTGGACCAGTTCTCTTATTTTATGTCTCAAGATCTGGGTATCTTTGGCAATTTCTTCTTCAAGTGTTTTCTGCATGTCTGTTAAAATTCTGGAACAAAATATTTCCTCTGGGTCCATACCAAAGGAATATTATCTGGAGTGACCACAGAGTCTGGCTTTCTGTCACTGCCCGCATGCCCAAATAGCATTCCTGGGAGAATACAATGAGCCCTCCATCATTGTGTTTTTGCAAAGCAACCTAGACCTAGCTGTTCTAAAAGAGATTTTCATATTACCTCCGGCTACAGAGCTATAGAACAAAACTTGACTCTAAATTATTTCAGCTGAACCCAACAACTCTACTCACTAAGCAGAGCAGTTCTGAATCCTTCCTTCAGACAGATCAATCTAAATTTGCCCTGGCTGCTAGAATGAAAAATAATGAGAAAAGCAGCTTTGAATTTTTAGCTTCCTTCCAAAAATTATTATAGGAGAATTTTGTTCCTAACAAACTATCCTCTTTCAAGCCTGTCTTGTTTCCTTCATTGCCCCACATCTAATTTTAATATAATTAATTCCTAATGCAATACAAGTGATCCTTGATTTAGAACAGTTGATTTAATGACTGTTCAAAATTACAACCGCATTGAAAAATGTGACTTATGACCATTTTTCACAATTATGATCATAGCAGCATCCCCATAGTCACGTGATTGACATTCAGATGCTTGGCAACTGGTTCATATTTATGACTGTTGCAGGGTCATGTGATTATCTTTTGCAGCCTTCTGACAAGCAAAGTCAATGGGGAAGCCAGATTCACCTAACAACCGTGTTACTAATTTAACTAATTTTACACACTTAAGAATTATGGAAAGAAAAATCGTAAAATGGGTCAAATATCACTTAAGAAATTTCTCACTTAGCAACATAAATTCTGAGCTCAATTGTGGTTGTAAGTTAAGGACTACCTGCAATAGGGATAACAAGAAGTGACCCATCAAGTAACAAGATATGCCACTTTGTAAAAACTTGTCTAACAAATTTGGAATTTTTATTTTGAAAACTTCTTACCTGTTCCTGCAAAGCATGATTCTTCTCTTGTAACTGATTTAGAACTGCTGTTTCTCCTTCGCCAGCTTGAATTTTTGCATACAAGTCTTCCCTTTCTTTTTCTAGCAGAGAAATATTCTCCTTACTCTTTTGTAGCAGGGCTTCAAGGTTTTGGATTTTTTGATCCTTATCACCGATCTGACGTAGAACTTGCTCTAAATCATTCTTGGAAAAGGAGGAATGCAATCGCTAAATATATCTAGGAACATAATTTCTGCATACTATATTGAGAGAGAGCTCCTGGCCCTTTTTTAACAAAAACAACTTGAAGCCATTTTTCGTCTTCATGTAATTAAATAGAAAGTTTAACCATGAAAGTTAGAAAGTACAATCAAAATAAAATGTTTGTAATTAGGAACATGCAATGAGTTTGTTTAAAACAGAAATTAAAGTTTTTATTCATTTTTCAGAAAAAAACAGAAGAAGAAAGAAAAAAAGACATGATACATCTTAAAGCCTATACAAATGAATTAATGGTATATGCCACAAAATCTTACTATCAAATAATATTATGAAATATATAGATTAGAAGGTCGATTCCTACTTTGAACTGAGCTTCAGAAATGCAGTTGCCTATAACAATGCTTCAAAACAAAAATATGTCAAATTCTGAGCCACTTGATATGCCATGCCTAATAAAAGTTCCATTAAATAGCATAAAAGTCCATTGATAAATCATCAAAACTTAATTCTATCAAGCTCCTTATCTTGTAGTAGTAATTATAAACTGCATTGTAACAAAAATATTTCAACCCCCAGGCCGTGGCCCACTATTGGTTCTTCAGTTTTTTTGGAACTGGGTCGTGGGACTGCATGAATCCCTACTCGTCCAGCAGCAAGCCCATGTGCATGTTCTCCATTTGGGCTGCAAAGCTGAAAAGATTGGGGAACTCTGTTCTAGCACACTAGAAATATACAGTGTACGATGGGCTTTTTTCTCAGCAGACAAATTCTCTTACCTGGGCTTCTCGAAGTTTCGCTGTCGTACTTTGCTGAAGATTCTGCTGCTCTTGATGCTGCTGCTTCGTTTTGTCTAATTGATGTTGCAATTCAGTTGTATTTGCCGCTTTTTCCTTTAGCTTAGAAAAATAGTCACAGACTGTTGACTGAAAACTGACAAGCACAATTTAGTAGTTTAATAGTTTATAATTTACTCTAATACTGAAGTATTTTAAATCAGATGCTTTTTTTATTAAATTAGAAATCATGTTATGCTTCTCCTAAAAGTTTTTTTAAAATAAAAATCAGTCACTTCAACAACTTTTACAATAAGATCAAAATGTTATAATAAATAAATAAATTGATTGATTGATTGATTTATATGCCATCCCCTCCGAGTAGGTGATTGTGTCGTATATTACATTTGGCATTTTTCATTAAGAAAGATGCATAGAAAAACAGTAACACTAGATGATTGTTTCTTATATTACATTTGACATAGAAAAATAAAGTTCTGCTGTTTCTTACTATTCTGAGAATATTGTAATTTATAGATACCAATCATTAATTAAGCACCAAAATCAATAAACTTTATAATTCTTATAGATACTCAGTTAAAAGCCAGGTAAAGGCTGCACCTAATCCTGAAAAAATCTTGAGAAACAGACATCAAGCACTCCCAGCCTAATGATGAAGGGTTAATGCCCTGATCCATTATGTTTAATTAAGGAATTTTGGAAGATATATTTAATTAAAGCAAGCAAAGGGAAAAGACAGCATGCAAGACAAAGTTTTCTAGTTACAAAACACAAGTTCAACTCAACCAGAATTGCATTCTGCATATAATTCTTACCTCTTCTTCAGCACGTGAAAGTTTTAACTGAATGTCAGCCACCTGCTGTTCCTTTTCCATCAGTTTTTCACTAGATAGCTGTCTCTGCTCTTTTAGTCGGCCTTGTGCTTCCCCAAGTTGATGTTCTGTTTCCAGAAGTTTATTGTGTAACTGGAAATGAAAACAAGTTTCATTTTGATGAACATGCTATGTTTATTTGGTTTTTTAAAACTACTGTGCTTACATACAAAAGCTATTAACACATTCAGTCCTAGTAAGTTGTGGACAGGCACACACAACCTAGTCAAAAAGTCTGGCCCATGTGATGCTCAGTTCATGCTTCTCTTCCAATCACAAATAGACTGAGCTCAAATGAGAGCAGACTTATATTTTGTTTTCCCAAATCAATCCACTACAAGACAAAAGGCTCTTCTCTAATGATTGCAGATCTTTGAACTACTATAAGTCCATGTATTTGCTATACATTACATATGGTAAATAAATGCAGATCTTTATCTACTACAGTAGATAAATCTATTGGTCTAGTCTAGATAGCTGGACAGATATCACACTGCAAGCTTTCATGCCCAAGAATGAACTTAAACCTGGATGGTCCAGTACATTAACCACTATACATTGGCTCTACGCTATTTGTGAAAAATCAAATACAGCGATACCTCATCTAACGAACTTAATTGGTTCCAGGAGAAGGTTCGTAAGGTGAAAAGTTCGTAAAACAAAACAATGTTTCCCATAGGAATCAATGGAAAAGCGATTAATGCGTGCAAGCCCAAAATTCACCCCTTTTGCCTCATTGCTGCCGGCATTCAGATCCTTGTTGGGGGGGGGCGGGTAGAGGGGGGGAGACAGCACAGGCTGCCTGGAGGGAGCCTCGTGGGTGCATTGACACGTGAGGGAAGCTGCCTTGTGGCTTGTCAACCGGCGGCGCTCCCACCCTCCTTGAAAGTTTTCTGCAATGGGGGAGGTGTCAATTCTCCAGGTCCGAATGCCCCTCCTGCCCCCCCAAGCTTCGTACAAAGCCAAGCTTCCCAGCCAGCAGAAGCTGCTGTGATGGCGAGGGGGGTGTCAGGAGTTTCTCCCCACGGTGTCCTTGCCCTCCCGATCGGTGGGGAGAAGCTCGGGGAGAAGCTCCTGACGCCGCGCCCCCCTCACCTCCACAGCAGCCGGCTGGGAGGTGAAGAGCTGGGGTGGGGAGGGTGTCCTGATACGCCCCCCAGCGCTTTGCCTCCCGCCGGGCAAGAGCGCTTTTCTGCCGGCCACGGGTGAGGGGCGGGGAAGCCTCTAAAAGCAACTGCTACAGCGGAGACATTTGGGGTTTTGGCTGGGGGGGGAGGCAGGAGGTCCGGCCTGACACCCCCCACCCCAGTGCTTTGCCTCCCGCCGGGCAAGAGTGCTCTTCTGCCGGCCACGAGCGAGGGGCGGGGGAGCCTCCTGCAGCGGAGACATTTGGGTTTTTGGCTGGGGGGAGGCAGGAGATCCAGCGCTTCACCTCCCCTCCCAGCCAAAAAGGCAAAGCCAGGCAGCTCCCCAGCCGCCGAAGGAGGCTTAACCCCGCCCCTCTGTCCCACCCATTGCCCGTGGCCGGCAGAAGAGCGGGGGGAGGCAGGAGGCAGTTCTGCCGGATACGGGCGATGGGTGGGACAGAGGGGCGGCTGGGGAGCTGCCCGGCTTTGCTTTTTGGCTGGGAGGGGAGGTGAAGTGCCGGACCTCCTGCCCCCCCCAGCCAAAACCCCAAATGTCTCTGCTGTAGCAGCTGCTGTAAGAGGCTTCCCCGCCCCTCGCCTGTGGCCGGCAGAAGAGCGCTCTTGCCCGGCGGGAGATGAAGAGTGCTTTGCCCAGTGCTTTGCCTCCCGCGGGAGGCAAAGCCCTGGGGTGGGAGTTGTCAGGACACCCCCCACCCCAGCGCTTCGCTTCCCATCTGGCAAAAGTGCTCGGGAGGCCACGGGTGAGGGGCGGGGAGGATCGGGAGGCTAAGTCTCCTGCAGCGGGTGCTATGGTGGGGACCTTTGGGTTTGTGGCTGGGGGGGAAGGTGAAGCGCTGGGGTGGGGGGGTGTCAGACCGGACCTCCTGCCTCCCCCCAGCCAAAAACCCAAAGTGGCCTCCCAAACACGAACTTTTGCCGAACTTCCGCTGAGAAGCCCCGCTGCCCGGCTGTCACCTTTTAAAACAGCTGGGGGGCTTCTCGGCTGCCTCCCAAACGCCGAACCCAGAAGTTCGGGTTCGGTGTTCGGGTTCAGGAGGACGCTGAGAAGCCCCCCAGCTGTTTCAAAAGGTGACAGCCAGGCGGCGGGGCTTCTCGGTGGCCTCCCGAACCCGAACTTTTGCCAAACTTCTGGGTTTGGCGTTCAGGAGGCCTCCGAGAAGCCCCACCGCCCGGCTGTCGCTTTTTGAAACAGCCGGGGGCTTCTCAGCGTCCTCCTGAACCCGAACCCCAAACCCGAATTTCTGGGTTCGGCGTTCGGGAGGCCGGACCTCCTGCCCCCCCCAGCCAAAACCCCAAATGTCTCTGCTGTAGCAGCTGCTGTAAGAGGCTTCCCCGCCCCTCGCCTGTGGCCGGCAGAAGAGCGCTCTTGCCCGGCGGGAGATGAAGAGTGCTTTGCCTCCCGCGGGAGGCAAAGCACTGGGGTGGGAGTTGTCAGGACACCCCCCACCCCAGCGCTTCGCTTCCCATCTGGCAAAAGTGCTCGGGAGGCCACGGGTGAGGGGCGGGGAGGATCGGGAGGCTAAGTCTCCTGCAGCGGGTGCTATGGTGGGGACCTTTGGGTTTGTGGCTGGGGGGGAAGGTGAAGCGCTGGGGTGGGGGGGTGTCAGACCGGACCTCCTGCCTCCCCCCAGCCAAAAACCCAAAGTGGCCTCCCAAACACGAACTTTTGCCGAACTTCCGCTGAGAAGCCCCGCTGCCCGGCTGTCACCTTTTAAAACAGCTGGGGGGCTTCTCGGCTGCCTCCCAAACGCCGAACCCAGAAGTTCGGGTTCGGTGTTCGGGTTCAGGAGGACGCTGAGAAGCCCCCCAGCTGTTTCAAAAGGTGACAGCCAGGCGGCGGGGCTTCTCGGTGGCCTCCCGAACCCGAACTTTTGCCAAACTTCTGGGTTTGGCGTTCAGGAGGCCTCCGAGAAGCCCCACCGCCCGGCTGTCACCTTTTGAAACAGCCGGGGGGCTTCTCAGCGGCCTCCCGAACGCCGAACCCAGAAATTCGGGTTTGGGGTTCGGGTTCAGGAGGACGCTGAGAAGCCCCCGGCTGTTTCAAAAAGCGACAGCCGGGCAGCGGGGCTTCGCGGCGGCGGGTTCGTAAGAAGGAAAAAGTTCGTAAGAAGAGGCAAAAAAATTCTGAACTCCGGGTTCATATCTCGGGTTGTTCGTAAGACAAGGGGTTCGTATCATGAGGTACCACTGTATGTATATTTATTATAATACATTTATATGACTAGATTGTCTTAACTGACTTCAAACCACAGAATAATCTATAGGGCTTTTTTTCTGCAGACAAGTTAAACATGAGTATAAACTGCACTGGAAAGAGGGGAGCAATTAAACTCATTCTGCTATTGAATAATGAGATTACACAAATCATAAAAACTGTATGTAGAGGTTGATTAATTTACTTTGGAAACCATTAAACTGGAATGAATAAAGGGTTTTCATGTACAACTTTCACAGGGGATGGAAGAGAAGAGATGAAATTATCTGAAAGACTAGCAAGAAAAGATTATGGGTTTTGAAGATAGGGAAAAGCAGCCAGTTAGCTGAAAACTAACTGCTGGATTTATAGTTTTGGCTACTGAAAGAGATGCAATATCCAAAATGGATCATGTCTAACATACCAGAGGCAGGAGTGGGAAAGACCTGGGTTGATTCTGCTGTCCACAGATATTATCAGCTAATAGTGATTAATGTTTTTGCTTAAATCTAAGGGAAAATCATTAATAGCTATATACACTTAAATATAGCTTAAATCAGGCAAAACCTAACATAGCAGAAAGCTCCAGAGGCAGAGAAAAAGCTAATTGCTAATAATTAACTATTTTAGTCATAAAGTAATGTTCTGGTTTATTGCAGGTAATGTGTCTTTGAAATCAAATGTAGAGGCAGGAGGGAGAAACACTGTTTCTTAATCTGCTTAAGCTAAATGCTACTTTCAGGATTAGATGTATATGGTACTAAGATTCTAAAACTATTTTATTTAAGTTAAACAATGGTTTACAGAAGGTATTTGCATGATGCAGTTGGCTGTTTTCTTGTTAAAAGTTTTGTTTCTGTTTAATCTATGAAAAAAGGTATAGGGATTCTTGGTCAATAAGTGAAATCAGGCTTTATAATTTATTATTTTTTATAATTTATCTCCCCCTGGGCACGTTTAATTTATATATGGTATGCTTGTGTGTGTGTCTGTTAGTATATGGGTTTTTTTTAAATCTTTAAAATTTTAAATTGTTTGATTACTTATGATTTGTTTCTCATGTTGTGAGCCGCCCCGAGTCTTCGGAGAGGGGCGGCATACAAATCCAAGTAATAAATAAATAAATAAATTATTTGCTTAAGAATGATAAACTTAATTTCACCTGATTGAGTTCATTTTGAAGCACCAGGCTTCGCTGTTCTTGTTCTTCCTTTTGTTGTTGTAACTGCTTGAATTCTGCCTTAAGATGCTGGTTTTTGGCTTCAGCTTCTGACAATTCTTCCTTAAGTTTTTGGTTTGCTTCTCTCTTTTCACACAATTCTTTCTGCAATCTCTGTAATGAGTCCTCGGATGCAGACAGTCTTGCCTGAAGTTGTTGACAGTCCAGTTCCTTTTGATTAAGAGTTGCTTGCAGATTCCTTTTACTCAATGATTCTTCATTTTGTCTTTCTTCTAACTGAGTATGTTCCAATTCTTTCTTTTTTAATTTTTCCACTAGTTTCTAAAATTGAGTTGTAGATATAATTAAGATTCTATTTCATTAATTTTAAATAAAACAGGCAGATGGATAAAAATGCAAAATTAGTATTTTAATATAAAAACATGTTTGACTATGCGGAGAGGGGCGGCATACAAATCAAATCAAATTAATCAATAAATAAATAAATCAATAATAATAATAATAATAATAATAATAATAATTTATTAGATTTGTATGCCACCCCTCTCCGCAGAATACACACACACACACACGACTGAGGGACCCCAAATTAAGTTTTCTGTTATTTTTTCTTGTAATAAGACAATATTCTGAGTTTGGATTTTTATTATTCCACAATACTATCAAGAAGCAATTTCATGTTTCCTGTTGTTTTCAAGCTCAGTTGCAGCTACAGTGTTCCCTCGATTTTCACGGGTTCGAACTTTGCGAATAGCCTATACCACGGTTTTTCACAAAATATTAATTAAAAAATACTTCGTGGGTTCTTTTCTATACCACGGTTTTTCCCGCCTGATGATGTCATACGTCATCGCCAAACTAATAATTTTTGCAAATCAATAACAAAAAAAATAATTATTGTTAATAAATAATTATGTTTATAAATATCAGGATCACTAAGTGTCTTATTCAATGGTGAGTACCAGTAATAATGGTGAGTAAATTATTGTTAAGGGAATGGGAAATGGTAATTTAGGGGTTTAAAGTGTTAAGGGATGGCTTGTGATACTGTCCATAGCCAAAAATGGTGTATTTACTTCCGCATCCCTACTTCGTGGAAATTCGACTTTCGCGGGTGGTCTCGGAACGCATCCCCCGCGAAAATAGAGGGAACACTGTATAACCATATGTGCTTCAGAACCAAAGATAATGTTTTGCAAGTGTGTATAACTATAACTACGGTATGATAAATACTGTATCACAGAAAGTATGATACCTGCTGCAGTAGGATCAAAACTATTGTATGATCTAATATACTGACTTGTTTTTCAAAATACATGAGTAGTGTTGGGCGAACCGAACTCGCACAATTCGTGTCCGTACCGAATTTTGCCATGTTCAGTATGCCGGACCTGAACCCGAATTTTTTTAAAAATCCGTGCCGAAGTTTGGGGTTCAGGTTCGAGGTTCCCTCAAACAACATGAAACGCCGCCTGGCATTCCCCACCTCCTTTTGCTTGCCGCGCTGCAAGCTAAAGGACCTGGGAAACCCCACGATGGAATTCCGGGGGCGGAGTTTTGACGTCACGTATACTTCTTCCTGACCTCCATTTACTTGCTTAAAAGAGAGGCCAAAAACATAGCTAATTCCATAGCATAATTGTTAGCTCTCTCGACTTTGAATCTAGCGATCGGGGTTCAAATCCTGGTGGAACCACCTTTTTTTAAAAAAAAAATATTTTTATTTATTTATTTATTATTGTTATTAGTATTATCATCATCATCATCATCATTTATTAATTATTTCCATGGGAACATCGGGAAGGTTCCCTTTTGCCCCCCAAGAGCTGGAGGGTCTTTATAATGCTTTCATTTTTTCCCCACTAAGAAAGGATTAAAAGGACCCCAACCCCTTTTATTATACAAAGAAGCATGATGATGATGATGATAATAATAATAGTAATAGTAGTAATAATAATAATAATAATAACAATAAATAAAAAATAAAAAATATTTTTTTAAAAAAAAGGTGGTTCCACCGGGATTTGAACCCCGATCGCTAGATTCAAAGTCGAGAGTGCTAACAATTACACTGTGTCTCTAGCCTCTCTTCCAAGCAAATAAAAGGAGGTCCTTTCAGCAAAAGGAGCTGGGAAATCCCACAATTTTGACGTCATGTTGGGTTCGGGTTCAGGTTTGGTGACGTCACCCGAATTTTTTTGTAAAGTCCGCCCGAATCCGCCGAACCCGAATTTCATTGGGTTCGCCTATCACTATACATGAGCATTTTGGCTTAATTTTGTCATGTTACAAGAGGAACAAGTCAATGTCCTCAATAAGTAATATCAAAGGCTTCATGATTTGTATAACTGATAAGACTTTATCTTTAGAGTTGAACAAGATCTTCAAAGCATAGCTTTCAAAACACAAATAACAATATTTTTACCCGATTTTTCTGTGCAAATTCATTAACTGAAGTCTGAAGTATCTGGATCTCTTGTACATATGTAGCAACTTCTTGTGGTCCTTTAGCAAGCTCAGCATTTAACTTATTAATGGTAGCCTATTGAGGAGGTTGGAAAAATTTTTTATTTTTAATTCAACAGGAATATATTCCCATAAAATAATTACACAAATCCATTCGAAAAGATTGTGTCATCAAAAAAATTAATGTTCTTTAAATATATACTGTACAAAGTGTACATGGAAACATTATTTTATATAAATTCTTCAAACATTACTAGTAAAAAAGAGAAAGCAATGTCACAATTGTATCACAAAAGCATGATTCCTGCTTGGTTTCTGGTATCAACAAGAAAAGCTACATAAATAAAGCAATTTTAACATTATGGCTAAGGATCAGTTACTTATATTCTTGCCAAATCCAGATCTGAAGTGAAGGGTTTCCTTTTCTCTATTTCAATTTAGATTGGCAAGAAAAATATAGTGGATGCCATTAGACAGTATGTATCAGTAATTTTCCTGATCCTACTAAGACATAATTCTGAAACACATGTATAAAACATTTCACAACTCCTGTTAATAGTAAAAGCAAACCTCCTGTTTTCTTAGAGTAGGAGTCTCCAACCTTGGCAACTTTAAGCCTGGAATACGTCTGGGAGTTAAAGTCCTCTAGGCTTAAAGTTACCAAGGTTGGAGACTCCTGTCTTAGAAGGCTTCAATGGTCTCTTCCACCTCATTAATTGTGTTCTGTTATTTTTTCTATGATCATGTGTATCCACCCCAACTGGAATGGCGTAGGATCTCCTGCCATGGGTCCAGTGTCCCTTTCAACCTTATTATTCTACATTATATGTTTTAGAAAGAGAAAAGTCATATTTTAAATTTGAAAGCTATAATTCTAGTTTTGTTCCACAAAAAGAAAAGAAGATGTTAATAATGAATACATAAATAGAAATGTTTTTCTATATAAACAAAGTGTTTATATAAACACAAAAACAGAGATGTCTATACATGTTTATACGTGCCAACATCTGGTGAAAAACAATTACAATTACATTGTATTTCTTAATGGTAATTTCTTGTATAAACAATTCTTATTATTTTATACATCGTATTACTTTAGATACTCATTGTCACAGAATAAATTCACTAGGACATAAGCACTAGAACTTGTATCCTACTGTTCCTTTCCATCTACAGTATTCTTATCTTTAAATATTACTTTTTAATGAGTTCTGAAAATAAGGCTCAAAAAAACAAGTAAGGGCTTTTAAAGTTGCATTTTGTACAGAAAGTAATGTATGTGGGTCAATATAGCACTCATTAAAACTTCACTTTTGTAAGATATGTGAATGAAAACAGAAAAAATAACTCCTGTATTTCCTTTAGAAATCTAATGGTAACTAGGCAACAACTTATAGTTGTTCTGAGTGCTTAAATAAAATAAATATATTAGAGTAAAGCTAGTATGTAGGAACATAATGAACATAGCTTTATTTTAAAAGTGAGTAGTATACTTGGGGTTTTGTTGCAGGACAGATTTCAGGGTGAATGATGTGTAGTAGTAGGAGATAAAAACCTTTTATCAGTATGTAGATTCACTTGAATTACATAAACTTTCATGAACTGCTGTACAATAATGAAAAAGTACCAGTAAGAAAAAACAAAGGTTTTTGAGTTTCCCCTAAATCCGCAGAGTTCTCATTGTAAGATGCAAAGTGAATTCCTTCACTCTATAAAAATTCATTCCTGGCCATGACACAACTTCAAACATTAAAGATTCAATAAAATATAAGAGACTATACCTTTGTGGCTTATTGACTTATATGCAATGAGGTTATCAAAGACTCTCTTTTTATATTAAGGAAGAATGAACCTAAAAGGATCTGTAATGGCCAGACCCCTTACAACTGCTCTCATGGATTATGTTTCCTAAACTACTGCCTTTTAGGCATTTTCATCTGCAAATTCTGTAAAGCTGGTTGGGAAATACAATCTCTTGCCATAAAAACGCTATATTGGAGAAAACTAATATGCACTTTTGGATCAGTCTTCTTTTTCTGATTTTCTGGAACTGTATTTATCCAGCATTTTTGCAGAATTTATTTACTATTCTTTTCAGCCCTTAAAAGAGTCCTCATGTGATTCATGAAATGACCTGATAAATAATAAAATAATTAAATCCCAAAAGAATAGATCAAAATGTTTTGTTGCAAATCCATTAAGAACAGACAAAATATAGATACTGATATCAATCACATAAAATCATTGGAGATCTGGCTAGTTTAATTATGAGAATAGTTTGTTAAATAAGTGCAAAGAAAGGACTGGTGGCTTGTAAATAAATGCACAAATTAGTTCCTATCTGGTTCGTTATTTGTGTGTAGTTACCTTTGAAAAGGGGTGTAAAGGTTAGAGTATTACCTCATATTTAAAGACCTCCACAGAAAGCAGCCAAAACAAAAATGATGGGTGAATGAAAAAGAAAACAATGATAAATGTTATTTCAACATTAAACAGAATGTTCATGGATCACTTAAATCAGTAGCGTGATATTGATAAAACATGCACATTTAATTGGGATGGATGTCAGTGATTTTAAAGCCAATTTTGACAAAATCACAACTCTCAGCAGATTTGACATAAAAGCTGTATGATCAAAAGACAAAAATGTACAAGTGTTTCTTTGCATTTTCAATCAGAAAACATTTGTCTTTGTGAATGACTAAACTTGGAATCAGAGGTAGAAAAATTTTCCCATCCCCTGCCTACCACAGGAATACAAATTATAGCATCTCCTAGATAAGGCTGCATAACTTCTACTTGAACAAATCCAGCAAAGAGGAACCCCAACTTTGGTTTTCAATTGAATAATTCCATGAATTGTACATCTTTCATGGCCAAACTGTATGAATGGTGTGTATGCATGTGATTATGACTGTTATTATACAAATGGGCTTTTATTACAGTGTTTTAGTTTTAGATATTATATTCGACTTCTTATTGCTCTGTATCTTTTTGTATTTGTATTATATTATTTTGTAAGCTGCCCTGAGTCCTTCAGGATTGGGCGGCATAGAAGTTGAATAAATAATAATAATAATAATAATAATAATAATAATAATAATAATAATTGCTCTAATTGTTAATGTGTGGGGGTTTTTCCTGACATTTAATCAGAGTTTTTCCTGTTTGCTGACTTAAATCCAGTATTTCATGGCCTATACTCTGCACTGATGATAAAATTATCTGCGTGAAGAACAGTTGCATTCCTCATTTTCAGACTTTTCAAAGCTAAATATGCCCATCTTGTCCATCTATCTTCATAGGAATTAGTGTCTCATCCACTCATCCACCTAATTGACAGAAACACTTCTTTCAAGTAAATCACTTGATCTTCTCTTTTGTATGGGCTGCAGTCAGAACACTTGCTAATAAAGAACCACTAACCCAAATAAAAAGATTAATATTGGACCGACTGGGTCTACATATTGCATTTAAGCAGAATGTAGATTGATTCTAGCTTAGTATGCTTTGTAATCCCAGTGATATTCTTTTAAACTTTACAGTAAATGAACATAACCATTTTGGCTTATTTGGCAAAAACAGTTAATGAAAACCTATATTTTATACAATCAAAAAGGCAAAAAAGACAAGCCAATTAGACATGATCTAATGATGTACAGCAAAATATATATATTAAAAATATTGACCATGTATACAGCACATTCAAACCTAAAAAGTTGTCTTATCTAGGATTTTATGTACCCTAACAACCCAATCAAGAATATCAAGCAGGATTATAATGTAATCATGTTATACTTCACATCAGGATACAATAATGCAATGTAATATAATACGAAATCATTGGAATAATTACTGCTGAACTCAATGTAGATAATCCTCAACTTATCACAACTGGGACCAGAACGTCTATTGCTATGCAAGGCAGTTGTGCACGATTTTATAACCTTTTTTTGCTATGGTCATTAAGAAAATTATTAAATGAATCACAGTCATTAAGCAATTTGGCTTCCCCATTGAGTTTACTTGTCAGAAAGAAAGAAAAACTGGACAGCTTCCTCACACATCTCAACAGCCTACACCCCAAAATACAATTCACCATGGAAATAGAAACCAACAACCAACTTCCCTTTCTGGATGTCCTAATCTACAAAAAACCCAATGGCTCCCTAGGACACACCGTCTACCAGAAGAAGACACACACCAACCGCTACGTGAACGCAAAATACCATCACCACCCTGCACAGATCATTTCCATAGCCAAGACCCTCATCTCCAGAACCAAACGCCTAGCCGACAAAGACCACCTGAAAACTGAATTACACAGTCTCACAAATGTATTAATTTCCAATGAATTCCAAAGAGAAGCAATCACCAACCTAATCCAAAAAGAGACACCCCCCAAGAACCAAGACACAGAACAGGACAATGGCATCACCTTCATCCCTTACATCAAAGGCACCACAGATAAAATCAGCCAAATTCTCTGCAAACACAACATCAAGACAGCCTTTGGTGCAGATAAAAAAAATAGCCAACATCCTAAGAAACCCCAAAGACAATATCCAGCTAGAAAACCAGGGAGTTTATCAAATACCATGTAAAATCTGCCCAGCCACATATATTGGACAAACTAACAGGAGAGTAAATGCACGTGTGGCAGAACATAACAATGCATTAAGAAAAAAAGAAAAAACTTCCTCCCTTTTCCAACACTTCAAAACTACAAGACATGAAATTGTTTTTGACAGAACTAAATTAATTTCCAAAACAGAACACTACAGCAAAAGAATAATCATGGAAGCCATCGAGATAGAAAAACATCCCCAAAATATGAACAAGCATGATAATACCTCCCGCCTACCAGACATCTGGAAACCAGCCCTCATTAACAAAGGTATCCCAGCAATTCAAACTGAAACCAGACTCAGAACACACATTGCAAAACAACTAAGTAGCCTGCAAGCTCCAACTACTCAGGATATCACCCCCAATCCACAAACATCAATTAAACAGCATACCTCAGCTACATCAACGTCCCCAGGTGTCACCCCACTGACTCACCAGAAAGTTTCAACACAGCATGCAGCTTCTGAGCCATCAAACCACACCCACCCACCAGTATTTGTAGAGGGGAGGCAGCTCAGGTCTCACTGTGTTCACCCTAGAACAAGGACAGAAGCACCAGCCTGAAGATGACGAGTGGGATCTCGTCGAAACGTCACCAGAAATCTCTGAATCCAGGAGCTGTGACATTCCTTCAATATACCAGGGTGATCCGACATAAAAAACATATATATATATATATATATATATATATATATATATATATATATATATATATATTTGTTTGTTTTCGTAGATTTTCACGGGTATATGTATGTAGATTGTTCTGAGTTCGGGTTTTGCCCTGTGTAATATTTTGCATGTCTATGCGACGTTTCGGTGAAATCACATTCACCATCATCAGGCTGAAGTTTCAAGCTTCGTGCTGTTGTAAAAATGTTTGCAACTGTCATTTCTTCCTAGTATATAGTGTGGGGGTGGAGATTTGGTTTGAATGTAGCAAATAGATTGGGTGACTATGTTTTAGTGATTTGATTGGTTGGTGGAATCACACTTACTTGAAAGATTGATATGGTGATTATTCTGATATGTTTTTTTGTTTAAGGCTGGTTTCCAAATCTTTGGTAGGCGGGACGTATCATCTCTTTTATTCATGCATAGGGGGCGTTTCTCAATCTCTATAGATTCTCTAGTAATTCTTCTGTATAAATTTTCTGTTTTGGAAAGTAATTTAGTTTTTTCAAAGTCAATTTCGTGCCCTGTTTTTTTAACATGCTGGACAAGGGAGGAAGTCTTTTCTTCTTTTTTAACTGCATTCACATGTTCTGCAATGCGTTGGCTCACTCTTCTATTGGTTTTTCCAATGTATGTGGCTGCACATGTTTTGCAAGGGATTTTTGCAAGGGGCTCCCTCTATCTGTTTATATTTTTGTTCATTATAGATGAAATATGTATTAGTCAGACAGTGGTTGGTTAGATCTAGGATATATCCAAATATGAATAAAAGAGATGATACGTCCCTCCTACCAGAGATTTGGAAACCAGACTTAAACAAAAAAACATATCAGAATAATCACCATATCAATCTTTCAAGTAAATGTGATTCCACCAACCAATCAAATTACTAAAACATAGTCACCCAATCTATTTGCTACATTCAAACCAAATCTCCACCCCCACACTATATACTAGGAAGAAATGACAGTTGCAAACATTCCATTTTTACAACAGCACGAAGCTTGAAACTTCAGCCTGATGATGGTGAATGTGATTTCACCGAAACATCGCATAGACATGCAAAATATTACACAGGGCAAAACCCGAACTCAGAACAATCTACATATATATTCTCTGCCTTACAAGGCAAAGGTTGCAGGTTCAAGTCCCAGTGGGTATGGCTAGCTGATGAGGCCAAAATAAGGCCAAAATAGATCTATCCTAGTCTCCCTTAATTTTCAAATTCAGCAAAAAAACATGTGACATATATATATATACACACACACACACACACACACACACACATATATTTGTTTTCGTAGATTTTCACGGGTATATGTATGTAGATTGTTCTGAGTTCGGGTTTTGCCCCGTTTAATATTTTGAGTGTCTATGCGACGTTTCGGTGAAATCACATTCACCATCATCAGGCTGAAGTTTTAAGCTTCGTGCTGTTGTAAATATGGAATGTTTGCAACTGCCATTTCTTCCTTATATATAGTGTTAGGGGTGGAGATTTGGTTTGAATGTAGCAAATAGATTGGGTGACTATGTTTTAGTGATTTGATTGGTTGGTGGAATCACAATTACTTGAAGGATTGACATGGTGATTATTATGAACTGTTGTTTTTTTAAGGCTGGTTTCCAAATCTCTGGTAGGCGGGACGTATCATCTCTTTTGTTTATGCAGAGGGGGTGTTTCTCAATCTCTATTGCTTCCATAGTAATTCTTCTATATAAATTTTCTGTTTTGGAAAGTAATTTAGTTTTTTCAAAGTCAATTTCGTGCCCTGTTTTTTTAATGTGCTGGACAAGGGAGGAAGTCTTTTCTTCTTTTTTAACTGCATTCTTATGTTCTGCAATGCGTGCGCTCACTCTTCGATTGGTTTGTCCAATGTATGTGGCTGTACATGTTTTGCAAGGGATTTCATAGATTCCTTGGTGTTCTAGTCGGATTTTATCTTTTGGGTTCCTTAGGATGTTTGCTATTTTTTGGTTAGTGACAAATGAAGTTTTGATCTTATGTTTGTGCAGAATTTGACTAATTTTGTCTGTGGTGCCCTTGATGTAAGGGAGGAGGGTGGTACCATTATCCTGTTCTTGATCTTGATTTTTGGGGGGTGTCTCTTTTTTGATTAGGTTTGTGATTGTTTTCCTTTCGAATCCATTAGAAATTAATACATCCTTGAGTTTGTTCAATTCAGTTTTTAAGTGCTCATGGTCAGCTAGGCGTTTGGTTCTGGTGATGAGAGTTTTGGCTACTGAGGTGATCTGTGCGGGGTGGTGGTGGGAGTGTGCATTTAAGTAACGGTTGGTATGGGTTTTCTTTTGATAGATGGTGTGTCCTAGGGTGCCATTGGGTTTTTTATAGATTAGTACATCCAGAAAGGGAAGTTGATCATTGGCTTCTGTTTCCATAGTAAATTTTATTTTGGGGTGTAGGCTATTGAGATGTGTGAGGAAATTGTCTAGTTTTTCTCTTCCATGTGGCCAAATTACAAAGGTATCATCAACATATCTCAGCCAAAGTTTAGGTTTGTGTTTAGACTGCTCTAATGCATTATTTTCAAAATATTCCATATAGAGTTTGGCGATGACAGGTGAGAGGAGTGATCCCATGGGGGCTCCCTCTATCTGTTTATATCTTTGTTCATTATAGATGAAGTATGTATTAGTCAGACAGTGGTTGGTTAGATCTAAGATATATTTGGGGGGCTTGTGTTTGTTTTGGATAGCTGTTAAGGCTTCTTTAATAGGTATTTGGGTGAAAAGGGATACGGCATCAAAACTCACAAGTAGGTCACCAGGTTGTAGGTTTTGTTTTTTAATTATTTGTATAAAGTGGAATGAATTTTGTACATATGAGGTGATAGTTTCTGTATAGGGTTGAAGATATTTGGCTAAAAATTTGGCAAGATTTTGTAGAGGGGAGCCTATGGAGCTGACTATTGGCCTGAGAGGTATTCCTTCTTTGTGTATTTTTGGAAGGCCATAGAGTTTTGGACATATGGAAGATTTTTCTCTGGGGATGATTCTTTTTTGGATTTCTTCACTGATGGGAGAGGCTTTTATTTTGGATTTGGTGGTTTTTTCCAGGTAGGTGGTAGGATCTGTGTTTAGAAGTTTGTAGGCAGGGTTTTGTAGTAGGGTGGAATTTTTTTCTTTGTAGTCTGATGTGTTCATCACTACTGTGGAGTTTCCTTTATCGGCTGGGAGGATGATTATATCGTTGTCTTTCTTCAAATTGATAAGTGCATCTCGTTCCTCCTTTTGTATGTTGCTTCTAGGAGGTTTGCTAGACCAGAGAATATTAGTGACTTCAAGTCTGATTTTGTTGGCTTCATCTGGGTTGATTTTATTTAGGGTAGTTTCAATTCCACATATGATGTTTTCAGTTGGAATGCGTTTGGGGGCTATTGCAAAATTGAATCCTTTTGAAAGAACATTGGTTTCTGTAGTGGTGAGTATCCTGTCTGATATGTTATGTACTGTTTTTGTCATAAGTTGTTGTGGAGGGCTGGGTTTCTGCTGTATTTCTAGTTTGTGGAGTTTTTTGTTATGTGTGTCTGTCTTGTATTGGGTTTCTGTTTCAGCTCTCCAGATTGATATTTGTTTGAATTTATCCCAGAGTATAGGGTGCATTTCGTTGCTGAGTTTAAGGTAAAGAGAGAGTAGACTTTTGTTGATTTCATCAAGTATGAATCTTTTTTTGCGGAGTTCATTTCTAATTAGGGCTAATTCAGTTCTTTTTAGGATCCTGTCAATGGCTGGGGTTTTTGGGTGGAATTTTAGTTGGAAGTATTTGGGAATTATTCTTTTGTCCCTGCAGTTGCGTAGGAATGTGAGATCACATAAGATGGAGGCTTTTCTGACTTCAAGTTTTTCATAGGTCCTAGTCAGTAGGAAAGTATCCTCCCCGTAGAGGTAAGATATTTGTTTTTGTAGATTTTCACGGGTATATGTATGTAGATTGTTCTGAGTTCGGGTTTTGCCCCGTGTAATATTTTGAGTGTCTATGCGACGTTTCGGTGAAATCACATTCACCATCATCAGGCTGAAGTATATAAAAAATCCAATGGCACCCTAGGACACACCATCTACCAAAAGAAAACCCATACCAACCGTTATTTAAATGCACACTCCCACCACCACCCCGCACAGATCACCTCAGTAGCCAAAACTCTCAACACCAGAACCAAACGCCTAGCTGACCATGAGCACTTAAAAACTAAATTGAACAAACTCAAAGATGTATTAATTTCTAATGGATTCGAAAGGAAAACAATCACAAACCTAATCAAAAAAGAGACACCCCCCAAAAATCAAGATCAAGAACAGGATAATGGTACCACCCTCCTCCCTTACATCAAGGGCACCACAGACAACATTAGTAAAATTCTGCACAAACATAAGATCAAAACTTCATTTGTCACTAACCAAAAAATAGCAAACATCCTAAGGAACCCAAAAGATAAAATCCGACTAGAACACCAAGGAATCTATGAAATCCCTTGCAAAACATGTACAGCCACATACATTGGACAAACCAATCGAAGAATGAGCGCACACATTGCAGAACATAAGAATGCAGTTAAAAAAGAAGAAAAGACTTCCTCCCTTGTCCAGCACATTAAAAAAACAGGGCACGAAATTGACTTTGAAAAAACTAAATTACTTTCCAAAACAGAAAATTTATATAGAAGAATTACTATGGAAGCAATAGAGATTGAGAAACACCCCCTCTGCATAAACAAAAGAGATGATACGTCCCGCCTACCAGAGATTTGGAAACCAGCCTTAAAAAAACAACAGTTCATAATAATCACCATGTCAATCCTTCAAGTAATTGTGATTCCACCAACCAATCAAATCACTAAAACATAGTCACCCAATCTATTTGCTACATTCAAACCAAATCTCCACCCCTAACACTATATATAAGGAAGAAATGGCAGTTGCAAACATTCCATATTTACAACAGCACGAAGCTTAAAACTTCAGCCTGATGATGGTGAATGTGATTTCACCGAAACGTCGCATAGACACTCAAAATATTAAACGGGGCAAAACCCGAACTCAGAACAATCTACATACATACATATACATATATATATATAATATTAAATTATAATAATTTTAAAAATTATTTTAAAAATATGATAGCAGAGCTATAAAATATCACCTTACAATTATTTTGTCATTACATTCTTGTCTGACCTAACACAAAAATGAATTCATAGGCTTTAGTATGCAAAACTATTTCATGTTAATTTTGACATGGCTTCAGAACTTCAAAACAAAACATAAATTGTGTAAGATAGCTGAGTTCTAAGACAGATTTTTATAAACATGACATGCCCATCTTCTAACTGGTAGAGGCTTGATTAACAAATAAAGAAGTTAACAAGAATTGAACTGAACTGAAACAAAACTGTCTTAAGAACTTCCAAGATAAAATGAATTTATAATTACGTAACTAGAGAATTTCCAAAAGGGAAAGAGTGTTGAACATCAGCAAAGAGTTGTATTGTACCACCAATAAATGACATCTTTTTTAATTATTTTTATCATTAGCTTTCTATTAATACAATCACATTAAATTATAAAATTATGGTTCATGTTAAAATGTTTTGATTAGATTCATTACCTCTGCATTTGTATATTCTGCTCTCAAATGATTGCATTCATCTTTTAGTTTCTCAGATTCTTTCTCACATTCCAAAGTCATCTTATCCATCAACGTTTGAACTTGGACCAATTCCTTCTTTAGAACTGCAACATCTTCTACCCCGGGTCTTTGTAGCTTTACAAAACAATATAAAAATCAGTATTACAAAGTTTGGAATGAAATTATATTTTCAACATGGTTTATAAAATTACAGTGCAAAACCTGTGTGTGTGTGTGTGTGTGTGTGTGTGTGTGTGTGTGTGTGTGTGTAAATATATTTTACATATTCCATACTCCAGTCTTAAAGTTATTTAATTTCATAAAGTTATTACAGTATACTCAAATATAACCTAAATATTTCTGTGTTGTAGTTCCAATATTTTTTAGCTTTCTGCAGTTTTTTTTTAAATTATTTTAAAAAATTTGTTAAAACACTGTGTAACTAAACCAGCTTTAACTACTTAGAGACATTCAACATCAGTATTTTCACCTGTTTAATTAATCATTAATGATTAATTAATCATACGATTAGCAGCCATTGAGGGCACAATAATTTTTGAAAACCATAAGAGTATGCATAAAGCACATGTTGAGAAATTCTTGAAGTAGTTACATCTTCTCCTAGAATTCCGTAGCTACTATACAAACTACTAAAAAGAGACATTAGATTTAAAAGTGTTCCCAATACAATGTGCCCATGAGAACTCCAAAGCGCAATATGGAATCCAAGGGCTCCTTGTCCAGCTTTGACTGCTGCACTAATGACAGCCTTACATAGAGCACAGGTCATAAATAATCCAGGTCACTACCTAGATTATTGCAACAGAAAATGGAGAACTGTAAAGTAACTTTACACGGACTTTCCTTTAATGACTAGTCAAAAATTCCTATTGATGCAAAACAACAGTAGTCCACTTTATATGCTTTAAACCTAGATTGGTTACTAACAGGTTTCCAGGGTCAGTTTAAAGTGCTGGTTTGATGTAGAAAGGTGGGTTAAGATATCTTGCAATTAGAATTAACCTGTCCAAAGTTACAATCAAAGAAAAGTTAATAACTTACTCTTGTGAAGTTAGGAGCATTGAAGATAGGAGAAGATATTTGTTCTATTACTCTACAGCAGGAGTGTCAAATTCACATTGTCACAATGGCATCACATGACGTATCGGGACTTTTATCCCTTTTACTAAACTGAGCATGTATGTGGTCAGTGCATGATGCATCTGTCCCATGGACCAGGAGTTTGACAGCCCAGCTCTACAGAACTTACTGTGTGTTATGGAACATATATGTCTCCTGTATGTTTGACTTTCTCCAGTGGAAGCAACTGAAAGTAGATCTCTTCTGTTGGCCTTCATTTTTCAACATAGTTAAGATTATGCTAACTTACATCTCCTCCCACTTATGATGGTATGAGTGCTGTACCTCATGATTCTTGACAAACATATCTTTTCTTTTATGTACACTGAGAGCATATGCATCAATGACAAATTCCTTATGTGTCCAATCACATTTAGCCAATAAAGAATTCTATTCTATTCTATTTGATTCTATTTTATGTATTTACTGTAATATGTATTTGTAATCCTGCCAAGAATCTTTGAATGTAAATCTCACTACAGCCCTTATATTTAACTTCTGTATTTTAAAATATCTTGATCAATAGGAATGAACTTTGAAATTTATAAAATGTGCACAAATATATAAATAGCATAATTTATAAAAATATATTGCAAATTGACTCCAACAAAAGAACAGCAATAATTAAGAATGAAAATGGATAAATAATTGTTTAGTGACAGCAAATTACTATTGCCATGATAACTAGGAAAAGTATGGCAATGAATATAAAACAAAGGATGTTTCAAATTAAAGTATTTATTTTTAGCTTGGGAAAGAAACATATCCATTATTGTAGCATAGAAGATGATTCTTTATTTTGCACCAGAAATAGGTCACTATAAAAAATAAATAACTTCTTTTTTAAAGAACTGTAATTAAAATGATCAAATAGTAGGAATAATCCCTTTCCAATTAGATAAAGCATAATAAAACATGGCCACAGGAATTACCAGCTCTGTGTTTAAATCTTCACATACACCTTTTTGCTTCTGTAACTCTTGTGTCAAATTAGTCACTTTCTGTTCTGCGAGTTCTCGAAGGTTTGTTTCTTCATCATATTTGGCTTTAAGTTCTATCGTAGAGAAAGATTTTTTTAAAAGGTGTTCCTTCAATTTAAACAAGACGACACTGTATTGTGCAATAAGTATGGACAACTTACCCACAATCTCAGTGGCCAGTTGTGCTGCTTTCTGTTCAAATAAGTCTTTCATTTGTTTGATATTAAATTTTTCTACTTGACTGTCTTCTAACTGCTGTTCTAAAGATTCCAATTCTAAAATAAAAAGTATGATTACTAAGTGAAACTAAAATATTTTATAAAAACAAGTATAGACAAAAGTATTTTATAAAAATAAACATAGACAAAAGTTTTTCCTTTATAACCAAGATTTCCTGAAATCCTTTATTTGTCACTACTTAGAGTCCATCCTAATTTTGATGATATAGGGCAGTGATGACAAACCTTTTCTGGTTCATGTGCCAAAAGGGTGTTCACATGTGCTAGAGCGTGTGCCCATACCCATGGCTTCCCCCTGCGCATACACACAACCCCCTGTGCATGCGCATTCCTCCCCACTAGAACCTGCGCATGCCCACAGGCCTCACAACAGACTCCTGAAGCCCAGGGACTGTGAAAAACAGCCAAACAGGCCAACTTGAAGTTCAGAAACAAAGTTCTTGTTGGCCCATTGGCTCATTTTTCGCTGTCCCCTGGCTTTAAAAATGACCAAAAATAAAGCCACAAATCAGCTGGCATGTGGCTGGAGCTGACATAAGGCAATGCCTTGCAAGCCCTCCATATTGGCTCTGCAAGCCACCTGTGGCACACATGCCTTAGGTTCGCCATCACAGATATTTAGAATAAGGAAAAGGAAATACATTAGCAAAACTATCAAATGATAATAATCAAAGCCAAAACTGTTATCCCTGATTGATTGAGTGAGGTCAAACCTTCTCTGAAATTAAAGAGATTTAACTAATTTTCAGAATGACAGCAAAATGAAGACTGCACATACAGTACTTTTGAGGGGGGGATTATTCCACAAAATGGAAAATACATATCATCTCATCCACACCTTATGTCTGTTATAAGGCGGGGGACTCTCAAGAAGCCTTCTCTAAACCAGGCAATCTGGCAAGATATTAACTGTTATATCATTCTGTAGGGATCTAAAGGGAGTGACCAGAGCTATAGTGCTTGGGTCAATCATTCTTTCTCAGTCATAATCAGTATCAAACCAACTGAGAAGGAAATAAAAGCCTTATCACATCTTGCATTGAAAGCTTTGCTGTATGAACTGGCAAGCACAGCACAAAAACAACTGAACCTTGCAGCCAAACAGAATAAACACTAATAAAAACAATTATATATAAAATTATGAAGCAACAACTGCTTTACAATTATTTTATCTGATAAAAATAGTAATTGTGATTCTAATACTAAGTAAACGGGACACTGAAATTCTGATTTTTAACACCATCAACTAAAACAGAAATAATAATAACAATTTATTAGATTTGTATGCCGCCCCTCTCCGAGGATTTCTACAACAGGTACAGTAAGATCAAATCTGTTCAATAAAAAGATTCTTCTTGTTAATGTATAAGCAGAGTAATCCTTGTTTACCAAGGTTGTGCACACACATAAAAGTTTAGATTGAGATTAGTTGTGAATAACTACTCAGCCACACACAGATATACTAATCTGAATTAAAGTTTACTTTGAGAAATAACATATTCCTATAAACAGTCTAAAGTCATACACATAGTAAGTCAGAATAACAATCCAAATATTACCAGGTACATAGTCTTTTTTACCAGTTGTCTTTGTCATAATCAGCAAAGATATCAAGCCTAAACACATTTTTGCTGTAATATATAACTACAATACAGAGAAATTGCAGAGTGTTGCAGAGCATGAATGTTGGATGTATGATGTGTGAATCTATTTATTTAGTTTTAATTGTGGGTTTTTGATATACTGTTTTTTCTGTAGATTTCTAATATGTTGTAAGCTGCCCTGAGTCTCAGGAGAAGGGCGGCATAGAAATCAAATAAATAAATACATACATACATACATATAGTGAGTAGCTACTGTATTAACAATGAACAGCCAGACAAAGAGAAACAGAAAGGGTGACTCAGAGAAATAAGCTATGAACTCAACAACTGCAGCCAATATATTGCCAACTCAACAGTTATGGAGAGAGTCCTAACTATTCTTTCTTCTATAAAACAGAATTACTACATGAATTACTATGTGAAAAAATAATTTTCAACATTTTAAATTATTTAAAGACTGCATTTTAAACTTAAGTATTTACAATCAGTCAATAAATTATTTTATGGATAAACAGAGATTTAATGAGAGATCTGGATCACTAAATCACTTTTCTGGACAATTATGTTTTATGAGATTATTTTTTTAAAGTTTGTCACCTGTAGAGGGAGCAGTTGCCAGACCATCAGGTTTGGATTCCTAAGGAAATTAGGAAGGCAGGAAGAAAGGCAGGGTGAGAGAGAAAAAGAGAGAGGGAGGGAGGGAGGGAGGAATAAGAGAAAGAAAGAAAGAAAGAAAGAAAGAAGGAAGGAAGGAAGGAAGGAAGGAAGGAAGGAAGGAAGGAAGGAAGGAAGGAAGGAAGGAAGGAAGGAAGGAAGGAAAGAAAGAAAGAAATTATGAGTCTGCCCTTTGTTACAAATTTATAACCATTTTCATAATTACAGTAGAAAATATATAAGGAATTCCTGTACTTGAGCACATCATCAAGAATGATAGATTCTCTATTAACTAGCTTTAATATAAGGAATCATCATGTGTTGGAAGTTATAATTCACAATGCTGTTGTTTCAAATTAAATCCATTAAAATAAGTGAAAACATGTAATAAATTATATCTAGGAATGAATTACAAGTGTTTTCCCACCAAACAATTTTAATTATGCCATCCCAATGGGAGCTTACATTAATAAATCTGCTTTTAAAGTCAAGTTTTTTTAAAAAAAAATCCTTTCACTGTATTATTAATAAATACAAAGCTAAAAGATAAAGATAAAGGTTTCCCCTGTCCAGTTGCATCTTACTCTAGGGAGCAGTACTCATCTCTGTTTTTTAGCCAAGGGAGCCAGCATTGTTCGGAGACATTTCCCTGATCATATGGCCAGCATGTTATACGCCAAGGTGCACAAAGCACTGTTACCTTCCCACTGAAGTGGTACCCATTTATCTACTCACATTTGCATGCTTTTGAACTGCTAGGTGGGCAGGAGCTGGTGCAAGTAACGGGAGCTCACCCCGTCACACAGCACTCAGGTCTCAAACGTGGGCTGTCAGCTTTCCAGCTGACAAGCTCAGCGTCTTCAACCAATGAGCCATCACGCCCCCTTACAAAGAAGATTAGCACAATTAGAACTAAGTCAGGCCACGTGCCTTACAAAATAGGTAATAATCTTCATTTCACGGTTGATTAAAAATGGCTTGTGGAAAGCTTGCTTCAAATATTTTAAAATAATTACTTGCTGCTTCTGCCCATGAACTTTTTCTAATTCTTTCTTCAGCTCTTCAGAATACCATCGTTCTTCCTGTAGAAAGACAGTTAGAGAATGGTGTGAACTTGGGACTTTGATAACATTATGACATGCTTTGTAAATTGAAATAAAAAGCTGAATACATTCTCCCAACCTTAAGCGAAGCTTGCAGATCTTGAACTTCTTGCCTCAATAAAGTTATGTCATCACTGAATATAATCCATATTAAAAAGAAGGAAATATATATATTTAAATGTCTTAAAAATCACTGCAATTAAATTCAATTTATTTCTGTAAATAATAATATATTTAAATATATTTTGACTAATTCTAAGAAATAAAATGAAATATATTGTCCTCATATTGATTATCAAACAAATATTAAAACAATTGACACGTATACAGCACAATCTTATGCATGCTCCCTGGAAGATAAATCACTATGACTATAATTAGTTATAACTTATTTCCTATAACAACAACAGAGTTGGAAGGGACCTTGGAGGTCTTTTAATCTGATTAAATAAAACTTGGCCTTAGCTCTATGGATTCTTTTTTCCTTTTATATTCCCACTATTTTAATTTCAATTCAATTAATTTAATGAAATTAATATTTTGGTAACATCAAAACATTTCATCCATTTTCATTTCTATGAATTGAAACATAATTCTCAGCCTAGCAAAACAAAGAAGGTTTAACTGTCTTCATGAGACAAATCTAAGGTAAATATAAACTAAGATACTGTTCAATCGACCGTATAGTTTAAAAATAAAAACTTCTGGTATTAGCAACATTGTTTTCTTGAATGTATTTTTCTACTACAAAGTAATATATTTCACAATATCATCTAATACTCAAATTAACTAGTGATTAAAATGCAGTTACCAATCAATTATTATTCAATATATAATAAAAAGAAATAAACCAGTATTTTTATAAGCACCTTTTAGGGGTCATGTTAGATTCTCCTGCATGACTTGTATCAATACCAGAATCATGAACTGCTTCATAGTGTTTAAAAAGTTCTTCAGCTGATCCATGAGATTTCATACAAAGAGGGCAAATAAATCCCTGAAACATGAAGAACAAAATAATGTAACAATATTCATATTTAACTATTGGTTCTTTTATATATTAATAGGTAATTAGAAAACTGTATATCAATTTAAATTAATGGAAAGAAAATGAATACTACCATACTAATTGTATAGAAAGAATTGTGATTAAATATTCTTTAGAGGAGCCTTAAATGCTATTTCATTTGCTAATGTAATTAATTACAACAACACATGCCAGCATTAAGTTTAAACTACTCAGCAAAGTTGCTAACAAAATTGCTTGATCTGCATATACAGTGATCCCCCGATTATCGCGAGGGTTCCGTTCCAAGACCCCTCACGATAATCGATATTTCGGGATGTAGTGGTACGGAAATAAAAACACCATCTGCGCATGCGCGCCCCTTTTTCCATGGCCGCACATGCGCAGATGGTGGAGTTTGCGTGTGGGCGGCGGGGAAGACCCGGGGAAGACCCAGGGAAAGTTCCTTCGGCCGCCCAACAGCTGATCTGCTCGGCAGCGCGGCAGCAGCGAGGAGCTGAAGATGGGGTTTCCCCGTTGCCCAGGCAACGGGGAAACCCCATCTTCGGCTCCTCGCTGCTGCCGCGCTGCCGAGCAGATCAGCTGGTGGGCGGCCGAAGGAACCTTCCCTGGGTCTTCCCGCCGCCCAGGCAAAGGGGAAACCCCAAGATCGCTTGCCGCTTGCCCGTCACCCGCTCGCCCGGCCGCTCGCTTGCCGCTTGCCCGTTCGCCCGCCCGCCCGGCTGCTCGCTTGCCGCTTGCCCGTTCGCCCGCCCGCCCGGCTGCTCGCTTGCCGCTTGCCGCTTGCCCGTTCGCCCGCCCGCCCGGCTGCTCGCTTGCCGCTCGAGAGCAAGAGGGGGAGAGATAGAGAAAGAGAGAGAAGGAAAGAAAGAGATGAGAGAGGGAGGAAGAGAGTGTGAGAGAGGAAGAAGCAAGATAGAGAAAGAGAGAGAGAAAGAAAGATGAGAAAGGAAGGGAGTGACGTCATCGGGTGGAAAAATCGCGATATAGCGTTTCGCAATGATCGAGATCGCGAAACTCGGGGGATCACTGTACAACAATAAAGAATTCTAATACATTCTGTCAAAATGGGAAAACTTTCTGGTGTATGTGCCCTGATTGTTTAGTTAATATTACTTACAAAACCGCTCTCTTCAATCAGAATTATAATTTAGATTTAGATTTTGAATTTCATTTACAAGTCTAGTTTGGAGACAGAGTAAATAAAATATTAATCATTGTACATAATATTAAACAACTTCTAGGGTACCTTGTAATTCTATCCATCAAGTGGAAGTGAGTGGACAGTGTACATCAACTTCAAATGTTATTACCATTCAACTTAATGGCAAATATGTCACACTTAAATATTTTGGAACATTTATGTTTATGTGCTATAGTGTCTGTCTGTCTGTATGTGTGTGTATGTGTGTATGTTTAATGATATGCAAAAAATAGTACAAGTAGTCCTCGACTTACAAAAGTTCACTTAGTGACCATTCAAAATTACAATAGCACTGAAAAAAAGTGACTTAAAACTTACAACCATTGCAATATTCCCCCCTGGTTATGTGATCAAAATTCAGAAACCTTGGCAACTGACTCATATTTATAACGGTTGCAATGCTCTGGTGTCATGTGAAACCATTTTGATGACAAGAAAAGCCAATGAGGAATCCAGATGCACTTAACAACTGTGGCAAGAAAAGTTGTAAAATGGAGCAAAGGTAACTCACTTAACAAATGGGTTTTTTAGCAACAGAAATTTGGGGCTCAACTTTGTTTGTAAGTTGTGGGCTATCAGTATATGAGCTTATAAGATAACATCCTCAATTATAGATCCTAACCCGAATAGGATACTTGGAATAAAAATAGGCTATTGTTGCATTTATGGCATACCAGATAAAATGTGTCAAACTGAACAATATTATCATTATCAGAGGATGCTGCAGCATGTAAAGCATGCACAATAAAGGCTAGTAACCTAGCATACACATTTCTATCTTATTAACGACCATTATATGAAATCCTTACCCAAAGCTAAACGGTTAGCAGATGTCAATATCTATTACTTGGGATACAGAGGATTGCAACTTATGCAAAAGAAATAAATAGTAAAAATTATGCATTAATGAATGATATGAGTAACTGTGGTGTACTAAAAAAGACGTACTAAATCTATGGTTGTTTCAAACCAATAAAACTCTGGGCTGTTTTCACTACATAAAATAAAACAAAATAAAATAAAAATTATAATAAAATTAATATAATCCTGGAACAAAGCGCAGCAGATTTAACTGTGGCTGAAAAGAATGTGGATAATTGATGTGGTGACACTAGGAGATAATAGAATACCAGGCAAATAAAATTGAGAAAAATCACAAAATATCAAGATTTGAAAATAAAAATGGAAAGGTCATGGCACAAACCAGCCTCACTCACAGTGGTTATCGGTACACTGGATGCCATACTAAAAATCTTGCACAGCACTTTAAATGGTGAAATTTTTATGCCATTAACAAATGGCTGTGCTAATTTGATCTGCACAAAACTATGCTGATTCATTATATTATCCTAGGTTCTTGGGAAGAACTCAATTTATACGAAAATGAACACCAGCTAAAGAACTGGCAACTGTGATTTCACATTTTTGTGTATATAATAATATAATATAGCAGTAAAATAAGTATCAGCCTTACATTATTGACTCTGAAAGAAATTGTGAAGGATCTTCAAAAAAAACCCTTTACAACAGTGTTCCAAAACCTTTCCAGCTTGGCAGCCCAATGACAGGAAAGAAGAGGGGATGGTTTTGTACAAGTGGTAGGGGGTTGGAGACCCCTGCTTTACAAGTTTGCTAAATTCCACAAACATTGAATTATTCTCTCCTTGCAGGTTAAGTCAGTTTATAGAAGTCATGCTCTATACCAATTAATTGAGCAATTAATTTTGCCATGGGGCCGCATGAGAAATTGGGATGGTTTTAGAGGGCCAGACTTTAATTATTTTTTATACTTAGATATATAAATTTAGGAATTGCTGATCTGTTTTAATAAAATTTTAATGTTTTAATAAAGTTAGAAGTATTGATTATAATGAGATATTATAATGTGATACTGATTTGGATTAATGCATAAATGGAATTCAATTTAGAATTGTTGGGGAGATTAATGATGTTAATGATTTTTAATTGATTGAAAATAGAGAATATTTAGAATTTTTTCCTTTTTTTTCTTTTCTCAAATTGACTGAAATTTAAGATTAATAATTAAGTAAGAAATGCAGATAAGTATTAATTGGCTAAATGTTAGATGGGTTGAAATAATTTTTAAATTTGGGATTAGGTGAATATGCTATTTAGGAGGGGAAGAAGTCTGAAATTCGTATATGTTTATGTTTGGTTTTTAATTTTCTTTTGTTAACATCTGATTGGATATACAAGGTTTTATTGGTTTATAGAAAAATGTATAAAGAAAGAAGGAAGCACTTTGGCATAATGGTTAATATGTTAGAAATATAATTGGTGTACTGTTTGAAGGAACATTAAGGAGGGAATTTAATTAAAAGAAAATGTAACTGGATGACAAAATTAGAAAAAAAACTTTTGCAACTCTTTTGATGATTGATATTAGTTACTAACAAAATACCGCATTTTATTCATGGAAAATTAGATGACACACTGTATTGTTTGAAAATATGTTTAGAGAAGGGGAGGCTGAGTGCGAGCTTTAAAAAGAAAGGCTGAGGGAGGCCGAGGCAAGAGCTCCGGTTTTGGCAGCGCCGTCACCGAGCAACGGGAGCAACTGCCCTTTTGCTCCACAGGATACACACACAGAGAGACACATACTCCTGCGGTGCTACCCAAACCGGAACTCTTGCCTCGCCCTCCCTCCGCCTTTCTCTTTAAAGGTTCCGGCGAGTGCTTAGCTCCCCCCCCCCGGCACATGGCAGCGCGCAGAGGTTCACCCTGAGGCAGATCAGCTGTTGGGCGGCGAGAAACGGAAGTGGCTCCACTGCGCGAAGGTGGAAAACCCCGCACAGCATTTGTTTTTGCCTGCTGGCGGGCCGGCCACAGTGGGCAGGCCGGATGCGGCCCGCAGGCTGCCCCTTGCCCAGGTCTGCTCTACTCTTTGACAACTGAAAATAACAATTAAAGCTATAATCCTATATACTCTTATAGGGAATAAACTAAATAGTATCAAAATTTACACTCCACAGTAAAATAATGAATGATTAATATAGCAACTCTACTAGCCTCTGTTTTTTTAATGTATTTATTACAAATTTATTGTATTATTTATGAGACAGAAGTAGTCAAATAAGGTATGTAATGCTAAGACTGGATCTTTTACCGTATAATAAAGAGCATTAAGTATAATCTTATATACACTGCTCAAAAAAATAAAGGGAACACTTAAACAACACAATATAACTCAAAGTAAATCAAACTTCTGTGAAATCAAACTGTCCACTTAGGAAGCAACACTGATTGACAATCAATTTCACATACTGTTGTGCACATTCAACTTTGGACAGAACAAAGTATTCAATGAGAATATTTCATTCATTCAGATTTAGGATGTGATATTTGAATGTTCCCTTCATTTTTTTGAGCAGTGTAGTTCTACCTTGCACAGTAGTCAAATCAAGCTATATGTTTTCCGAAGAATCTGCTTGTATTTTTTCAGAGACCATGAATAGACCAATCCAAGATATACAATAAACAGGATTACAGTATTACATAAATGTTAATAATGTGTGAAGTCCTTAAAGTACTTAACTTCAATATTTCCCTATTAAGCAATGAGAAAAATGAGAATAAAATGTACATTTTATTTTTTCTAAAGATTGCAACTCAATCTGGCATATGAATAAATAATTCTATAAACTAAATCATAATTATCATTATGATAACTATGATAATGGTAATTATCACATACTGTTGTGCACATTCAATTTTGGACAGAACAAAGTATTCAATGAGAATATTTCATTCATTCAGATTTAAAAATTCAGATTTAGGATAATTATCATTACCAGAGGTAGATTCCTCCCAGTTCAGACCGTTTTGCCTGAACAGGTAGCGACCCACTGATGACCTCACAATGACATCACGGAACCGGTTTGGTCAGTGCCGGTCTATGGGCACCACCATATTTTTTTCTAATTGTTCTTGAATATTGCTTGGGAGGAGGAATTTTTTTTAATTTATTTTTTCTTCTGAGCATGCGCAGAAACAGAGTTTCAGGCACTGCGCCTGCGTCACCATCTTGCTTTCGGGAGGTTTTTGCAGATTTTTTTGGCACTGCATATGTGTGCATGTGCGAAGCACACACGGGCCCATGGGGCAGGACCATGCGGTATGGGAGGAAGCGAACCAGCAGCAAGGTAAGTTAGAACCCACCCCTGAAATACACTATATATAGTATTATGTTCAGCAGAATTTGATGACTATTCCAGCTGTTTTTATTGTTTATAAGTGTTGTTTTTAAAAATTTCACACAAATTTGGAATTTTATTTTCCAAAAAGAAATTTTATATATTTCACAAACTATTGTTCAAACTACGGATACTGAAGAACACAAGTGCAAATAAGTCAGAAGAAAACTATTATATTAAGCTGAGTTTTATATAAACAAAATAAATTATATTCCATTTTTAAAGGCCAAGCTTTAAAGCTGCACCATTTCATATAATTCAGCAATAAACAAGAAAGAATACAAGATACTGATAGTCTATACACAATTTAGCATTCACTCTCTATGACAGAGAAAACTACCACCTTATATCTTCCTATCATACCGTGTTTCCCCGATAGTAAGACCCCCCCGATTGTAAGACATATGGGGGGCTTCAGGGGGGTCGGCTTATATAAGCCATACCCCGAAAGTAAGACATATGTCTTACTTTCGGGGAAACACGGGGGTATTGCGGGGGGGGCGATAACATTGCTTCCAAGCTCCCTACGCGCCCCTCGCCTTCGCTCGCCGCGGCGCCATCGCCTCTTCCCCTGCCGAGGCTCAGCTGCAAGCGGCCAGCGAGGCCGATCGGCTCCGAGGTGAGCGGCCGGAGCTGCGCCCTCCTTCGCCCGCCTCCTTTCCGCTCGCCTCGGAGCCGATCGGCCTCGCTGGCTGCTTGCAGCTGAGCCTCGGCAGGGGAAGAGGCGGTCGCGCCGCGGCGAGCGAAGGCGAGGGGCGCGCAGGGAGCTGCCGGAAAGGAGGCGGGCGAAGGAGGGCACAGCGGCGGCCGCTCGCCTCGGAGCCGATCAGCCTCGCTGGCTGCTTCCCCTGCCGAGGCTCAGCTGCAAGCGGCCAGCGAGGCCGATCGGCTCCGAGGCGAGCGGCCGGAGCTGCGCCCTCCTTCGCCCGCCTCCTTTCCGCTTGCCTCGGAGCCGATCGGCCTCGCTGGCTGCTTGCAGCTGAGCCTCCGCAGGGGAAGAGGCAGTGGCGCCGCGGTGAGCAAAGGCGAGGGGCGCGCAGGGAGCTGCCGGAAAGGAGGCGGGCGAAGGAGGGCACAGCGGCGGCCGCTCACCTCGGAGCCGATCGGCCTCGCTGGCCGCTTCCCCTGCCGAGGCTCAGCTGCAAGCAGCCAGCGAGGCCGATCGGCTCCGAGGCGAGCGGCCGGAGCTGCGCCCTCCTTCGCCCGCCTCCTTTCCGCTCGCCTCGGAGCCGATCGGCCTCGCTGGCCGCTTGCAGCTGAGCCTTGGCAGGGGAAGAGGCGGTGGCGCCGCGGCGAGCGAAGGCGAGGGGCGCGCAGGGAGCTGCCGGAAAGGAGGCGGGTGAAGGAGGGCACAGCGGCGGCCGCTCGCCTCGGAGCCGATCGGCCTCGCTGGCCGCTTCCCCTGCCGAGGCTCAGCTGCAAGCGGCCAGCGAGGCCGATCGGCTCCGAGGCAAGCGGCCGGAGCTGCGCCCTCCTTCGCCCGCCTCCTTTCCGGCAGCTCCCCGCGCCCGAAGACGAGCCGGCCCCGGTGCCCGGGACAATGTAAGACATACCCCCAAAGTAAGACACAGTGGGGCTTTTGGGGGTAAAAAGATAGTAAGACACTGCCTTACTATCGGGGAAACACGGTAGATACTTTTCAGAAAAAGTAAAATTAAAATCAAGCTGTGCGAGACCAACTGTATCTCAAAGATAATGTACATTATCTTTGAGCCTTTATCTAGTCTTTCCCACACTAAAATGTGAACATTCTTATGAAATTGGTACAGAAATTAAAGTAACTAGTTTGAACTCTATATGTCTGGGTTTGATCGCTCATGCCTGATACAAGCAACCACAAAAGAGAAGCATTCCACAACCAAAAAGATTCCACAACACTACAAGATAGTTCATGAAGCAGCTGTTCTTTTTTTCCTTTCCCAATATTTTTATTCTGGTGCTATTCATGCATTGTAAGTGCTGTTGCCCTTTTTATACACATTGGACTGGAGACACCTTCTTTAAATAGTTATTTTAGGTAATAATTTAAAATGGTAAGTAAACTAAATACAGTAGATATATTTTATCATTAAAATAATATTAATGTTTCCTAATCTTTCTAAGCTGCCCTGAGTCTACGGAGAAGGGCAGCCTAGAAATCCAAATAACAGATAAATAATAAATAAATAAATACAGTATTTCAAATATTTTTACATTTTTTTAATTAAACTGAAAATTATATAAGGTAGATGCCATGAGACATATAGCCCCAAAAAACCAAGAAAAAATGGGTAAAGCTAATGACTCTGTATCCAAACCATTTTTTTTCCATTCCGAAAGGTGTCGGCTATTCTGCATCAAATTATTTAAAAACATATTTCTGAATAATTTTATAATTATTTATATGTATTGTTTATAAGGTAAACTTACAATCTTATAAACTTTATAAAATTATAAAGTATACATTGAACTTCAAAACGACAGTTTGACAATCCAACTGATAGTTACAGGTTGCTTCTCTCCTTGATTGGTTGATGATTAATTATTGGCTAATATTTCTTCCCAGATTGATTCCTTTAGTGTTACAGATAACTTCCTCTCTCCCTGGAAATAGGCGACAGACCACAAGCTGGGCTCTTATGCGCTCTCCCCAGCATTTTTAATATCTCTAGGCTTTGACTATGCTAAGCAAGTAGTCCTTAATAGAATAAAAGACATGGAGTCCATTCCAATAAATAAGTTGCCTTCCCATAGTAGGAACAGAATTAACCAGGGGATGTAGGAGCCATCAAGATATTTAGAGAACCTGATCTTCCCCAAAAATAGAATAGCATTCTTTAGAGCCAGATTTAACATCCTCCCTTCAGCACTCCTCCAAAACAGGTATAACAAGATCCCAATAGCGGAACAAGCATGTATATGTGGTAAAGAAGGAGACGATATCACACGTTTTATTTTACTGTGAGTTAAACTGAGTTTTTAGGTCAATATTCTCCCCTTATTAGTGAGATTACTAGGGAGAGAAGACAATTTTTATGTTGGCTATATCCTTTGGGGTTCAAACCCGGCTATCAAACAAGCAGTAGCAAAATTCTGTGCAGCTGCAGTGACCACAAGGAAAATTTGATTACAGTATTAAAAGATGTTTACTGCACCAATTTCTCGTAGAAATTGACAATTTTTTAAATTGTTTTCAATTTCTTTAACAATTTTTAGAGAATTTATATTTACACTCATACTTACCTGCTCTCCCATCATGTAACCAAGGCTAAGAGTCATACTGTTTGATACCATGTATTTATTATTATGGGCATTATTATTACTATTATTATTAATAGTAGTAATATATTTTAACGCTATTGTAAACAGTGATAATTTTGTCTATTGCTGGTATGTGACCATAATAAAGTTGCATCATCATCATCATGATCATCGTTATTATTATTATTATTATTATTATTATTATTATTATTATTATTTGCGGCAAACCCTCTTTTTTGAAGCAAAAATACAAAATACAATGGGAAAAATCTTTCCTTTCTATGGACAATAAAGTCTGGAATCAATTAGAGTAAATAATAAGTAAAATAAATAGTTAATATAAAAATTAACTATGTGAAATTAACTAGTGAAATGGCTATGCAGGCAAATACAAATATACTATCAGAGATAGTGCCTGAAGAAGCTGAGTTTTTCAAAAGCCATAGCTACACTAATACTTCAAGATGAGATTTTTCTCAGGTGACTGAAGCAGCTTAATAGTTAAAATATTATTTTTTCACTACTGTTATAAGCAGACAGAGAAAACAGACATGTTTTTGGCAACATTGCTATCAATGGTCAGCTACTTTATTTTAAAGACCAATTATTTTCTTCTAGAATATCATTCCCTGTATCATAATGGCTAACTCTATTTTTTGCTCTATATTGCCATGAATATTGACCATCATGCTTTTATTTATTCTAGAAAATCTATATAGTTTCCAGACATTTTGCATTAATTCAAACCAGAGGAGATACATTTGATGCTGAAAATATACAAAATCTTCTGACATCTGTTATATAAAAAGGTATTTCATTTTGGTTTCTTCTACTTCTAGCTTTTAGGCTTAATCTGCCAAAAACTAATTACAACGTAAATTATGTCAAATGCAGGATTAAATGCCACATAAATCAATAATTCTGCAATATTGTAAGATTACAAATCATTTGGATTACATTCTGAAATAATAAATTCATACATTCTTGCAATATAGTACCTCCGAAGTACTGTCATTGTTAATATCCACTGCATTTCCAGGAACTGCAGATGAATCCGACTCAGAGCTCTGAGATCCAACTCTGCCTGGAGTCTGAAAAAAAAAAGAAAATATGATATATTATCACTGTCAAATTGCCTTGCTCTGGGGACCACTGGCAGCAGTAAATTTATTCCCATGGATTCTTCTAGGATTAAGATTATTCACAGGTGTAGGAAGTAGCAATGCAATGACAGTTGATTCTTATGGAAGAAGCCAAATAAAATAACTTTCTGGAGGCAGAGTTGCTAAAATTTTATTTAAAGAAGGCCTACAACAAAAATAGCCACTACCAATAACTTCTTCTCCTCACATATATTTCCCCAAAGGGTAATTCTATGTGATGTGAATGTACAGATATACCATACAGTGTGAATCGTAGGTTTAAGGCAACAACTTTGACTACTGCTTATCTAAATACTTCAAGTTGCATTTTTAAATACATATACTGAAAGCTGAACTTTTTAAAAAAAGAATGCAATCTTCAGATCCTCCCCCTATCTGCTGAATTTGTGACACATTCTCAGATACAATATAGTCTTATGTTTTAGCAATCAATTAACAGAAAATAAAGCTGACCTACAAACTTTCAAAATACTGTATGAACTTTCATCAATATAAAGAGCATATGAACTCTTGTGTGTCCAATCACACTTGGCCAATGAAGAATTCTATTCAATTCTATTCTATTCCAAACAAATGCCCACAACTCCCAACTGGTCCAAGACGTTGGGAGAGAAGGTGGGAAAGGGTTAGTTTACTGTGTGCTATGTATGTATGGGACCTTCCCCTGCCTTCTGTTCGCATGCTATTCACTGATCTTCACATATACCGCTCACTGTCACTTATGTAAGGTAAGAACTCCACTACTCATATTTTTATTCTTGTTTGGTCTTATAAACAAACTGGACTTTGAATAGCCTTTCAGTATGTGTACCCTGTCTGTGAGTAGAAAAATGTCTATGTATATGAATCTTCAAGAAAGTGTTATTTTAATGAATAAAAAACTACTACTTTTAAAAGGAAAAGAAGTCTAATGAGAAAATTATAAAGTCTAATGAGAAAATTATAAAGAAGTCTAATGAGAAAATGGTGGACAGAAGAAATGGCCAATATGGCATAAAGTCCTATGAAGATGTGAAGACCAAGCCTCCTTCAACAAGAATATATTTCGCCATGTATACATGAAGAAAAGGATAAAAGGTCAGGATTGAAGCTTTAATCACAGAAATATGTCAAGGAATACATATTTACAGGGGGTAGACAAAAAACAGAAACACCTTGAAAAATCATCAAAATATCTTTTAATATGGTGTTGGTCCACCTTTTGCGGCAAATACAGCCTCAATTCTCCAAGCTATGGATTCATACAAATTGTGAATTGTTTCCAAAAGAATTTTAGCCCATTCTTCAGTTAAAACACCCTCTAGTTCTTTTAGAGACGATGGTGATGGAAATCTCTAAAATCGACCATAAATGCTCAATAATGTTGAGGTCTGGTGATTGTGGTGATCAGATGAGATGCATTAGAATGTTCCTCGTGCCATTCTTTAACACTTCTTGCTCTATGGATTAGTGCCTTATCATCTTGAAAGATGGCATCCCCCCCCCTGGAAAAGGTTATTGAACCATAGGATGAATCTGGTCGGCCAAAAGTCCTAAATAGTGATGGCTGTTAATTCTTCCATGAAGGAAAATCATTGGCCCGGCGGATTTCCAAGAAATAGCAACCCAGATCATCACTGAACCCCTGCCATGTTTGACGGTTGGGAGAAGGCAGTCTGGATAAAATGATTCTTTTGGCTGTCTCTAGATGTAAACACGGCCGGAGGTCGGAAAAAGGGTAAACGATGATTCGTCAGAGAAAATCACATTTTGCCACTGCTCGAGGGACCATTTCTGGCGGCTTATACACCACTCTAAATGCTTTAAAACATATGTCTTTGAGAGCAGAGGTTTTCTAATTGCAGCTCTTCCGTGGAATCCAGATTTGTGAAGCTCCCTTCGAACAGCTTTTGTGGAAACTGGGTTCTGTACGTGTGTATTGAGCTCTGCAGTGATTTTAGGAGCTGTGGTCTTGTGATCCGTTCTAACAATTTGCTTTAGAGTCTGACGATCTCTTTCGGACAACTTTGACTTTTGACCAGACCTGTGCTTGGCTGAGGACGTTTTCCCTTCTCTTTCAAAAGCAGTCATTACTTTTGAGGCATTACCTCTTGAAATAATGCAGTAATTACTAAAAATCAGCAGATTTTTCAAGAAAAATTTCTGTTCAGACTGCTACAATCATTTCTTGTTGGTTCTGCCCAGCGGATAATAACCTGGGGTGGGTTCCAAATTTTACTACCATTATATGGGCATGGCTTAATTTCTGGGTGTGGCTTGATGGTCCTGTGATGGTGGTGTGTGGCTTGATGGTCATGTGACTGGGTGGGGATTGCTGAGTAATCATGTGACCGGGTGAGCATGTGACTTGGTGGGCAGGGCCAACTTGACGCCACTCACGTCAAGGGTTAGGGTTAGAATGCCTGGTCTCTCCTCGCCTCAAAGGCCTCAACGAGATACAATTTCCCTGCCTATTTACTACTACTGAACATCCAAAATATACTATTTAATCCTATGTATACAGTGATCCCCCGGGTATTGCGCTCCCGATCATTGCGAAACGGCTATATGGCGATTTTTGAACCCGGAAGTAAAAACACCATCTGCGCATGCGCGCCCTTTTTTTCTATGGGCACGCATGCGTAGATGGCGCCGGGCAGATCAGCTGCTGGGCGGCTACCCTGGGTCTTCCCCCTCTTGCTGGCGGGAGGGCGAAGCCCCCCCCAGCACCCGCTCGCCCACCGTTCGCCCGGCCACCCTCCGTTTGCCGCTCGCCCACCCTTCGCCCGGCCACCCGCCGTTCGCCCGCCGTTCGCCCGGCTCACCCGCCGTTCGCCCCGGCCACCCGCCGTTCGCCCGCCGTTCGCCGCTCGCCCGCCGCTCGCCCGCCCTTCGCCCGGCCACCCGCCGTTCGCTCGCTGCTCGCCCGGCCACCCGGGTTCGTTTGGCTTCGGGACATGCCGGCGGCGACGTTTTAAAACAGCCGCGCGGTTTACCAACTGAGTCCCGAAGTTCGCCTTTGACTTCGGGACTCAGTTGGTAAACCGCGTGGCTGTTTTAAAACGTCGCCGCCGGCATGTCCCGAAGCCAAACGAACCCGGGTGGCCGGGCGAGCAGCGAGCCCGCCCTTCGCCCGGCCACCCGCCGTTCGTTCGCCGGGTTGGGGGTCCAGGGGGTGCTGGCAAGCCCCCCATGCCAGCGGCATTTTAAAACAGCCGCGCGGCCCCCAATCTTCGGCTCCTCGCTAGCGCTGCGGAAGTAAAAACACCATCTGCGTTTTTACTTCCGCAGCGCTACTTCGCTAAAACCCGATCATTGCCAGGGGTCCTGGAACGGAACCCTCGCAATGATCGGGGGATCACTGTATATGCAATATGTGTATACAGTGATCCCCCGATCATTGCGGGGGTTCCGTCCCAGGACCCCCCGCAACGAGCGGGTTTTCGCGAAGTAGCGCTGCGGAAGTAAAAACACCATCTGCGCATGCGCAGATGGTGTTTTTACTTCCCAGCAGCGAGGAGCCGAAAATTGGGGTTTCCCTGCCGCCCATGCAAACTCCTCGCTGCTGCCGCGCCCGCCGCTCGCCCGCCCTGAAAGGGAAAGCCCCCCCAGGCCGGCTCCGATCCCCCCAGGCCGGCTCAGATCCCTCAGGCCGGCTCCGATCATTTTAAAACAGGCGCGCCGCTTCTCCGCTGACTCCTGGCGAACTTCCCCGCTTTAGGAGTCAGCGGAGAAGCGGCGCGCCTGTTTTAAAACGATCGGAGCCGTCCTGGGGGGGCTTTCCAGCAATCCCCGAGCCCGGGTTGGGGGTTCGGGGGTTGCTGGAAAGCCCTCCCAGGCCGGCTCCGATCGTTTTAAAACAGGCGCGCCGCTTCTCCGCTGACTCCTGGCGAACTTCCCGGGCGAAGGGCGAAGGGCGGGCGAGCGGCGAAGGGCGGGCGAACGGCGAAGGGCGGGCGAACGGCGGGCGAACGGCGGGTGGCCGGGCGAAGGGTGGGCGAGCGGCGAGCGGCAGGTAGCCGGCCGAACGGCGGGCGAGCGGGTGCTGGGGGGGCTTCGCCCTCCCGCCAGCAAGAGGGGGAAGACCCAGGGAAGCCGCCCAGCAGCTGATCTGCCCGGCGCCATCTACGCATGCGTGCCCATAGAAAAAAGGGCACGCATGCGCAGATGGTGTTTTGACTTCCGGGTTGAAAAATCGCAAATTAGCCTGTTCGCAATGGTCGGGGACGCAATAACCGGGGGATCACTGTATACCTACTACATACAGACACACCAAAAGATACATTATCTACTATATATGTATGTACACACACAAACACACAAACACACACACACCTCTTCTAAAACTATACACAATCAAACTCACTTACTGCATTTGGAAAAACATACCCAGAGTCCACTTTCTGCCACACATTTAACCATAACTTCTGTACATTAGAACATTACACATGGCTTCAGATGTTCTTCCCTAGCTTGCACATGACTATTAGAACCAGTAAATGTCATGGATTGAGTAAAATGTGATGAAACACACTTAACAATGCCCTTGCTTAGCAACCAAAATTTTGGGCTCAATTGCAGTCATAAGTCAAGGACTATCTCTGCCTTATTCTGCATGGCATGAGTAAACATGTCCTAGTAAACTGCTTCGCCTTTCTGGCAATTTTCCTCTCGGTTAGAGGCACCAAAATAATCCACATAATGTAAGGTTTCCTGCTGTAGCACAGGGCTGGACTAGATGACCTCCGAGATATCTTCCAGCCCTAAATTGCTGTGCCGTTTCAAAGTATCTTCTGAAGCCATGTCTTCTGGGGATGCTATATCTGTATTGCCAACCAAGTTGTAGCACTTAGGTCAGTGATGGCGAACCTATGACACGCGTGTCACCACTGACACGCCTAGCCATTTTTGGTGACACGCGGCCGCCGGAGAAACGGAGCTTTAGGGAGTGCAATTGCAACCGCAATTATTATTATTATTCCTCTCCCCTTAATTAAGAGGCCGGGCAATTTTCGCCCCGCCGATATTTGCGATGGCTGGGAGGGGTGAGAACACCGCCTCCCAGCTGATTGGCGTGGTGCCAAGCATCGAACGGTGGTTGGCTCGCAGGGGCCGCTGGGAGCGAGGGGATGGGTTGCAGGCCTCCTCCCTTCCCCCTGCCCAGGAAAGAGTTGTAAGAAAGAAAGTTGTAAGAAAGTGCGCTGCTTTCTCGGAAAGCCAGCTTTCCTGGCCAGCACAGGGCTTTCCCGCCGCTCCCTCCCTCCGAAAACACAACGGAGGTCCACAGCGAAGCCGAGTGGAGCAACGGGAGGCTCAGGCTGGTGGCGGTAGACCTCCGGGTTTTTTTCGGCAGGGGGGGGCAGGAGGACCTTCCTGGCTTTCCGGGGCAGCTGGCTTGAGACTTGTGCCGGTCAGCAAAGCCAGCTGCACGCCGGAGATGTGGAGAGAAAGAAGGGAAAGAGAGGGAGGGAAAGGAGAGGACAGAAGGAGGGAGGGAAGGAAGGGAGAGAAAAGTGAATGAGAGGGAGAGAGAAAGGGAGGAAGAGAGGAAGGAAGGGAGACATAAATATAAAGAGGGAGAGAGGGGAATAGGGGAAGGAAGGAAAAGAGAAAAAAGTGGAAGGAAGAGAGAAGAAAGGAAGGGCGAGAGAGAGAGAAAGAGAGAGAGAAGATAGGAAGGAAGAGAGAGTGAGAGAGAGCAAGAAAGAAAGAGGGAAAGATTGAGAAAGGCAGCGTGTGTGTGTGTGCGCGTGTGTGAGTGCCGCTGATGGTCCGGGAGCTTAGCGTGTGCGTGGAGAGATGAAGAGAAAGAGGGAGAAACGCAGCGTGTGTGGGGTGTGTGCGCGCGTGTGTGTGTGCTGCCAGTGTGTGTGTGCTGCTGATGGTCCGGCAGCTGCAGCGTGTGGGGGGGGGCGCCAATGCTAAGGCAGTCCGTCCGTGGTGGGGCTGCAGGGCAGGCACAGCAGCCCAGGGAGAAAGAGGGAATTGAGATAAAGAGAGAGGGAGAGATGAAGGGAAAGAGGGAGAAAGGCAGGGAGAGAAAGATAGAAAGGAAGAGGGAGGGAGAGATAGAAAGGAAAGAGGGAAGGAGGAAAGGGAGGGAGAGATAGAAAAAAGGAGGGAGGGAGGAAAGAAGGAGGGTGAGGGGTAGTAGGATAGGGAGAGGGAAAAGGAAGGGCTTGGGGAAAGGCAGGGTGAGAGAAAGATAGAAAGGAAAGAGGGAGGGAGGAAAGAGGGAGGGAGACATAGAAAGGATAGAATTATAGATGCAAGAACTCGCTCATGTGTCATAGCGCACGCCCACACTTTATTTATTTATTTATTTATTTATTTATTTATTTATTTATTTATTTATTTATACTTATATGCCGCCCAGTCCCAAAGGGATTGTCACTCAGACACTGTACTTTTCCGCCCACCCCGAAAAAAAATTAGAGGGAACACTGCCCTTGCCCCTCTGCTCCCTGCTCGCCTTCCAGAACGGTGTTACAGGAGACAGTGCTAAGGTAAACCCTTTCCGGGTTATTAATTTGTAATTTTAAAAAATCATGCCGGGCTCGCAAAAAAGAGAGTCTGAAAAAAAACCCTGCGTGGACGTCGCACCATTTGCTTCCTCCTTTGGCGGCTCATAACTAGATTTTTACAACCCCCCACCCCCCTTGATAAGCTTTTACTTGAATCTGAACAGTTTGGGGGTTCGCCAAAGAGAGAAAAGTGAACGAGAGGGAGAGAGAAAGGGAGGAAGAGAGAAAAGTGAACGAGAGGGAGAGAGAAAGGGAGGAAGAGAGGAAGGAAGGAAGAGATAAATATAAAGGGAGAGAGGGAGAAAGAGAGGGAGGGGAAGATGGGAAGGAAGGAAAAGAGAGAGAGAGAAAGAGAAAAAAGTGGAAGGAAGAGAAAAAAAGGAAGGGAGAGAGAGAGAGAGAAAGAGAAAAAAGTGGAAGGAAGAGAGAAGGAAAGAAAGGAAGGAAGGGAGAGAGAGAGAAAGAGTGTGAGAGAGAAGATAGGAAGAGAGAGGGAGAGAAATGATAGAATAAAGGGGAGAAAAAAAAGAGAAATGAGAAAATGATTGAGGCAGAGAATGACAGGAAAGAGAGAGAAAGATAATTATGCATATTTGTTATTTAAACTATAAATATCACAAAATTATGTTTTTTTCTCAAGGTGACACACCACCCGAGTTATGCTCAGTTTTTTGGCGAATTTTGACACACCAAGCTCAAAAGGTTGCCCATCACTGACTTAGGTTAATATACTGCTCCATAGTCTTTTTACAGCACTCTCTCAATTTCAGCACATTGCTCCCAACAATCTGGGTCCTCATTTTACCAACCTTGGAAGGATGAAAGGCTGAGTCAACCTTGAGCAAGTCAGGATTAAACTCCTGCCTGTAGGCAGAGTTAGGCTGCAATTCTGCATTGTAACCACTGTGCCTCCACGCCTTATTAGTCCCAAAGTGGCTGCAAAAATGGGAAATCCAATTTTAAAACAATATTAAAATGTTCTGAATTACAGAAAATAATTTTGTTCCTTTGTTGACTCTATTCTGTTTTTACACTAACAGAAGAGAAATAATCCTTTCTTAATCTTAAGTTCATTACCCAAACAGAGTATGAATATACAGTACATGAATATATGTGTTTCAGATATCTGTGAAGTTAAACATTATTTTCTAACAACAATTCTTCAAGGTCACTAGTACAGAACTTTTCCAGCTCCACTATCGAAGATTCTTTAACTGAAAATACCAATATGAAAGAAGTTGCTATTGGAACCATATCTTTATTACAGGCAGCCAGGAAATGTACATTAAAATATCTAGGTACTCTAAGTACACATTGCATTAAATTTTATGCCAGAATTTTTTTTAATGTTATAGGTAATATTTGGATAAAGATGGGACCAGGAACTCTGCTGCTAAGCGCAATATCCTGTGGCCTCATTGACCTATGACGGCAGTTCCAGTTGCAGTCATTAGGCGAATTGTCACAGCCATTAGACATGACATCATGTAATCACTATTTGTGATCTTCTGCCAATTTCCCATTGACTTTGCTTGTCAGAAGCCAGCAGCAAAGGTTGGAAATGGTATCACATGATCATGGAATACTGCAACTATAATAATTGCAGGCTCATAATGAAAAGGAAAGGAGACTACTATAGATCTATTTTGAGCTTATTTGCCTTCATCAATTAGCCACACCCTTTACTGGGATTTGAACCTGAGGCTCTGCCACTAAAAATGCTGACATAAAACCACACAAACAAACACACACACACACACACACATCTATAATGAAAGAGTTATCGAGATATGAAAAAATAAGATAAATATAAGCACCAAGAACAGTTACAACACAGGTGCAAATATGATTCACCAGGAAGATATTTGACAACATAGAAATACAATATTTATTCTTCTGCTTGGATTTATGAAAGTACAGATTACCAAAAGGTGAAATTATAAAATCTTACATACACACACTCACACTCTTCTGTGACATTTCTTGCCTCTCAAAGTTTATCAATGGTGGTAAGACAGTAGATGACAAACGCTAAGACACAAAGTGCACAATGGGAGTTAAAGAATCCTAGTTACAAGTTCATATTTTGGAAATACACAGAGATATGAATCATGCCATCTGCATTGGCAGTTCTCAAGAAGGGAGGAGCAATAATAGCTACACAACAGAAGTAACTTCTTTCTTACTGGATTCTAGAAGAATCTTCACATAGAGATACATAAGCAGGGAAAGTTAAAAGGAGAAGGGGTGTAACCAACAAAACTTGCCTTCTGACTTAATAAGCAAATTTTGTATTTATGTACTTGCATCAGACATTGAAACTCGTGTAAATTAGGGTTTGTGCTGTTGTTAAGTTACAACTTGGATTTGTTACGATTTGTTGTGTCTTGTTGTGAGCCGCCCCGAGTCTGCGGAGAGGGGCGGCATACAAATCTAAATAATAAATAAATAAATAAACTTGCACTCCATCCATGGCTTTCTGAGAATGCCTATAAACCAGACTTGGGCAAGGGGCGGCCCATGGGCCGCATCCGGCCCTCCCGCTGTCTGTGACCAGCCCGCCTGCTATCTGTGACCGGTCCGTGGAGGTCGGGGACTGTTCCAGTGCGAGGATGAAAGAGCTTACCATGTCTCCAGGGATTCCCCCGGTTCCTACTTTCCTGATGAATCATGAGGAAAGCAGGAACCGGAGGAGTCCTGGCAGATGCAGTGAGCACTTTCATCCTCACACTGGAGCAGACCCTGACCTCCTACTGAGAGCGTCCAAGCACAGAAACCATGCAAACACTCCAGCGCAGTGACTGTGGTGCACCGTGTTGCTGTAAAGCAAACAATTAGGGGTCTGTAGAGTGGGTCTGGGTGTTTAGGTCAGGCCAGGGTTTGGGTCTTTACAGTATTGGGTAGAACTGACTTAATTATATTAGTCCGGCCCTCTAAAACCATCCCAATTGCTCATGCGACCCACCCCTGCTATAAACATTGCTATTGAACAGAGTGCATACTTACAGAATTTCAAAAACTGAGGTTCTGATTATATGGTACGGAAGTGTTTCAGCTGTATAACCTTTTTAAGGGACAAGACAGAGAGCATCTACACATCTAAGTTCTATCTTCCCAGAAGTCCAAATGTAACAATACAGGCCCCAGACATTGTTACATATACAATTTCACAAATTCCATCCACTCCATCTCCCATTCTGTATGAAAATTTGCAACATTCCTTATCTTTATTCCGCCGGCCCCCCTTTTCCCCAATGCACAGTTCAATGCAGCAGCAAAATGACTTTAAACAAAATCCATCTATTATTAAAAGTGCAGGTACGTCTGTTTTGTCATCAATGTCAATGTGTATCTGAAAAGGACCATCTCAGGGAAGACTTGCAATACCAGAAGTTATGTGAACCACATGTCCAACAGCGCCTACAATTGTACAGAGCTCTGATCCACTGCTGTGTCGGTCTAACTTATATAGCCACCAGTCTCATCAAACAAGTGAAACTCAGGAACGGCCAACACCCGCAACAAAAACAGCCCAACCGCAGTTAACTCTGCCAGGCCGTGGAGCAACATTCAAAGTCCTTATGGCTCGACAGACAAAAAAAAAAATCTCTCCTTTCCAATCTTCATTGGGCGGTGCATAAGCGCGCCACTGTGCTTACCGTCCCTGTCCTACTGTTCTATTGTCCTCTATTATCCTTAATATTTTTTTTACTTTATGTTGTATTTATACAAACTATTACTATCCTATTCATGTTGGACACATAAATAAATAAATAAAATAAAAATACATTTGTCTCGGCTCGTTTTCCCCTATCCAAGATGGAGTCCCACAACTTCTCCCGCCCGCCCGGCTGCCTCTCTAGCCACAGCGTAGGGACGACTCCACGAGAAGCCTAATGTCGCCCGCCCTCCATCCGCAGCTCCGCGCCTCTCCTTCGACCACCAGTCTAGCCTCCCCGTCCCCGAAAGACTCTATGGCTCCCGGGCTTCTCTCTCAGCCTCGGCCAACGAAGAGCCGGTGAGGAGGGGGGGGGGGAAGGGGCCTAACGGAGAAGGCGCCCTGGGTAGTCGCAAGAGCAGAGCTGCTGGTGGTCATTGAGAAGAGAGAGAGGGAGCGGCCGTCCCCAGAGGCCTGATGGAAGTCAGGCAAGGCAGCTGGGTGTCAAAGCGCCCACCCGGTGCTGGGCCGACTGCAGGAAGTGCCGCGGCGCCTCAGGCGCTTCCACGGGGAGACCAGCGCGCCGCCCGCTGCCCTCCTTACCCTCTGTAAGATTCTCCTGAACATCGCGGCACTCGAGGGAGCGACAACTCCGGCCTCAGCGCGGCTTCCCCGGAGCCATCTGCATCCCCCGCCCTCCCGCTCCCTCCGGCCCGACTCGTTCCGCCGCTCCTTTGACAAGCAGGGAAAGGCGCCGCCAGGAGTAGGGCGGGGAGACAGAGAGAGGGGAAAGAAGGGCGACCGAAGCTGCCAAAGGGAGGCGCGCCGCCCGGCTTCCTTTCCTCCGCTTTGGGTTGGCAGAGGTGGGGCTTCGCGCTGTCTGGCGGAGAGGCGGAGCTGCCGCGTTTGAGTCTGGAGCGAGGAGGGTGAAGGTGGCTCTCCTCAGTCCGCGTTGAGGGCGAGAGCGGCCTTCGTCTTCATCCCTTTCCCCTTCGGCAAGGCAAGGCGGCGGCGCCTCATCTCCGCTTCACGCCGCTTGTCAGTTCCAGAGTTTCCCCAAGTGACTCTGGCCACGTGTCAAGTGCATTTTTCCTGGCATGACTGTCACTGTCACCCCATCTACGAAGACTGTGCTTGACGTTTAGCTCTTCTGGGTCCTTGGAGAACGGATTCTAAAAATACGGCCCTCTAAAGGAAAACATTCGGCTGTCCTCGTGATTTTCCAAGCTCGCACACTGATAGGGGTGCTGAAATAACCCTGTGGAAATCAAGCGAAACATTTCCCACCACCCCAGAATGAGCCTCATTCTTAAACTCCAGAATACAAGAGATCACGTGTAACATTGTCTGGGAGGACTAAATATTATTTTAACGTTTAGAAGCTTAAGAATTTCAACTGAGCAATTTACAGTATGCTGCAATTAACTATGAGTTTACACACAATGCAAATACTGTACAGTCATTGATTCTTAATAGGATATACTCCCCCTGAATTGCAAGCAAATAATTATATAGAATTATTTATTTATTTTATTTTTATTTATTCAATTTTTTTATGCCACCCTTCTCCTTAGACTCAGGGCAGCTTACAAATGTTAGCAATAGCACTTTATTAGAATAGAATAGAATAGAATAGAATAGAATAGAATAGAATAATTTATTGCCCAAGTGATTGGACACACAAGGAAATTGTCTTTGGTGCCTATGCTCTCACTGTGCCTAAAAGAAGATATATTTGTCAAGAAACATGTACAACACTTAATGATTGTCATATAAGGGTTTAGGTTCAAATGAGCAATCAGGAGACAATCAATATAAATAATAAGGATACAAGTAACAAGTTACAGTCATAAGTGGGAGGAGATAGGTAATAGGAACAATTAGAAAAACTAATAGTAATAGCAATGTAGCCTTAGTGACTAGTTTGACAGTGGTTTAGCAGAGTGATGGCATTTTGGGAAAAACTGTTATTGTGTCCAGTTCTCTGGGTGTGCGTTTTGAGGATAGGAGTTGAAACAATTTATGTCCAGGATGTGAGGAGATGGAAATATTTTCACGGCCCTCTTTGACTCATGCAGTATACAGGTCCTCAGTGGAAGGCCGGTTAGTAGCAATTGTTTTTTCTGCAGTTCTGATTATCCTCTGAAGTCTGTGTCTGTCTTGTTAGGTTGCAGAACAGAACCAGACAGTTATAGAGGTGCAGATGGCAGACTCAGTGATTCCTCTGCAGAACTCTAGAACATATCTATGGCAAATAGTAAAATAACTGTACTTGATTAGCCTAACTTACAAAAAACAAGAGTCCATTCAAGTGAAAAAAAATCTTACTAAATAATGTTCAGCTATATTTTTATTCTAATTGGCCAAAATGTCAGCATACCAAATATAAGGATGAACTTTTATTGTCTAAATCAAAATGCTTCAGATGGGAAAGAATAAAAGAATGTAATTAACATTTTACTAACAAAAACTGTTCATTGGATTCATTGCTGTTTCTCTTGATTGGATCAAATTATAGGTACTAGGACCCCACCCAATGCAAGGCCATCAGAATGTTTTGGGAACACTGAGGTGTTTGAGCTGGTAATTTTCCACACTCAGAGCAAATGCATACTGATTTATTGCCCATTTGTGGTCCACCCAATCACCCCCCACCCCATCTCTTGGTGAAGATTAAAATTGTTTTTTAATTAGTTCAATTTCCTCCCATCCAACAATTTCCCAAGCTAACATTACCCTAGTTTGACTATTTCCTCCTTTTTAAAACTTAGAAATATAGTCATCATTACCTCACCATCATTTGGCAGTTCTCTATATAATTAGACATTAGAAAAATGTTTGTTCAGCATCTGAATCTTCTGTATGAATATTACAAACCCACAAAATATATATATAAATACAAATTATATATATATATATATATATGTATGTATGTATGTATGTATGTATGTATGTATGTATGTATGTTATAAGTTTTTCTCAGTCTCATATTTTCTTAATATTTTCAAGAGTTTGCAATAACTTGATAACCATTATGTCTTGGGCTGTTTAGTGCACTGCTCTTTCCATGGATGCAAATCTAGAAATAATAGAGATATTTATGTGAATACTGTATTAGTTCAGCTCTGGATGCCCCGAATGCAAGATCAGTTATTTGTTTATATTTCTTTGTGGGTTTGCAATGGCAGATAGAGGATTTTAACCCAATATAAATGTTTTTTTTAATGTTCCTTCTTCTTTGTTTGACAATGTTGTAACTCTGATTTCTCCCACTTTTATTTATCACCCTATAGTACCTATCTAAAAATATTCTACTGTTACATTATCAAGTACATCAGTCGTCTTTTCATATACATATACTTACATAAACACACATATCTGAAATGGCATTGAAACTAGAAAGCAAGAAGGAAACAATCTTATTTTTGACTGTGTGTGTAGTGTTTATCTCTCTTTGTGGGTTTAGGGTTATGTACAAAAATCCTATGTCACATGGCATTACCTGCTTCAAGGGAATTTGCTTGGATAGCTGCTGCTAGAAAATGCAAAACTATGTCCTCAAAGAAGGATAAAATGATCTCTGTTTGCACCAACTTTGCACTCCAGTGTATATAGTAAATCCCTCCTGAACATCCTGTGCTGGCAGCAATTCCTGTGATTGACACACATGGCAGATTTCTGGCTTCATTTTGAAGACATCCAGTATCCCTGTATTTAATAATAGACACAATGCACTTATCCACAAACCACTACATCGACTAACACCTGCATCAGTCAAGTTCTCACGTGCTTGTTCAGTATGTTTGTCTTCACTACTAAATAATCTATTACATGTTCTCATCTCAACCATTCTATCACTGTGTAGATTATTGCCTATCAGCCCTTTATTCTACGTTTCTCGTTGTCCTCTTTTTTTCCTCTTACCATTGGATTACATTTTAAAGATAACCCCCTTTTTATCAGTTTCCATATCTTCTTAAAGTCTGATATTATACAACTAAGAGAAATTTCATCATATGTGCCTATATGGAAAACTTCAAAATCCAGGTCTAAGTAATAATTTTATTAAAATTCAACTCATCTCCTGATCATGACATATCCATTCTTCTGTTTTGTAATTTTCTTTGGGGGATACTGTATATTTTAACTTCAAAATCTAGCGAACACTCAGCCTTTTGAGTTCTCTTGGATATTATAAAAGATAGGAGGAAAAATAATGCTTCTATTAGTTCAGCTATGTTAAACCATATCTATAAGTTTTCTTCTTTGTTTCAAAGACATTTTATATTTGCAAATCATAATCATAATTTTGATTATACTGTTGGACAATTGAATAAAATGGCAAATAAATCATTGGTTTCAGAAAAGAGATTTTGAAATTCCTAGAAACATCAGCAAAGTTGTCAATTATTCAGTTTTATTTATTTCTTTCCACAAGGGGGCACAATGTGGATTTTCTCCTTCAGGGACCAATTTATCTTAGCATAGACTTTGTGAAAAGGTTATTTGAAAGCAAGGTATCAAAACTCAAAGCCCATGGGCTGGATCCAGCCTGCGGGGTGCTTAGATCTGGCCCACAGGCCCACCCTGGAAACAGCTAAGAACCAGTTCCTGGTGCTTCTGCCAGCAACAACAGAGTTTGAGAGCTCCGTTTTCACTGGCAGAGGGTTACAGGAGGCTGTCCCAGCCAAAAACAAAGTTCAAGAGCCCGTTTTTCTGACAGAGTGCTCAGGCCACCACAGCCACCCCAACACGAGAAACACTGAGCTGGCCATGCCCACCCTGGCCACCCCCACCCCCTTTGCCCCTGACGTCACACACAACCCTGACGCAGCCCTCAATGAAATCAAGTTTGACACCCCCTTTTTAAAGCATCATTTTCCTAAACTGGCATTTGAAAATTAGAAGAGAACAATGCCTAGACTCCATTGGATGGCCTACTTATATACTAAATGCTAGCATATAGCATTGCACATCGGAACAACAGCACTGAAGAATCCAGATTTATATTTACTGTATGTTAATTTCAAAACTGAAAGAAGAAAAAGGAGATAAGCAAGAATGCTGTTTCAAACAATATAATTAATTTACGGATCTAAATTTTACAAAAGCAGGGGAACTAGGAAAATTTAATAGAACTGATTTACTTGCAATAAACAAATGAAATTATAAATTTAATTTATAGACTCATTTTTAAGGCCTCAGATAGAATTATTATCTACAGTGAAATGTTAACCACATTTTGTGGAATTGACTTGTTCTTTGTTCAAGAGGCACTTATCCTCTCATAATTAGGTGGAAGGCTCAAGTGTAAAAAATGTTTTAAAATTCAGAAAATATTAGATTAGCTCCCATGACCCTCCTCCACCCTCCCTCTCCCCTCCCCCTCCTCTCATGTGGAGGGCGGGCATGGCAAGGCGATGAGCGGAACATGAGTGCAGAAGTGAATCAGCCCTGTACCTGCCTTCACGCACATCTGTGCATATGGCAGCCTTCGTTTCCTGCCACTTCAGACTGGAGCTTACGTGCTCCCCGCTCGGCCGAAGAGCTGGGGGGAGGATAAGGCAAATCGATGACCGGATCCTTAGACCGGATCCTTTTGCATCCTGTTAAGACCCTCCTTAAGCGAGCGGCCACCCACTCTGCACATGACTTTGCTGCGCTTTAGCGCTTGCTTGAAGAGGGTCTCCCCATATGAAAAGCTGCAGGGGAGGACCAATAACAACTATCCAAGTTTCTTGCGCACTGGCTGTTTAAGTTCAACCAATCAGGTAGCAGCCAGGATGGTTAAGCAAGGATTTAACAGGGCCCACCAAATCTCAGACAGCAGCTTCCATTTTAAGTCCCTTAAAGAGCCTTTAAAGGCAAGCACATTAACCTCCTCGGTGCTCTTTTAGAGAAACCTCAATCCAGAGGGATTTCCCCATGCTTCAATTATAGAAGAAAAACATGCTTTTAAGTTAAGAAAGGAAAGATAACCAAATGGTGACTGTACTTTACTCGGCCACAATGCTTGCCAGTCATAGGTGCTCCCAAACAACATATGAGATTTAAACTTCATTTTATAATCAGAGTGGATCTTTCATTTGATGGAACCAGTTTACCAAAACAATACTGAATTGGTCAGATCTTAGACTGCAGATTAAGAATCCTGTGTTTCCTTACAGATTTATGGGACAAAATAGGTAGGATTTAAATGACTAAATAAAACTGTGCATAAATCAATGTAGTGAATAATTTGCTCTAAGAATATTATACCTATTTTCTTCCTAGTCACTGATTGAGTTCATTATTCATAATAGGGCATGCTTTTTTATTGAATATGTTATGCAGAGATCCTGTGCTTTGGGTAAATCATGGTTATTTAACTTTTAACTTTGTTAAATCATAGATTAAGATCAGCTATACAGTGATCCCCCGGGTATTGCGATCCCGATCATTGCGAAATGGCTATATGGTGATTTTGCAACCCGGAAGTAAAAATACCATCTGCGCATGCGCGCCCTTTTTTCTATGGGCACGCATGCGTAGATGGCGCCGGGCAGATCAGCTGCTGGGCGGCTTCCCTAGGTCTTCCCCCTCTTGCTGGCGGGAGGGCGAGCGGCGGGCATCAGCGAGGAGTTTCCCCACCGCCCACGCAAACTCCTCGCTGCCACTCGCCCGCCGTTCGCCCGCCCACGCCGTTCATTCTCGCCGCTTCCCAGTTGAGTCCTGAAGCAAATTGGCTTCAGGACTCAGCTGGGAAGCGGCGCGAGCGAGCAGCGCGAGCGAACGGCTTGTCCGCCACCTGCCTGCCCGCGCGCCCGCGCGCCCCGCGCGCCCGCCCACGCCGTTCATTCTCGCCGCTTCCCAGCTGAGTCCTGAAGCGAATTGGCTTCAGGACTCAGCTGGGAAGCGGCGCGAGCGAACGGCGTGGGCGGGCGAGCGGCAGCGAGGAGTTTGCGTGGGCGGTGGGGAAACCCCAGCGCCGCTTCCCAGCTGAGTCCCCTTCCCAGGAACCCCAATCTTCGGCTCCTCGCTAGCGCTGCGGAAGTAAAAACACCATCTGCGCATGCGCAGATGGTGTTTTTACTTCCGCAGCACTACTTCGCGAAAAACCGATCATTGCGGGGGGTCCTGGAACGGAACCCTCGCAATGATCAGGGGATCACTGTATACTCATAATTGACTGGTGATCCATTAGTACTTTTTCTCAAACAGTGAAAAGATGTATCTCCTATTAGATTTATCCTATCCAGATGTAGGATATTTCACATGCCTCAATTAAATACCATCCTGTTGGGTTTGAACCAAAAGTACAGCCATTAATACTATTTTTATTTAACATATTTTATCATGTCAAGCTTAACCTAATCCCTAATAAAGGATAACTTTGCAAATGGTTAGAATTTTTAAAAAATTGTTGGAAACAATTAAGACTTAGGAAAGGTTGTAATATTTATAATATTTAGGGATGTGTAAAATGTAGTTTTGAAACATTCTAAGTAAAAGCATTTAAGTGTCTTCCTTAGAATACAGAACAGCTATTTTCAGCATTTGAAAAAGGTTTCAGAATTAGAACAAAATATTTAAAATGATTGTGTTTCAATTTTGAAACATTTCTAGAGTAAAGTATCCAAAGGAGTCCATTTTGTATTCAAAGTGCAAGTTTCATAGTAAAATTAGGATGATTTATGAAGCTTCATGCTCAAAACTGTTCAAAAAAAATTATTTGCATATTCATATAAATATGTTCCTGTTTCAGAAATAAACCTCTCCTACATAAAATAGGTACAGTGTCATGCAGGTATCCATCAGTTATTATTTGGTTCTACTGTAAATATAAAGTATCATCACCACCAACACCAAGTCCTTTTCCCCAAGCTTTTGTTTAGAAAAATGAAGAAGCCCCCCAAAGCATAGAGTTATAATATTCTGCTCAAAATTATTATATTCCTTGATGCTAGAAACAAAAAATACAAATCCAGCTATTTCATTGAGAGAAAGGACAGCGATAAAATACACACACACACATACACACATTCATACCAATAATATCCAATTTTCACTTCAACCATTTAAGTGCATACAATAATTCTTTGGGTGGGGGAGTAGGCAAATTACCTTCTTTCCATTTTCTCTACTCTTCCCAAGATTCTTACTATTTCCCCAGACCCCATATATTTTCCAATTGTCTCTCTCAGCCTATAGACATTTCAGGCTACTTGTCTCTCTCTCCACTGTCTCACTTTTACAGCATGTCACCACTAGGTGAAATTCCCCATCAGTAGAGAATTAGTATCATCAATAAGCTGATGATTTCCAATTATACATTTCCACTCCAAGTCAACCAAGCAATGATCTCAAGGTTCTTTCCAGAGGTGGGTTCTACTTACCTTTACCATCATATTTCGCATCATGACGGGAATGCACATTTTGTGTGTCACTTCCCAGAAATGACCCCCTGCGCATGTGCAGTGAGGGTGCTGCAAAGTCCCTGAGGGGAACGATGTCTTCAGAGGGACTTAGAGCAACCCCAGCCATAGGGGGTCACTCACGAACGCAAATCCTAGGAAGAAAACTTGGACACATTTCTCTCTGGGTGAAATGACACAGTATTGAGCTATGCACCTCCTTTTATTGGGGGGCATATGCAAATGGGAGTGATTACACGTACATGTCAAGTGATATACAAACGTCCAATAACATAACTCTGAAACATGACACAACTTCCGAGTCCTTCCCATCTCCACATGGCACGTAACTAGTTTCTACTGAACAAATGTCTCTCATGGCCAATTTCCTGGGACCTTTTGTTGTTAATACAGCTATCTCCTGTTTACCACAAAGCAAGGTCTTTTATCACAGCCTTCGTCCTGTTTACCCCAGGCAATGTAAGTTGCGTCTTTTGATCACACAGTTCTTTTCCTGTTGACACATTCTTGTTATCCGAGGAGAGTTCTGAATCCTTTTATGGCCAGTCACTTCCTAAGCAGATTTCACCAGAAGTTCAGACTTATCTTATGTGATTTTTACGTACAGTCCTGTCCTGGCTAACGGAATAAAAGAGTATAAGGCATTTATGTCAGAAGTACAGATATCAAATCCTATCCTAACATTATGCTATGGCAGCTAGAGTGCAGTACTAAAAAAAAGTTTATGCACATGCATATGCGCAGAAGCAAAAGGCAAGATGTCAGCGCCTACAGTGCCACCAAAAGAACCAGGTCAGGGACATGGCAGGCCTGGGTCGCTACCGTTTTCAGCGGGACCCCAGCCACTAAGTTACTAAGTTTTATAGAACTAATAAGAACTGGTAGGAGCCCACCTGGAGGCACTGGAGGTCTTGATACGGGAAGAAAGGCTTCATTTTCACCCTAAAAAGAATGAACTGTGGTTTTGAGGTCTACTCAAAAGGTCTCTCTATTTATATCTAATTAAATTTATGCACTTCAAGAGAAAAGTGATACACACTTGGTCTCATAGCTCCTGCTAGAAAAGCAGTAATAGTCATTGCCAAGACAGTCTTTGTGCTAATCCATGGTGTGCATTTATTGTTTCCTTTCCTGAACAGGAGACTCTAGTCCTCATTCAGGCCCTAGTGACCTACGTTTTGGACTACCTGATGCACTCTAAATAGGGTTTCCTTGAAAAGCATCCAGAAGCATAATATAATTAGTCCATAATGTAGAGGCTTTAGTAGTTATGGGTGCACTTCAATATGGTCATGTAATATCATTGTTTTGTAAGCTGCACTGGCTTGCTATAGGCAATTCAAAGTGCTGATTCTCACCTATAAAGCCTTTCATGGCACATCTCCAATTATCTCTGCTCATTTCATGATTTTCAGCAGACTGAGGGCGCTTTGGGTCCCTTCAAGGGCAGGTTGCTCTTACCTGCCTAGCAGTGCACTACGCACGCATCATCAGATTTCATGCATGCGGCCATTTGCTAAGCACATGTGCATGCGTCCAGGGCTGCCAATAGGGCAGTATTACTGGTACTGGCGTCAGGGGCCTGGCCAAATTGAAAAAGTAGGGGGGCCCGGCGATTGAACAGTGTGCTGGTGAGTTGGCGTGCTAAGGAAGCTAATTGAATTCAGTTGCAAAATTGTTACAATCGGGACCAGGCAAGAGCACAGATCAGCAAAAATGCCTAATTTTCTCTATTCTGCCTGAAGAGCTTCATAGCTGATATGGATGAAGTTTGGATCAGAGCTAATTTGGTATACATTTTGATTATGGTGTTAGATTTTTTTCGAAATTGTTCCCTTCTAAATGTGAGGAAAAGATGTGTTGCTTTGGAGTTGACATGTTTTTTGGAGCCGTCTCGCCATTTTAGATTTGAGAAGCAAACACCATCCTGGATTCGAGAAGCAAGCATTGTGGGAAGTGGAAAGATTTGAATATGCAAATGAAAATCTGGGTAGATCTACTAAGGACTTTTTTAAAAAAAAACAACTACATAATATTTTGAGACTTGTGCAGAGAAGATCTGAAGTGGGAGTTTGTTATTTTACATTTTAGATTCTAAATTATATTAAATGCATACACAGTAATATCTCACCATATGTTTAATAGATATGATAACATCCTAGGAAAAGAAGAAGAAAGAATAAAGAGAAAAAAGGTGTTGCTCTTAGAGCCACGGACATGTTATTTGTTAAGAGACATTACACATTTAAAAGCTTAAATATATTAAGTTATGGAACTCAATAGCAGGTACATGTATGAGAAAAAATCTTGGATTTTTTGCACATTTGCTTCATAATATGGATTTGATGATACATGAGGGTATGTTCTTTTTTATAAAGCAATTTTAAAATTTTGCAAACTTTGGAAAATGCTATAAGGAGATAGGTAGAGAGGTTAATGAGAAGAAGAGGGAAGGTTTTTTTGCTCTCCCCTCCTCTTTCTCTTCTTTTTTCTTGCACTGTGCTTTTTACACCTATGGTGGAGTTTTCGTATAGTTTTAAACATTATTGCGTATAATTTATCTTCTGGTTACCTGTTATTTATTGGTATTATTGTGAAAACAAATATTTTTCTAGTGTGATGCAGGAGTATTTTGTCTTTATCCTTTGTGCCATCTTATTGCTGCTTTTAATATTGTTGATGGCAAAATTAATAATATTTTGTTAATTTGGTGAATTTGCACTGTTCTGGTTATATATTTATATGTATGTAATATGCTGATGTCACTTGAATATATTTTCTGCGTTATTAACATATTATTAATCTGTCAAACAAGTGTACCTTGTTGTAGTGGCAGGGTTTAATTTTTTTTTTTAAAGATAAATTTAATACATAATTGGTATGTCGCAAAACAAAGCAGTTTTAAAATGGCGGGGGGGCAGACACTTAGGCTGTATGGGGCCCCAAAATTCCTGACGGCGGCCCTGCATGCGTCCCCTCACAGACTTTGCTTCCGCGCATGCGCAGGAAGCAAAAAAATCACCAAAATCTCATGAGAGGACACTTGTGCATGTACGATTTTGCCGAAACCTCGGGTGAGCATTCCCTTGCGAGATTTTGCTTCTGCACATGTCCAGGAAGCAAACAAAGAAGGTCAAAAATTCAGAAAAAAGATGGTGCCATGTGGTGAACTGGTGAAGATGGCATTGGAGCTGTCATACGCAATTTGTGCAATCGGCGGGCCGCTACCGAAACAGTGTGCCCAGGAGCGGGGGGGACGCAGTGGGGTAGCGAAAATGGAGCTCCACCCCAGAGCACCCAATTTGCACTGAAAGAAGTTGAAAGAAAATATAGGGCATCCTCCATAAGCCACGCCCACAGTGTGGTAGTAAAAACTTTGGTAGCTCTTCACTGGGTGCACATCATTGCACTGGTAGCAACCCACCACTAGGTCCCTTGCTCAAAATCATGTAGCCTACTAGAATTTCTTATCTTGGACTGCCTCCTCCATCCTTTACCACATACTAATTTACCAGTGCTGTTTTTTTCTTGGAGTTTCTCTTCTATGGAAAGCTTCAATTTACAGCCGTGATGCTTCCTTTCCCCAAAAAATCCTTCACATTGCATTACTGCAACTGGGAAGTAAAATTTGCATGGGTAGGCGATAGCAGGGGGGGATCATATGGGGTAGAAATAGAAGAGTGTACAAAATAAATGATTACAAATACGTTTTTTTTTTAAAAAAACTTGTAGCTCAGAAGAACCTGAAATGAATGTGTGATATTAATGGTGGCCTTTCTTACAAAAGAGTAAAATTATTCTCATCTACATACATCTTACAGTAGAAAAGAAAACTCAGCAGGATTCAGAAAGCAGAATCCTGATTGCTGGTTGAGCAACAAAGTACAAGTAGGGACAAAGTTTGGGCAAGGAGGTCTCCTACATCAGCATATCCTTCATTTATTTATTGCAAATTCCTATCCAAATATAAGATGTGAAACAACAGAAGATTAAGATTGAATTAGGAAGAAATTAAAACATGTAACTCATTGTAGATAAATAGGCATAAGGTTCAGAGAGAAATACAAATGAATTCATATGAAAGCAACTTTGAACATATAGAATATGCAAAACAAGGAGAAATGCATGCCTGGGGAAATGACAGACAATTGGATGTTGAGCATTGCTTAGGAGACAGCAGTCTAATGTAAAACTGTCTAGACAAGTAAATTATAGAAGTTTATGTAGTTTCAAGAAGTAGAATATCATTAATTGATGTAGTGTGGATATATTTATCATAACGTATGCATTCTACCCTGAAAATTTGAATGCATGAAAAGCATTGAAACTGCCATAATACTAATCTGGCTAAAAGTTATTTAATTATTCAATTTTACATGCACAAAATGGACAGAGCAATGCTTACATTGCATTTTCCTCCCATCACATCCAGTCCTTATTTGCTGAAAATTATTTCTGCAGAATGACTATTCTTGATAGTATATCTTCCAATCCCATACCGGTTTTCTTGCTACTCAGGGCAGCAAGTTTGTGAAGTAGTATAGTATGATTAATTTTATATTATCTGAATAAAAGAAATTTCTCTCTTTTCACTTCTTCCAGCTGTCCTCTTCCTGGTAGAGTTTAATGTAAAAATGTTAATGCATTCCAATTATTTGGATGTTATTATACCGAATACAACATTTCCTAAAGAGAAAACAAAGTATTGCCCTGATTTTTGTAAGTCTTCTCTTCTTTTATCATATTAAGAAATATAAAACTATGTACCAGAAGGCTTCCTCTATGCATATTCACTCTAAGGCACATTTTAATTAATCTAGCAATTATGATTAAATGGAGATTGGGTGAACAGGGAACATTTTTGCACTACGTTTTACAGATCTCGCTTCTAGGAAAACATATACTACATTGCATATCACAAACTAATTGCCAAGTTATAATTTTTTTTAATAAATCAAAATAGATCAGCTCCATTGAAGTTCAAAGAACATGCTTCTGGCTTGCAACCTCTAAAGATGGTGAAAACCAATATGAAAAATAAAAAGCATGCTTGCCAACATTACAAAATAAAAAACAGAGGTATTATTATTATTAGCTGTTTCTCACACAACAATAGGTAGAAATATTTCACTTCCCATTTCTATCTCCCACTACGTAACATATAGTCTTCATGTAAATCAAAGAAAACAAAACATTTGCATTCATAATATTTATGCCATGGGTGTAAAAATATTAAAAAGAGACACTTTAATCCCAATTTAAATTACATTAAAACTTACAGCCATTCTCTAGGCATTTAATAAAGTGAGATGTAGCTTATGATTTTTAATAGAATTTGTGAGCCAGAAAAGGTGCAATCAGACTCCCAATTTTTTAATATCATAAATTAATACAGCTTCTAGCCTTCAGTTTTGAAAATTAAAAGATGGGCACACCTTTTGGTTGGATGCCTATTCAGAAAACAGCAGGGGGTCATTTGAAAAGGCTGTTCTTTTTCATTCTTCCTCAAAAATAAATTTCACTGCATTCAATCTTTATATTATCAGAATAAAAGAACCCGGTTTCTTTTAGTTTGTTCCCAGGTAAGCAGATTCCTTAAACAGGATTAAATTAAATTTATCACACATATAGCATTTACATTTTCCACCACCCTTTTTTAATCCTCATCCCCTTTATTAATATAAAACCAATACTTCGTATTTGAACAATGTTCAGAGATATTGTTATCTGGGACCATGAAGAAGATAAATGACAAAAAACAGTTTTGAACCATTCATAGGCTCTTCCAGTTTTATTTGTGCTGCATCATATCACAAGAGGGTTTTTGATCATGAGAGTAGTATCCCGTTTGTTGGTTTGTTGGTTTGTTGGTTTGTTTGTTGGTTTGTTTGTTGGTTTGTTTACTTGACTTGTGTGCCGCCCCTCTCCATGGACTCCATGGGCATATTCATTGAATCTTGCGGATATTTTTGTATTATTTGTACACTGTGTTCATATGGAGAACTATTTAGAGATTACAATCCCATTGAGTTCAGTGAGGCTTAAAAGGTGGATGGATGATAGATGGAGTGTATATGTGTGTGTGATAGAAGAAGGGAGAGAGACAGAGACAGAGACAGAAAGACCATAACTTATACAAAATGAGACTAAAATAGCCCAGTTAAGAGAATAGAAGGGTTGTAGCCTTCTTAAACAGAAGGGACACAAGTAGAAAAAGACAGTTGCCATGGGCAATTTTGCAGCATCAGGAAAGAAATCTTCTGTCACCTTCTTGCCATAAATCTGAATCTTATAACAGAATAGAATACTACCAGTATTAGGAAAAGCACACACATAATTTGTATCCCAAGCACCATTGGAACTGGCTGCAGTGATGGGCTACCAAAATTTTCACTACCACACTGTGGACGTGGCTTATGCATTTTCTTTCAACATCTTTCAGTGCAAATTGGGTATTCTGGGGTGGAGCTCCATTTTCGCTACCCCACTGTGTCCCACCCCCGTTCGTGCAGTAGCCCACTCCTGATTATCTACTATATAAAGTGTATGTACACACACGCACAGCTCTTCTAAAATTATACACATTCAACCTCATTTACTGTTACAGGAAAAACATATCCAGAGCCCAGAAGGGGAAAAAGGAAAAAGAACAAAAATTTTATTACTGGTACTGTGTACCTGCCCAAATTTTGCTACCAGTACTGCTTACCTGACCATACCCGTAGGAGTCCACCACTGGTACTGAGGCTAATACAGATCACTTGCAAATCTATTTAGAATAGTATAGAATTCTTTATTGACCAAGTGTGATTGGACACACAAGGAATTTGTATTTGGTGCATATGCTCTCAGTGTACATAAAAGAAAAGATACATTTGTTAAGAACCATAAGGTACAACACTTACTGATTGTCATAGGGGTCAAATAAGCAATGAGGAAACAATCAATATTAATAAAAATCGTAAGGAAATAAGCAACAAGTTACAGTCATACAGTCATAAGTGGGAGGAAATGGGTGATAGGAATGATGAGTAATAATTAGTAGTGCAGACTTAGTAAATAGTTTGATAGTGTTGAGGGAATTATTTGTTTAGCAGAGTGATGGCATTCAAGAAAAAACTGTTCTTGTGCCTAGTTGTCTTGGTGTGCAGTGCTCTTTAGCAACGTTTTGAGGGTAGGAGTTGGATTTAATATTCTGGTAGTCATTAATAAAGGAAGTGATGAATTTCTGAGGTCATGAGCACAACAAATAATAGTCAGTGAACCTATGTGCAGATCCTGATTCAGAGTACACATGGGCATGCATATCATTGCTTTTGACAATTCCTTGAAGAAGGAGTGTCATTTCAAGGGACTTGCAGCTCAATCTAAGAAATTTAAGAAGGTGCTAACAGGTACCACAGGTGTACACATGTGTGTTCAGAAACACATTTTTACCATTCAAATCAAGATCAGTCCACCACCCGAATATCAATTCTAAAGTGCAGATAGGAGTCAATTGGCTCAGGTTGTTAATTGACTATTTTTATCATTATCAGATTGCCTTTGACATTTATGGACTGCAGAAAGATTATGCTTCCTACACTGCCTGGAAGAAGACAAATTCTCCATGATAAACAGACATCAAATGACTATTCCCAGAAATATCTTCAAGGGAAGAAAAAGAAAGAAAAGCATAGAATTTCTAGTAGAAGGAATATGAATCGCTTCAAGTAAAAAATAATTTAAATTTGTTGCATCCTGGGCATTTCCCCAAGGTAAGATTTTCTGTTCTATTACATTTTGAAAAATGTGGCAGTATGAAAAAAAATGGTAATAGTATTATGAAGGCATTTAAATTACATTGTTTATATTCTTGGATATTTGTATTTATATCTCTTTTGAAGCTTTTCTTTTTGAGTACTTTAAAATACCAAACACACCTGCCATTCAAAGAATATTCTGTAATTTTTAATAAATAAATAAATAAATAAATAAATAAATATTTATTTATTTATTTATTTATTTATTTATTTATTTATTTATTTATTTATTTATTTATTTATTTATTTATTTATTTATTTATTTATTTATTTATTTATTTATTTATTTATTCACTCACACTCACTCAAAATGCACCTAATTTTTCCAGCCTGGAGAGACATCTCACCATCTTCATTTAACCACATACAGCTTCATGGTAACAAACACTGAGTCTCATCAAACTAAACCTTCCATTCAATAGTTGCAGATTTCAATAATATCAATTCAGACTGCTGAAACAAGCTACTTCCTTGTAGACAAGAATTACAACACACGGGAATCAAAACAGACAGAAACATGAAATCTATAGTTTGAATGCTATGCCCTTTAGTCCCACCTTTTCAAGAACAAACTTTTGGCTATTCTGGTCTTGAGAATTAAACTGATCTGTTCTATGTTTACATAATAGTTCTGTCTTGCCTGAGGCTCATTGGTCCTTATTTGCAATTTTCAGTCCTTAAAATAGAGAACTCTATATTATTGTTTTATCATTTTATTTTATGACATCCAGAATTCCATTTGTATGAGATGGGCATAATATGAATTTGATAAATAAATTATAAAATCAATCAGTTGACAGTAAAGTTTTTGATTGCTCTGTGGAGTGTACATCCAAATCATGAAAAAGGGAAGAATTTCCAGAGGTATATAGTTTAGCTTCATTTCATTACCTTAAGTAATATTCTTTAAAGAAGACTAGACTTTTTTGCAATATATTTATATATTGTAGAGTTATACAAGCTAAATAATAGAGTAGCTACGCCATCACCACCACCTCTATTCTCACATCAAGTCCAGCAGTCTGAGAGGCCATGTGTGTATATTATAAATAAGGTTCATAATTTGAGACCTGAATAGCACTTTGGCTAATTAGTTATCACATTAGAAGTAGCATATTCCCATTTAATTAAAGCAGAGTTTATAAATCTAATGCCAAAGCCTTTTATTCTAGTGTTCATCCATATGTATATGTATTTTTTATTCATGAGAATATGACAATCATTAAATGTTGTATCTCATTATTCTTGACAAATGTATATTTTCTTTTATGTACACTGAGAGCATATGCACCAAAGACAAATTCCTTGTGTGTCCAATCACACTTGGTCAATAAAGAATTCTGTTCTGTTCTGTTCTAATTCTATTCTAAAATGCATGTTAATAAATCTCCAGTTATAAAAATTGTTGTGATAATTCAGTTTCAAACTCATCCTATGGGTCACAGAATAGCTTCATGTTATTTAACAAACACATTATTTAAATTTTATCTAATGTCTCAGTTGTTAAACAGAAGCATATGTAGACAATATTGCTATGCCATAATACTACAGAAGTTTTACAATAGAAACATCTACAATCAATGCAAAAGTTGCATCAACTGGATATTGACAGGGGCGGCATACAAATCTAATAAATAAATTTTCAGATACATAAAAGAGATCTATATATGATCATATATTGCATGCTTTGATCTTGCCTTCATTCTTCCTGCCCCACACTTCAACTTCCCGACTACCATTTCTCTCTAATGAAATGATTACTGTAATTCAATCAAGTGATCTTCAGTTCCTGTCCTATTTAGCTTCCCAAACAGCAGTAGTTTCCAGGTGGGAATTTTGACTGGGGAATTCTGGGAGTTGAAGTCCACACACCTTAAAGTGGCTGAAGTTGAGATTCATCGACCTAGACACAAGAGGCTGCAAACAGGCTTCAACAACAACCAAAAAATGCAGGTTAATGTTTAAACTATGCTGAGCATAATAAATTAGCTGCAGTGCTGAATTTATTACACTGTATCATAAAATGTCAAGGAAAAATCCTTGATATGGTATTTATCTGGCAAAGGCCAAGCAAAAATCATAACTTATTGTGAAAAAGTACCCTTCCAAGTTTGCCAGAAAGCTTGCAGAGGAAAGAGGGAGGGAGGGAGAGAGGGAGGGAAAGACAGAGGGAGAGGGAAGAGTGAATAAATCCTTTGCTGAGAATTCAATAACTAAAAATAGATATAGCTTTCAAGGTAGATATAAGTTACCGAAAAGGACAGACCAGATATCTGGTGTCAATCCAAGGAGTCTAGTCGTCTCACTATCTGAACAGAAATGCAAAAGACAGTGCTGGTATCACACGAAGGGATGGTATCACGATGTTAGATGCAGCATAACAAAACCTCATCATCGTCTAGTGAGTTTCTGAGTCCATTCTAACTTCTTTAATTGGGCATACATAGCGTGAACTTCTTCAGGCTTTCAGACGGAGTGCAACGTTCTTAGGCTGGCTTAGATCAAAAGCCTGTAATTGATCATGTGGTAAAACAATTATACAGACAAATATAATTAGAAGAAGTCTTTCTAATAGATCTTAATTCTATATTGCCTGAGTCTTTAGTCTTTAATTATGGTCTTTAATTAAAGGCATTCCCATTAACCCATGGAATGAATATACATATAAATGCATTATACATAAATGATAATCTGTAACTTCTTGTATAAAAGACATGAGAGAATAGTACTGGATAAGGTATTTCAGCATGCTCGGTTCATGGGTCATGCTTTGAACACCATCATAGCAAATTATACCCTCCTTTTTTGAGTTACAATATGGCTGCAGGAAAGTAACGAGCAAAAAAATTCCCCCACCCAGCAATGAAATGCTCCTGATTCACTCACGCCTGTTGGTCGTCGGAGAGCCGGTCATGAAGGGAGCGTGAGGTTCTGCCCACCCACCCAGATGCCACTATTTGGGTTCTTTTACTTTCTGCACATGCACAGAATGCTTTGCACAGGTGCAGAGGGTAAAAGAACCCAAATGGTGGCATCTTGGCAGGTGGACGTTCGCACTCCCTTTGAGACCGGCTTCCTGATGTCCCACAGGCATGAGTGAACCAGGAGCATTTCACCTCTGCCCCCACCCCACTATGCTAAGAAAATTTTGTTTGCTTGTTTGTCAAAACGTGTACAAGATATGGTATAATGATATGGTATAAACATAAACATAAACTAAAGCAAAATAAGTATAGGTAAATTTGGACAATAGGACAGTAGGACATTGATCATTCTGTTGCTGAAGTCATATTTTCTGCAGTCAAGTTTTGAGCGGTTTACATTGAGTTTGAATCTATTTTGTGTGTGTATGTTGTTGCGGTTGAAGCTGAAGTATTCATTGACCGGTAGGACATTGTGGTAGATGATTTTATGAACTGCATTTAGATCAGATCTAGGTTTTCTAAGACCAAAATTTCAAGTCTGGTGGAATAAGGTAATCTGTTGCGAGCAGAGGAGTCGAGATTGTTGGTTCTATAATTTTGCGAACCTGTATGGTATCAGATTCATCGGTGACATGCAGCCCAAATAAGATAGCATTATTATGGTTCAGTTCATGCTCAAGGGTGTCTTTGATGAGTAAGGATATATTGTTTGGATGGTTTATTTATTTATTTATTTATTCAATTTTTTTATATTGGTTGGTAGATCTATGTGGTTGTGCATGTGATTAAGGCAGTGGTTGTTTTGCTTGAATTTGAGGTATTGGCTGTTGTATTGGAATATGATTTTGAACAATTGAATTTTCATTTATCTGTGCTGTAATTCTTTTATCCAATGCTTCTAAACATGCTTCCATGTGTGCTTCTATGGAATTCATGTTTGTTTGTTGTGTTTTTATGGTTGTGTCTAAGGATTGGAATCTATCAGATATGGTAATTCATTTATCCAGTAATGGTAGACCTGATGAACAGAAATGAGGAAATTTGGTAACTGTTGTTAGAAAAGTGGCTATCTGTTTGTTTATTTGTAGGCAGGTACTGTGGGCATAGTTTGAGCAAATGTGGCATTTTTTGAATTCATCGTCGTCTTTGACAATTTTGTTACATTTATAGCATAAGTTGACGTTGGTAGAGGTGTCTTCTTTAATTCGTGGGTTCTTGATTGTGGAATTTTTTTAGTTTTTGGAGGGCATGGTCAATAATCAAATAGTGTCTGATAAATTGATTAATATCAGTATTCAGTCAATATCTAACAATATTAATTAAACAATAATGAATGTATGGCTATCAAATTAATTAATCAATGTGTGAATAGTTAATAGTGCTTAACAAATCAAATAGCCAACATGATTATTAATAATTAGTATATAGCTATTAATATTAGTATATAGCTAACAAATTAATTAATCAGTATGTGAATAGCTAATAGTACTTAAACCAATCAAATAGCCAATAAAATTGTTGTAGTAGTTAAGTAATCAGTGTATAATTAATTGATTATATTATACAATCATATGATAAATCAGACTAATCAAATTATTGAATAATACAATCAATCTACATCAATGTGCAATTAATCAAAGGCAAATAATATGGAAGGTTTAGTAAGCAAGAAAAACAGGTTTTTGAAAGGCAGAGTTCAGCATGTAACAAAAATTCCTTTTCATCCCAACTTGGTTTGAAGTGTAGATGAATTGATTTACTGCTGGCAATTCTCTCCTGGCAATTATCTGCTTTATTGCTGGGCTAGGAATGTTAACTTTCCCAAAATCTTAAGCAGGATGGAAGAGAGAAAAATCATTTCAATTTTAAAGCGGATTCTCCACTTTTATTTTGCCTAATTTCAATCCGGTCTAAAGTGAGTGGAGTGGATTATCACACACTAATATTGATGGGAGTTAAGAGATTTTCAATTAGGGAGTCTTTTGTTTGTTTGTTTTGTTTTTGGGATTCTCCAGAGGGAATCCCTGGCTGGGAGAGAACTGGGTTTCAGAGGGCTGCAGGGATTTCTCTCCGAGGGCTTCGGAGGGCTGCAGGCATACGGTGAGAATCCATTGCTGCTCAGGACTTTGGAGGGAATCTCACAGCTGGACTTCAGAAGGAATCCCTCAGCTGGGCTATGGAGGGCTGTAGGCACTCACTTGGCTCCGGACGGAATCTCTTGTTCGGGAACTTAGCTGGGCTATTGGATTTATTTCGCTGGGAGGGAACCCTTGCCAGAGGTGAATTGGGAATTATCTTGCTGTGCTCCAGAGGCGATTCGCTGGGGCAGAACTCAACTGGGCACCGAAGAAACTGCAGGATTCTTACTTACAATATTATAATGTATCATGGTGGAGTATCCAGCCTCTGGCACTTGGAGGATGGCAGCAAGGTAGTTTCTGTTTCTCACTTGCCTTTTCATCAACTGGCTTCGACGTCCATGTGGTTTGTCATTTTTGTTTTTTAAGTATCGTTCTGCTGATCCTAGACCCTGATTATTATTTTATTAATTCTTAGAACTCAGTCTAGTTCTGTTTTCTTGGATGAGTTACTTCTTCTCCTGTCTCTAATCCTAGGATATTAGGTATTTTCTAATATCTTTATCCCCAGGATATTAGCTATACTCCAGCAAAATGGTTAGCCGTCTGCCTTGGTCGCCATCTTCAGAGGACCACAATCTAAAAATGCCGTGTGACATTCAAAGCATGTCCTTATCACCATCAGACTGGATAGAAAATCACAGTGAAAATAGCTGCCCATCTTTGATTTAGAACACTGGCTAAAACATCTTGCCGATTGAAGAAAAACATGAAATACAGTAGGTTAATTGTATTTCAACACTGCCACAGGACAGTATCTCTGCTGAGGACAAGATAAGTAATGTAGAATATCCTATGAAAAACTAATCACTTTATCTTTTAACACGTCACCATATTCTTTCTGGGATGTCCTGTCTGAGACTTTGCTTACCTTGGCTTAATGAACAGGTTTTTTCTGTATCACTTTTCAACAATAGCATTTCTCAGGATATTATTAGTAATTAGCTAATTAAAGTAGTTTCAATAGAGGTACAACACGTATAATTTCCACATGCTAAAAATTACCAGTTTTCCCATAATATTCATTGCAAATACACTCTTCTGGAAATTGTAACACCATGCAGAGAGTGCTAAAATCTGCATTTACATTTAATGAATCCAGCACCAGTTACTTTTGTGTGGATTTTGAAGAAGCAGGCTAGAAACAATGATTTTGAATTTTGGTATTGAGACCAATGTTCCCTCTAATTTTTTTTTCGGTGTGGGCGGAAAAGTATAGTGTCTGAGCGGCAGTCCCTTTGGGACTGGGCGGCATAGAAGTATAAACAAATAAACAAATAAACAAATAAACAAATAAACAAATAAACAAATAAACAAATAAACAAATAAACAAATAAACAAATAAACAAATAAACAAATAAACAAATAAACAAATAAACAAATAAACAAATAAACAAATAAACAAATAAACAAATAAACAAATAAACAAATAAACAAATAAACAAATAAACAAATAAACAAATAAACAAATAAACAAATAAACAAATAAACAATTCCCTTTTTTAATTAAAAGAAATTAATAATAAAATAAAACCAAAATCTATTATTATTACTATCTTCTCCTCTTTTTCCATCCCTGTCTCCTCCCCCTTGTGTGTGTGTGTGTCTCTGTGTCTCTCTGTGTGTGTGAACTCTTGAACCATTTCCAATAACAGGTGAGCTATTGGAAATGGTTCAAGAGTTCACACACACACACACACACAAGGTTGGGGTTTTTTTTCTCTGTTATTATTTGGGTGCTTTTTACCATATGATTTAAATCAAGAGTCATTTCTCTCTCTTTCTCTCTCCCCCTCTTGCTCTCTCTCTCTTTTTCTCACTTTCTCTCTCCCTCTCTTTCTCTCTCTCCCCCTCTTGCTCTCTCTCTCTTTCTCTTTCTCTCTTGTTTTCTTTCTCTCTTGTTTTCTTTCTCTCTCACTCTTTCTATTTCTCTTGCTTTCTTTCTCTTCTCTCTCTTGCTAACTCTCTCTCCCCCCATTCTCTCTCTCTCTCTTTCTCACTTACTTTCTCTCTCCCCCCCCCTCTCTCTCTCTGTCAGCGAGGGGGCTGCGAGAGCGCTTTCTCCGAGCGCTTCAGGAACGCCTGCCCTGCCTCTACTGCAGCCCCCTTGCTGAAAGTCCGGGACGAAAGTGCTCCCAGCGAAGGAGCTGCGAGAGGGCCGGGGCGGGCATTCCTGAAGCATGCGGAGAAAACCCTCTCACAGCCCCTTTGTTGGGAGCACTTTTGCTGAGCCACCCCCATTGCAGCTGCCCCTCTGTTCCAGCCCTGCCCTCCCAAAGAGTGGGGCTGCCACGTCCTGGCCAATTGCATCCTTCTTGCCAGGAGCGCGGATGAGGATGAGGAGAAGAAGCTGCAGCGACCGCCGAGGGAGAAGTCTCGCCCAAGGCAGGAGGCGGCGGAGGAGGAGAGGGGGCGGATCGGGTGGGCGGGGAGCAGGGCCGAGAGGCCAGGAGCGCGAGGGGGCCGGAGGCACCATGGAGAAGCAGGGGTGGGCGGGGTTCCCTTCTACTGCCCGTGCCTTCCCCCCCGCCTCCCCGCGGGGTGGCAGGGGGATGGGGAGCGAGCGCCCGAGGAAAAGGGTGCCTGGGGGGGATTTTGGAGCGCGCACACGCGCACACGCGCAGTTTACAGGGAACGCTGATTGAGACTACTATCATAGATAGCTAAGAAAACAAACAAATATGTTTTTAATAAATCAATGTAGATTTTTCATTTCAGCATAAATGACAACATTTAAATTACGTATTTTAGACACATTATATGAAGCTCTAGCTCTCCTAAACAATTATGTGAAGATATAATTCTTCTAGGAAGCCAGTATACTGTACAGCAATTAAAGGCATTGTGATAGAAATTGGGAAAATCATGAGTTCTGAAAAAACCATGAGTTCTTTACTTACAACAGCTCATTTAGTGTCCATTCAAAGTTACATTGGCACTGAAAAAAGTAATTGATGACCATTTTTCATACTTTCAACCATTGCAGCAGATGTTTGGCAACAGACTCATATTTATGACAGTTGCAGTGTCCCAGGTTCATATGATCATCTTTTGTGACTTTCTGAAAAGCAAAATCAATGGGGAAACCAGATTTACTTAGCAACCATGTTACTAACTCATCAACTGCAGTGATTCACTTAACAACTGTGTCAAGGAAGGTTGTAAAATGGGGCATGTAAAATGAGATATGTTATTGTTATTTTGGCATGGTGATGATTGTAGGATCAGAAGATACACTAAATATCTAGGGCAGAAAGTATCTTAGTATTTGATTTCAATTTGAGCCAAAAATCAGCTACCAAAGAATATTTTTCCACCTTGCTACTTATTACTAACAACATGGCACACTTTATTTCTAGCTCATAGTACTGCAGAAAACTAAAGCATGGAAAAAAATAGCTTAAAAGAAGGACAAAGCAGAAAGTAAGCAATTTCTGCTAGGACAGAAAGGTCATTGGGTCTTTTTCAGACTCTGAGAAGCTTGGATATAATGTTCCTTTGAACTCAATCTCCTTACTTTCTCACTGCATTCTATGTCCCTTTTTCCTTTTTATGTTTTCTTTTTATACTTAATGGTCCTGTAAATGAAAGTACAGTATATGACGAAATGCTGCAATAATTATTTTAGCGAATTAATTTTGCTGCTTTGAACTAAAGTAAATGGTCCATCTGATTATTGCAAAATGGCTCCTTCTCCATATATGAGACCTCAAGCAATTGTCTTCTTCCACTTCAAAAAACCCTGCAAAGCACATTCAATGGGTAATAGCAGCTTCATTGGAGGCTTAGTTAAGATAGATTGTAGACAGAGTCTTAGAAATAAATGTCTGAAATGTAGTTTGTAAAACAATTCCATTTCCTGAGCTTCAAAGTAAGGATTTTGATTGAGAACTTCCCATGGCCAGGGGAAAAATACCAGTTGAATTCTTTCATTAGACCTTACTGGCAGAGATCATACACTTTCCCTGCCAACTCTTACAAACAGATGTAGTACTAACTCTTCCCTTTATCTAGCCAAGGTTGCATCTTTCATATGTCATGTGTCCTTACTGTCCTGTACTACAATAAGTCTTTGATATGTGCTTGCCCTATTTTCCCCTCCATTCTTAAAATTATATATCCTGCAGAACTTGTGTTTTGCTATTGTCTCAAAAACATTGCCAAAGCAGATTGGCAGTTATTTAAGACCAAAAACTGATGAGTCTGGAATGTTTCTGTTATTCTCTGAGCAAAACTGGGATGTGTTTTCTATTATTCTTACAGAGATCATGACTGCTGATGTGCTAAATGGGTAATTGTGTTGTTAACAGTTAATGTCCCACTCTATAATTAGATAATAGCATGTTAGTTTAGTATTGAATCAGAACACTGTACAGAAAAGGGAGGCACAAAAATAAATCTAACCTGATTCAACACTTAATTGCTTTTTTTCTCACCTGGGTAAATTAGTTGAAATATTACAGAAACAAAATTAACTCAGTTAAAGAGTTAAATTCAGTCCAAGAATATAGCATATTATATTCACACAAGCAAAGACTAAAATGGTAAGTAACTCTGTAATTAGTTGCATATTCATCTGAATGAATCTTAGTTCTGAGTAGTACCTATAGAATTGAACTCATAAACAATATCCTATCCAGCCTACATATTGCAAAACAGATATTATTGTTCCTATTTTTTGCAGTACTATAGGGGAGTTGGGGTTTAAGTGTGACATAATTTCAGGTAACATGATGAATTTTTGGATCCTTCTCATTGCAAGTAAATATCAGTTCTGCTTCCCAAAAAGATTCATAGTCCTTTGAAGTTAGAAATGTAATGTCCTTGTCAAACTACATGGTCACAAGACAGCTAAAACAATCTTCCTGTATTTTCTGATCTAAGCAGAAAGGAAATACAGTTGCAAATGGCAACAAGAATAGGGATGGGGAAATAGAGTGACAAAAAGGGACAAATTGGTAAAAAGAGATTGTGGAAAAAACAGTTAAGATGCAGCCTGAAAATCCCCAAAATTTCCAGAACTATTGCATAAAAGAGATGTTAGAAGAAGAAGAATGTAAGGCTGGCCTGGATGTATGATCTCACAGAGAGTCTTTAGAAGAAAAATGCAAAGAAAATGAGGCACAACCGAATATTATTGAAATAATAATAAACATTTTTAGGATCAGATGTTCAAGAGAAAAAGAAAACAGTTTTCCAGTTTGCCTTTGCAGAGTGGATAGCAGCTTTTCTAGGGTAATGTAATTGAGCTGCAAATGGAAATAAAGTAGCACACATAAACTATAAAAACCCAGGAAAAAGGGCGTGAAACAGAATTGTCACTCTCCTTATCTTTCACTCCGGAAGATGGCATGCAGCATGGGAGAGAAGGCCGGGCAGCCCCAAGCTCCAACCACATGGCCTGCTCTGTTCTCTCCTGCGCCACAGGCATCTCTCGGTATGGTGATGACACCCCAAACGAGTTGTGGCCTTCGGGAGCACAGTGCTGCTGCTCCCAAAAGCCATGACTCGCACTGGTGCTATTGCCCCGCCGAGAGATGCCTGCAGTGCGGACAAGCAGAAAGCTTGTGCAGGCTGCTGTTGCTGCTGACCCCAGCTTCTGCTCTAGGCGCCGCAGCGAGATTCAGCTGCTGCGCATCTGCAGCAGCCAAAATCTCACACAGACATCCATAGGCAAAACTTGTTGATTTCTTTGCTTCTATGCATTTTTACCGGAATCATGGCGGTTGTGCATGCACTGCATATTCATGCCAGGCGGCAATGGAGCTAGGCTACATGCTCCATTTCTGCTACCGGAGCTGCATTCTTGCCATTCCGGCACCTGGCCCATCCCTGCCTGGGAGCCAAAATGGGGCTCCTGAAATGAGCAGGGTGGTTGGGGATGCGGCCAGCCAAAGGTGGTATTGCCAGTTCTCAAAACTACTCAAAATTTCCACTACCAGTTTACCAGACCTGGTCCAAATATCACCTCTGTATCATGCCCATCAGTGATGGGCACCTACAGGTATGGTCAAGTATGCAGAACCAGTAGGAAAAATTTGATCGGGTACGGAGAACCGGTAGAAAAATTTTGAATTTTTTTTTCCCCTTCTGGGCTCTGGATATGTTTTTCCTATCACAGTAAATGAGGTTGAATGTGTATAATTTTAGAAGAGCTGTACATGTGTGTGTTTTGTGTGTGTGTGTGTGTACATACACATACAGTTTATATAGTAGATAATGTATATTTTTGTGTGCCTGGGTGTAATAGGCACACAACCTGGCATCCTCAGGAAGGCCTTCGGTTGTAACTACCCCACAGAGAGCCTAAAGAGTGTTAGTGATTTTAGTGAGTGGTATTCATGGTTCATTATATTCTAATAATTATTGATTTTCTTCTTGGTTTTATTGTATGATCTATTGCTTGTTATAAAACAGGAATCAGTCCAAATTCTGTAATCATACATTCAAAAAAATAAATAATAAACCTGCATAACTGTCTTTGTGTTTGTTGCATATGTACCTGGGGGCAATAATGAGGCAACTTATTATTCCAAAAGTGCAAACCAAAATTCAATTTCAAAAAAGCGAACTACAACCTCATTGAAGCCCACCTCTCAACATTAAACTCTATTCTCTGAATGCTACACTACTGATGACCTCTACAACACATTCCTACTCGAAATGAAAATTATCATCAGACTTCACATACCTCTAACATGTACCATCAACAAAAAAATAACCTCCCCATCTCAATAAGAAAATTACAAACAAGAAAAAAAAATATCTCTGGAGGAAAAACAAAAAAGGATACGTTTCCAACTTCAAAAGCTGATATAAAAGCATTTGCAATCAAATAAAAGCAGAATGCCTTAACTACTACAGCAAACAAGAGGAAAACCTCCTACGCACCAAATCTACTAGAGCTTTCTACAACTTTGTCAACAATAAACTCAAAGACTCTAGACCTATCCCACCTCTCAAAGGACCCAACAACAAAGAATACCACGATGATTCATCCAAATCCAACCTCCTCAACTCTTTCTTTGGCTCTGTCTTTGTTAACAGCAATGGCTCATCGCTCAATTTCATCAATCGCACCTCAAACTCCCTCAATGACCTAACCCAAGTAGACTTCACTGAAGACCGAGTTGAAAAAGCGTTACGTGACCATAAACCTTCTCTATCAGTCGGACCAGATGGTCTATGTGCTTACTTCCTAAAAAAGCTCTCTTCTGCCATAGCTGAACCACTAAGCATAATTTTCAAAAAATCCTTCAGAACCAGCACACTTCCTAAGCTATGGTCGAAAGCAATGGTCATCCCCATCTTCAAAAAAGGAGACCCCTCTCTTGTCGATAACTACAGACCAATTTCACTATGCTGCGTCCCATGCAAAGTCATGGAATCAATTATAAACAAATCAATTACTCTCCATCTAGAAACTAATAAATTGCTCTCTAACAAACAATTTGGTTTCAGAAAAAAACTATCCTGCAACCTGCAGCTACTCCACTGCAAAAATACGCAGGAAGCCAAACCTAGCATGAGGATGAATGCGAGAGGGAGATTGTGGCGATTTTTCCGATATCTTTGCTTCCGCGCATGTGCAGAAGCAAAAAAAATCACTGAAATCTCGCTCTCGCACACATTCTCGTGTGAGATTTGCCTAGTTGTGCATGTACAGAAGCAAAATCTTGCACGGGGGCATCAGGGGCATGCAACCATGTACGCAGTGAAGGGCTACCAAAACTTTTACTACCGCACTGTGGGTGGTGGCTTATGCAGGATGCCCTGAATTTTCTTTCAACCTCTTTCAGTGCAAATTGGATGCTCTGGGGTGGAGCTCCATTTTTGCTACCCCGCTGCATTTCCCCCCATCCAGGCAATAGCCCACCCCTGCATGCACGCATCCCGGATTGTCCTACCGGAGCTGCGCACCAGGGCTCACCGGCTGCTGCCTACCACTGATTACGGCTCTGGCAACCAAAAATTTGTCTGTGTATGTATTATATCAGTCCAATAACTCAGTCTTTCAGCTATTCATATTATGGTATTACAGGTGCTGCAGGTTTTTTCATTTCATTATTTAACTTTTCTTCAAAACATACTACATTATGTAGTGGCTTTTACACAAGGATTGGACTGGCAAATATCACCTTATCCACAAGCATACTGCATTTCCTGTAAGCATATCTAGCTTTGACCATGACAACCACAGAAGTGGCCTTAAGGACTGCCTGTCCATTATGACTTTGTAAGGACAGCACAAGAAAGGCAGTGACATCAAAGCTGCTAACCACAGTAAAAAGTGCCAATTCTAACTTTGGAGCTTGTGGGGGGAAATAGAAACTTTCCAAAGTATGTCACTGGGTCTTTGCCATTTACGGAGATCCTGAAACATTTCTGACTAGCCAAATTTTGCTCTTGTCAATGGATTAATGACAGGACAAGATTGCTAGCACTTGGGCAGTGTTAATAGAGAGTTTAAATTAAGATTAAATGGTTCTTGAGTACAAGGGTGTCAGGAGTCAGAGTGGAAAAAAAGGTCTGGCGTGTGCCATTGATGATAATTTCATTCTCGCCTTTTCAAATGCTTAGGGGGAAGTTTTTTACGTTGCTCAGAAATACTGTATATACGTCAATGAAGAGTAGAGGAAAGGATATATGAATGGAAAAAAAGATATATAAAATATAGGAGAGACAATTGGACAGGGGACGGAAGGCACACTAGTGCACTTATGCTCACCCCTTACTGACCTCTAAGGAACCTGTTGAGGTCAATCGTGGATAGTCAACGGAAAAAATGTTGGGGGTTGACATCAAGAAGTCCCGTAATGAGTTCCACACTTCGACAACTTGATTGCTAAAGTCATATTTTTTACAGTCAAGTTTGGAGCGATTGATATTTAGTTTGAACCTGTTGCGTGCTCTTGTGTTATTGCAGTTGAAGCTGAAGTAGTCGTTGACAGGCAGGATGTTGCAGCATATGATCTTGTGGGCAATACTTAGATCATGTTTAAGGCATCATAGTTCTAGGCTTTCTAGACCCAGGATTGTAAGTCTAGTTTTGTAGAGTATTCTGTTTCGAATGGTGGAGTGAAGGGCTCTTCTGGTGAAGTATTGTTGGACATTTTCGAGGGTGTTGATGTCCGAAATGCGGTGTGAGTTCCAGACAGATGAGCTATATTCGAGGATGGGTCTGGCGAAAGTTTTGTAAGCTCTGGTGAGTAGTGTGCGATTGCCGGAGCAGAAGCTATGTAGGATCAGGTTGACAATTCGAGAAGCCTTTTTGGCGATATTGTTGCAGTGTTGCAGTTAAGTCATTTGATATTAGTATTCCAAGGCCTTTTACTGATTCTTGCACAGGAACAGGCATCTCAATCACCAGGCTCCAAAGAATCTATAAAAGCCCACCTATCTCAACCCCACCTTGTCAGCCACCCCAGAAACATGTTGCTGTCACCGAAGTTTCTGGCATCCAAATAAAAAGAGAACATTTTTTCTTGCAGCCAGCTTCCATTTTATTTCCAGCATCTTTTCCCCAGCTTGGAAGTGGACCAGATTTTTCTTCCAACATTATTATTGTGACTCAATGTATTTGCTGCTTAGCTTACAATTAGATGCAACACTGGGTGTAGTGTTTTCCCCAATTGAAGATTACCAAGTATCAAAATATACAAACGTTTTAGTAGTATATAGATTTTCATGCCTGCAGTTCACCTAAAACATACAAGGATATTTGTATGATTCACCATTTTATAAATAACTACTTTGTTGACATTTTTCATGTTAAAAATGTTTGCTGAAGTCATATTTGTAGATTCTGGAGAATTGGAGACTGTTTGCATTTTCAAAGGACTAGAATTATATATAGAAGTACTAGGAAGGAATAACATAAGTTCACGTGTGTGAAGCTGTTGAGTAAGATCCCCTTAGAGTTTATTTAAAATCCCAGGGCCTAAAAGAAAATCAGGAAAAGCTCATGTTACTGTATTATGAAATTATGTTCATAAGACTGATTAAGCACAACATGGGTATGGGAGGTCATCTCACTTCTTTAAACCTGAGCTCAAAGAGCTACTGTTGCGGCGTCTGCTTTTTTAATATCTTCTGCACTGAAGCCACTAGATGTCTCTATTTGAAACGTTGTGCAAAATGACTTGCAGACAAGTTACTATAACTGTGGAGGCTTATATTCTCACTCTACGCTAGCAAAAAAGGACATACTGTAGACAAGGATCTAAGTCAGGTGAAGATGCTATAATTTACTTAGTAACAGTCCAAATTGTCAGATATGGCATCATGCAAAGTGTAAAACAGAGCAAAGGCATTCCCTTTACTCAGTGAAGGGCTACCAAATTTTTTACTACCACACCGTGGGCGTGGCTTCTGTGGGGCACCCTGCATTTTCTTTCAACATCTTTCAGTGCAAATTGTTCTGCCGGCGTGTGCCACACGCCCTTAATTACAAGTTAATTAATCCAAGCAGACACACACAGAGAATATAATGCAAATAAATGTTCTTTATCAACAGAAGAGAAGAAAAATCTCCCTTTTAAACTTCAAAGGGATTTCCTGTACAAATAAGGCACACTTGGAATACAATCCAAGAACTATGTCCCGTAATAAATCCAATTACTAACCCAGTAACTGGGAATTGGCTCACAGCTACTGTTGTCCAAACAATGATAAACACTCACAATGAAGTATAGTTCAGAGTCCGGAAATTCAAACAAAGTCTTGAATACAATCAGGAAACAGCAAGTGACGGACTTGACGAACTATGATCAGATAATCTTCCACAACAGCTAAACCAGCACACTTCTATTTTATCAGCAGCTCTAATTACTGGAGCCCCACCCAACCATAGGTGGCCTCTCTTATAGCCTGTAATACGTCTTAAGTTGTTCTCTCCTATGCATAGCTCTACGCATGCATGGGTCTGTCATATGTTCCTCCTCTGAATCCAATGAAGATAAGGAAGATTGATCTCTTCCTGGGCTGTCAGCCATGCCCCCCTCTTCCATCTCACCCGCACTTCCTTCGTCATCGGATAATTCACTAGCTGACTCTGTCAGGAGCAAAACAGGCCTGTGACATGTGGATGTTTCCCCCACCTCCACCTCCACATTCCTTGGGGCAGGAGCTGGGCCAGAGCTAACCACAACACAAATTGGGTGCTCTCGGGTGGTGCTCCATTTTTGCTATCCCATTGCATTCCCTGTCCCCCCTCCCCTGGTCCAGGCTGTACTACTCCTGTCTTTACTACTCTAAGAGGAACCACAAAATGTACAAGTTGACCGAAAGAGTAAACTACAGAATTACAGATCAGCATTACTTATATTTATTAAAACTAATTAATACTACACTACGAGCAAATAAAAGCGAACGGAAACTTGTTTCAACTACACATTTAAACCAGAAGTCGTATATTACTGAAATGCCATCTAAATAGCAGGCGCCCTCTCCTTCTCCCCCTCTCCTTTCTATAACCCCTTTCTTTCTTTCTCTAGTATGACTTTTCACTATATCTTTTTTTATTTCTTTCTGCTTCTTTCTTTTCTTCTGTTTCTGTTTTAACACGATACATATGATTATGATACCATGCATTATATGTACCTTTGTTATGTCTTATTTTTGTTGTGTTTTTTTAAAGTATATATTTAATAAAGATTATTTTATTTAAAAAAAGGAAGGGATTTGGAAGATCATCTTGTACAACCTCTTGCTCAAGCAGGAGACTCTCTACACATTCTGGGCAAATGGCTTCAGAAACATATTGTTGTGGTTAGCTCTGGCCCAGCTCCTGCCCCAAGGACTGTGGATGTGGGGGAGACATCCACATGCTGCAGGCCTGTTTTGCCCCCCCCCCACGTGGAATCTGATGATGAAGGCTCCTCTGACCAAGAAGACATGAGTGACAGGGAGGAGGAGAGTGTGGCAGACAGCTCAGAAGGAGATCAATTATCTAGCTCCTCCTTGGATTCAGAACAAGAGTTAATGATACAGCCACGCATGCAGAGAGCGATGCATAGGCAACAACAACTGAGAGATTATTATCAAAGAAAATGAGGCCACCTGTGGTTGGGTGGGGCTGTGGTAATTAGTGAGGCTGCTATAAATAGCAGCCTGTGGGTTTGGCCATTGTGGAGGATTATCTAATCGTTCTGTTTCCTGCCTGGTTTACTGACTTTGACCTTTTGTGTGCTGATTTTTCCCCGCTTTGAAACTAAACCAGAGCAAAGTGGGTTTCACTTTGTGAAAGAAGAAGGGCTGTGAATTGCCTCACAGCTGCAAGCTAAGTATCACAGAACTGATAAGGGACTTGTACAAATTATCAGTTTGTTTGGAGACGAGTGCTCTTTGCTATACCAAAAGAGGGCTTAGTTTAAGTGAATTATCATTATAAAGAACATTGTTTTGAATTTTCAAACATGTGTGTGACTGAAATTTGTACCTGTGAATTTTTGGGAGGAGTCTACCAGAGAGCCCGACAGAACACATACTAATAGACTTTAAATTTCTTTTTTTCCCATTTCTAAACTATTTTACAGTGCACAAGGAAGCAGCTAAGTTGCAATCAAGTATCCGGTATCCAAAAACCTCTTTATGTCAGGGTAAAATTACAAAAAAAAAACAACAGAAATGAAATTTGTTATTTTCAGGGTGTAAAAAACTGGTAGATACGCCACCTGAATGAAATCAAAGAATACATTCCCAGCAGGCACGCGCTGGGAGTAGTTTCCCAAAGTTTACAGCATGCTACACTAGGTAACACAGCTGCCCTTAGCTCCACATGCTGGACCTTCATCTCTCGAAATCAAAGTCTGGAAAAAATGGCAGCATTGAAATACTCTGTACTTATTTTCAGAAGTTCACTGAGGCCAAAGAGGAATTAAGTTCTGAAAATAATAGGTGACTTCAGAGCATGACATGCTAGCTCTGAGGAGCAGCATCCAGAAGTGTAAACTAATACCAGCGATTCTATTTTTTACAAATTGGTCTCATGACAACTTAGTGCAGGTTACATGAAGGAACCACATAGTTAGGTGTCAGCTTTGGTATCTGTTAACCCCAAAGGAATTCTCCTCAGAAGATGAAAATTATGTAACACACACAGATCAGTCTTCCCCCACAACAGCCTAGGGAGCAAGTGCTAGCAATAGGAAAACACTTTAAGGTTGTAGTAAGTATTTTTTTTATTGGCTGTTGACATTCCTACTTTTATTCTTGCTAATATATCCCCTTGTTGATAAAATTTAAGCATGTTTTAACAAAATATTTCAATTGCAAGTTTTTGTTTTTTTAAAAAAATATTTTATTTACAAATATACAATTAATACATATAATTGCGATTGACAATAAAAACATTTCGAATTACAGAAGACAATAATCATGTCGGATTATAGTCTAAACAATATACTTTGACAATAGACCAAGACAAATATACAAAAAAGTCGGTAAACATACAAACATACAGAAAGAAAGAAAAGAAAAGAAAGGGAAAGAGAAGAGTAGAAGGAAGAAAAGGTTGGGCGGGTGTACGGTAGAGATGTATTGAGATTATGAACTAGATATATTTTCAGCAGCTCATTTCCTTATATCTAATATTTGAAATTATAGATAAGTAAAAGAAAGCGTTGAATAAATCAAGATAAAGAGGTTTAAGAAAGCCAGTCCAATTTTAGAGTACATATCGATGTCTCATACATCTATTGAGAAAGAAGGAAAGATTTAATACCAGATTTGTGTCTGTTTGAATATATACAGTTCTTGTCATTTGTTAGGCAAGTTGTTCTTTTTTTTCTAACCAACAGTAGAAAGGATCCCAACAGTTGTTAAAAGAGGACTCAGTATTGTTTCTAACTGCTATAGTTAACTTAGTCATTTCTGCACAATATTTGATTTTCCCTATTATTAAGTCATCTTGGGGTATATCTTCGTTTTTCCATGATTGCGCGAATGCTAGTCTGGCTGCTGTAGTTATATGAATAATTAGGTGAACTTGATTTTTAGAAAGATTTTGTCTTAGAATGCCTAAAAGAAAGCATTCCGAGGTTTTGTCGATTTTCAAATTTAAAATTTCATCTATCCAAATTCCTATTTTTTTCCAGTAGGTCTGCGATTTTTTACATTGCCACCATAGATGGAAGTAAGTACCTTGTTCTTGATGACATTTCCAGCAGTTGCAAGTATTTTTTTAATGAAATATTTATTTCAGAAAACCTTATTTTTTTACTGACTCTGGCTAGGCCACCAAACTCAATTAAAAATCATAAAAGCAAAAATTGAAAACAAAAAATATATAAAACACCAAGGACTAAATTATAAGTATTTAACTTTTTAAAAACTACAAAAAAGACTGGACAAATAAATATACTTTTGGCCTCCAGCTAAACAATAGTAGGTGACATTTTTTCTAATTCTTTTTGCCATGCAAAAAACTTAATCAATCTCTGAAATGGGGCAGACAAAAAACAAGTAGTTTAGGTTTAAGAATTTTGGGCCTATACCACTTTAAAATCTTGAATTAGCAGCTATCAAACATTCAAGTTCTCTCAACATTGGAGTTACATGAAACCTTGTGCAATCCACCATTCACCATTCAATGTCACATTCTGTGCCAGCTGTAATTTTAATTCCATAAACAGCAACGTACAATAATCCATTTTATGTAACCAATATATTGAGTCATCAAATTAGGTCTCTGTCCTCCATACATCTACCTTATCAATCAAAGCCTCCTTGGCACCACACTTATGATGTCTAGTGATAATAATAAATTTACTAATGGTAATGACTTCAAGATATAAACCTAATCCTTAGACTGTAGTACAAGTTTATCCAGAAGAGGCAAATTATCTAAATCCTGAATCCAGGCTGCAAAATCAGAAACAACTCATTTTGTTCAGGTTTATTTTTCACTTATTCTCCCACATATAATTCTTTACAGTTTCAAAACACTGACAGCCCACCTCTGAATTTATAGGAAAAAACAATGTAATCAAACATCATTGGTTTATTGATGAAAAGTACAGCAATACCTCGTCTTACAAACGCCTCGTCATACAAACTTTTCGAGATACAAACCCGGGGTTTAAGATTTTTTTGCCTCTTCTTACAAACTATTTTTACCTTACAAACCCACCACCGCCGCTGGGATGCCCCGCCTCCGGACTTCTGTTGCCAGCGAAGAACCCGTTTTTGTGCTGCTGGGAGTCCCCTGAGGCTCCTCTCCATGGGAAACCCCACCTCCGGACTTCCGTATTTTTGCGATGCTGCAGGGGAATCCCAGCAGGGGAATCCCAGCAGCACAAAAACGGGCGCTTCGCTGACAAAGGAAGTCCAGAGGTGGGGTTTCGAGGACTTCGGTGTTTTTTACGATGCTGCAATTTTACTGAGGTTCTTAAGGTGAAAAGTTTGTAAGACGAAACAATGTTTCCCATAGGAATCAATGGAAAAGCGATTAATGCGTGCAAGCCCAAAATTCACCCCTTTTGCCAGCCAGCTGGGATCCCCCTGCAGCATCGCAAAAACACAGAAATCCGGAGGTGGGGTTTCCCATGGAGGGGAGCCTTAAGGGAATCCCAGCAGTGCAAAAATGGGCTCTTCGGCTGGCAAAAGGGGTGAGTTTTGGGCTTGCACGAATTAATCGCTTTTCCATTGATTCCTATGGGAAACACTGTTTCGTCTTACAAATTTTTCACCTTAAGAACCTCGTCCCGGAACCAATTAAGTTTGGAAGACAAGGTATCACTGTAGCTCCAAATTTGAAAATAATCTTCTGCTATTTCAAATCTCAATCTCTCTCTCTCTCTCTCTCCCCCTCTCTCTGTATGTGTGTGTGTGTGTCTATGTCTGTGTGTAGAAGCCTACAGTCACTGTATCAGAGAAGTGGTTGGCATAAAAATTTAATAATACACACACACACAAACAAAATCAATTGAAGCTTTTTCAGATACCCAGCTAATTCTGCAGAGAACAAGCAAGTGATATATAAGTACAGTGTTCCCTCGATTTTCGCGGGGGATGCGTTCTGAGACCTCCCGCGAAAGTCGAATTTCCACGAAGTAGAGATGCGGAAGTAAATACACTATTTTTGGCTATGAACAGTATCCCAAGCCTTCCCTTAACACTTTAAACTCCTAAATTGCAATTTCCCATTCCCTTAGCGACCATTTAGATTATTACACACCATGTTTATTTATTAAAGTTTATTTTAAAAAATGTTTTTTAAAGGCAGACGAAAGTTTGGCAATGACATATGACATCATCGGGTGGGGAAAACTGTGGTATAGGGGGGGAAATCGCAAAGTATTTTTTAATTAATATTTTTGAAAAACCGTGATATAGACGTTCCGCAAAGTTCGAACCCGCAAAAATCGAGGGAACACTGTATTCACAAAGATCAGAGTAAACCACACTAACCAACTATGTTTTCCTCAAATATTTCAGTGGATACTAAGAAGGGGTGGGTTCTACTTACCTTCCCCACTGGTTTACATTGTGACACAAGGGAAGAAGCGAACCAGCAGCAAGGTAAGTTAGAACCCACCCTTGATTAATAATCATGTTTATACCCAGTGAAGGGCTACCAGAATTTTTACTACCACACTGTGGCCGTGGCTTATGCAGGATGCCCTGCATTTTCTTTTAACCTCTTTCAGTGCAAATTGGGTGCACTGGAGTGGAGGTCCATTTTCGCTACCCCACTGCATTCCCCTCCATCCGGGCAGTAGCCCACCTCTGTTTATATCTGTTATCTAACCCATGTTTGACAAAATAAATAAATAAATAATAAAAAGATACTAGGATCAACTATAACTCCCAAGAGATCAGGATGTATTTCTCTTGCTCTTCCTGGTATAACTCAACCATCAAGCTGTTTTATCTTTCTGTTAAATCCAGATGTAAATCCAGATTGAAAAGAAACCGGATAATCTGTTTAATCCAAGAATTCATGAAGATACAATGCCATTGTTTATTTCATCACCTTGGCTGAATATGCAATATAACACATAAGAGGTGTAAGAAAATCTCTGCACAGGCCACTGTGACATTTGTACAAAGTTATTTGGTGAGTGACAAAATCACTCCCAAGATTTCAAGTTGACTGCAGTCTTGCAAAATCCACTGGGATTCTTTTTGTGTTTCTAAACATTGAGAATAGGCTGTTCTGTGGCACAAACTCTGCCTCCTGTAGGGTGGACTCATGTCTTCTTTGAGAGAGGATAAGGTATTGCCTAGCGTAGATGCACTTTTTCTAAAGATTAGAAATAGTATTAATCGCTGTAACCTTCTGAGGTCGATAAAATGAGGTCCCAGATTGTTGGGGGCAACATGCTAACTGTTTAAACTGCTTAGAAAAGGCTGTGAAACACTATGAAGCATTATATAAATCTAAGTGCTAGTTTATGAAACAGCACTTTTCATATACTTCACAAAGTCATAAAAACCATCAACACAATTATGTATTTTTAGTATGCAAGGTAGACATGAATTGCTGTTATAATTGATATTATATTTTGTGATTATATAAATTGCCTTCAATCATGAAAAGTACAGTGAAATTGAAGTTTTGTGATAGAAGAGAGAAAGAGAGAGAGAGAGAGATGATAGTGTGGTATACCAAATGTTGAAAAATGTGGGGATAGTATCTCAGAACTTATGGGAACACCGCATTCTGGAGAAGACTGTGTAATGCACAGCAAATGAGTACCGTACAGGGAACAAAATATTTCCTTCAGGCAGAAAAAAATGAAATGAAATAATGAATTCAACCAATTAAATCAGTGTAAATTCTTCTTTGCATCTAAATTATCCACAAAGGTATGAATATTGATCTCTTTCATTCTAAATAGGTTTTTTCTGAGCTGTTATTTCACAGGAAAATCATTCTGCATCCCAATGTCAGGGTTCCAAGTAACAACACCCCACCGACCCCAAACGCATGAAGATTCCAAGGCATGAGTTTCCTCAAAGTTCCATTTTATTAGAAATGTCATATTGGCACATCTAGGAAAACCAAATCTGAAAGCTTCCAGGCTTTTCCCACTCAAAATAATTAATAATAATAATAATAATAATAATAATAATAATAATAATAATAGTAATAATAGTAATAATAATAATAATACATGAAACAAAATGCATAAGCCATGCCCACTAACATTTTGTTACATTTTATTTTTATTTATGAGATGTATATTCCATCTTTATTTTTGCAACTCAAAGTGGAAGATACATTTTGAAATATTTTATGCACATCAGATTTGATCTTGAGCATGGAAAACATTTCGGTACCAAAAGCGGAATGAATTTATATATGATCATTCTAGTGATCCATCTATATCGTGATTTAACAGATGAACATGGGTTGAGATATTCTACAACTCTACCTACATAAGTTTTAATTCTGACCTCAAGGACCTTGTGGTTTTAAAGTAGCTGGCATTGCAACAAAGTTGCTAACTCTAAAATTATATTGTTTGAGGTTTCCAGGAAGATAATACTAGCTGTTTCCTACTGAAGTGTACAAAACTGCAATACTATAATTTCAACAATCATGTCTGGATTACAGGATATAACAACAAGACATGGTAATTTATAAATTCCTTACCATGGAAAACTTAAGAAATATACAACAAAATACAGTACTGTATAGGTAACTGATTTTTTTTCTTTCTCCACACATTTTTCCTCTTATCTGTTCAGTTGTTATTTATTAAATTTGAAGACTTGAAGGATTATATTTTCACTGTCATTTAGAATAACAGAGTTGGAAGGGACCTTGGACGTCTTCTAGTCCAGTGTTTTTCAACCAGTGTGCCGTGGCACACTAGTGTGCCGCGAGACATGGTCAGGTGTGCCGCGAAGCTCAGAGAGAAAGAAAACAAGAGAAAGAAAGAAAGAGAGAGAAAGAAAGAAAGAAAGAGCAAGAGAGAGAGAAAGAAAACAAGAGAGAAAGCAAGCAAGAGAGAGAAAGAAAGAGAAAGAGAACAAGAGAGAAAGAAAGCAAGAGAGAGAGCAAGAGAGAGAAAGAAAGAAAGACAGAGAGGGAGGGAGGGAGGGAGGGAAGGTGGGAGAGAGAAAGACATAGAGGGAGGGAGGGAGAAAGAGCAAAAAAGAGGAAAGAAGGAAGAGAGAAAGAAAGGGATGGAGAGAGAAAAAAAGAGGGAGAGAGAAATAGAGCGAAAGGAAGAGAGAATTTTTTTGTCCAAACTTTTTTTAGCCGCCCCCCCCTCAATGTGCCCCATAGTTTTGTAAATGTAAAAAATGTGCCGTGGCTCAAAAAAGGTTGAAAACCACTGTTCTAGTCAAACCCCCTGCATAGGCAGGAAACCCTAGACTACTTCAGACAAATGGTTATCCAACATCTTCTTAAAAGCTTCCAGTGTTGACGCATTCACAACTCCTAGAGGCAAGTTGTTCCACTGATTAATTGTTCTAACTGTCGGAAAATTTTGCCTTAGTTTTGAGTTGCTTCTCTTCTTGATTAGTTTCCACCCATTGATTCTTGTTCTACCCTCAGGTACTTTGGAGAATAGTTTGACTCCTTCTTCTTCGTGGCAGTCCCTGAGATTTTGGAACTCTGCTATCATGTCTCCCCTAGTCCTTATTTTCATTAAACTAGACATACCCAGTTGCTGCAATCATTCTTCATATGTTTTAGCCTCCAGTCCCCTAATCGTCTTGGTTGCTCTTTTTTGCACTCTTTCTAGAGTCTCCACATCTTTTTTTCATCATGGTGACCAAAACTCGGCTCGGGTTCTTAAGTGGAAAATGGTTCGTAAGAAGAGGCAAAAAAATCTTGAACACCCGGTTCTTATCCAGAAAAGTTCTGAAGTAGAGGCGTTCTTAGGTAGAGGTACCACTGTACCTTCTATTGAATATCAATTTGAATCAGGTACCTCAATATCTGTACCAAAACCAGAGGCTATCTAGGATGGGGCAGGAGCAGTGAAGGGCTACCAAAATTTTTACTATCACTGTGAGCATGGCTTTTGCAGGACGCCATGCATTTTCTTTCAACATCTTCCAGTGCAAATTGGGTACTCTGGGCTGGAGCTCCATTTTTGCTACTCCACTGTGTCCGTCCCCACTGTCCGGGCAGTAGCCCAAACTTGGGCGGGAGTATTCAAGACAGTAGCTACAGCCACACAGTCAAAGCCACAAACTCTTTTACATGCATTGCATATGTAACACAGATTTAAAATGGGAAAGAGCTTGGATTATGTGGTTATAGCTGCCATCTTGATTTCTTTTACATGCCCCCTGTTACTGACCCTTAGCTAGAAGCTATTTTAAGGCCTATAATTGTAGAAAAGGCTATTAATATGTAATTACTTCCCTTCTAAAATGGTTGATCAAGGTGACATTTTCTTCTCAAGAATATCACTGAGAATATTTAATATGAAAGGAAGTTTCCTAATGACTCTAATAGCATAGCACTTTACAATACAGCTATGCAAGAGAAAATCCCACTGTGTTTATGGATTTAAGTCTCAATAGGAAGAGATAGTGTAGTCGATTATTTGTCAATGATATAGCATGCCTATCTTGGCTAATATTGACTAAACAAGCATCCTGCTCTCTCTCTTCTATTTAGATTACTTACTCAGCTCTTCTATTTAGAGTACAGATTATTCTATTGTTCTGTTTAAGAGCAAAGGTTAAAACTAGCATCACACACACTCACTTATACCGTGACATGATCTGTCTGTCTATTAACCTATTACTAGTTAGCTATCTTTGGGGGTAAGTCAATCATTGTAATTGTGTACACAAGAAGTTTGCTATAAGAATCAACACAGCCGTAAAAGCAGGAGGCTTCTTCTCCACTCAGAGAGAACGTCTTAGCTTGGAAAAGCTTTGCTCAGAAATCATGTCTCCGTGTCCATGATTACTACAATTAGAGTGGCTACCAGGTACTCTATGATCACTTTGGTAAGATTATTAGATTATTGATTATTGAAAACAACAAAAATGATTTATGCAGGAATACATCCTGCTGAATCAACAAAGTTTACTTCTGAGTAAATATGTACAGAACTGTATTGCTAACTTTGAATGTACATTTTTTAAACAAGAAAATCATATATTTAATAGGCAAACTTGGTCAAGATTCTAAATGGAATTCCTGGGGAAATATGCAAAATGCTGTTCACATTACCTTCTGTTTCCTGTTTTATTAGCTGGCCAAAAGCACAAACCGTGTAAGATTCATCGGTATTCTAGTATTTCCATTCTGGAATATGTCCAAAATCTACAAAACAAAAGATCTTGAAGTAGAAAAATAAATAAAGCTGGGAAACTCAAGTGTCAGAATTCCTTGCATCCTCTGTTCTAAGTTTATCCATTTTCTTTTTTCTAACTTTGGAGCTCAGATTTAATAAAAAACCAAAACCATTCATGATGTAATGTAGCAATATATTTTTAACATTCCGTGCAGCATTTGCTGTAAGCTGCACGCGTGCAAGCGCATGCCCCCCAAAATACCCCCCACGCCCCTTTTTCCATGGGTGCACGCTCCCCATCCCCCATCCAGCCCACGGGGGGACGGGGGTAGGGAGGCACCGGCAGTAGAAGGGAAGGGAGCCGCGTCCGCCCCTGCCTCCCTACGGTGCCTCCGGCCCCCTCGGCCTTTCAGCGCTGCCCCCCATTTGCCCAATCCGCCCCCTTTGCTCCTCCGCTGCCTCCTGCCTTGGGGCGCGGCTCCTCCCACACCAGGAACGCACATCTTGCCCGCCTCATAGTCCCTTTGCCGAGAACACTTTCGTCCCAGGCTCTCATCAAGGGGGTTGCAGGAGAGGAAGGGCAGGCATTCTCACAGCGGAGGCCGGCGAAGGTGATATTCAATGTCGGGGGCACGCGGGCGGTTGCGCGCGCTCCCTATCCCCCTGCCAGCCCGCTCGGAACATTCAAAATAAGAAAAACCTTCGCCGGCGAAGGCTTTTCTTATTTTGAATGTTCCGGGCGGGCTGGCAGGGGGATGGGGAGCGCTCGCAACCGCCCGCTCACCCCCGACATTGAAAATCACCTTCGCCAGCCTCTGCTGTGAGAAGAACGGAGAGAGAACGAGAGAGAGTGAGAGCAACAGATAGCAAGATAGATAGAAAGTGAGAAAGAGAGAGAGAGAGAAAGGGGAGAGAGCAAGAGAGAGCAAGAGAGAGAGAGAACAAGAGAGAGAAAGAGTGTGAGAGAAAGAAAGCAAGAGAGAGAGAAAGAAAACAAGAGAGAGAAAGTGAGAAAAAGAGAGAGAGAGCAAGAGGGGGAGAGAGAGAGAAAGAGAGAGAAAAAGAGAGAGAGATGAGAGAGGAAGGAAGAGAGTGAGAGAGAGGAAGAAAGCAAGAGAGAGAGAGAAGAGTAGAAGGAAGAGATAGAGAGAAATGATAGAAAAAAGGGGAGAGAAAATGAGAAAATGATTGAGGCAGAGAATGACAGGAAAGAGAAACAGAGAGAGAAGTGACTCTTGATTTAAAGCATATGGTAAAAGCACTTAAATAATAACAGAGAAAAAAAACCCCAACCCTCACCTGTTTTTATTAATAGTTATGTTTTTGGTTTTTCTGGTTGATTTAGTTTTAATAGTAATGGATTTTGGGTTTTTTTAATTATTAATTTCTTTAATAAAAAAGAAGGGATTTTTTTTCTTATTTATTTATTTATTTATCTGTTTGTTTGTTTGTTTGTTTGTTTGTTTATTTATATGCCGCCCAGTTCCAAGGGGACTGCCGCTCAGACACTATACTTTTCCGCCCACACTGAAAAAAAATTAGAGGGAACATTGGTCCCATGTATTTAAAAAAGGATTAAAATTATTAGGGATGGATCCAGTAAAAAATCTGACTTTCATTCAGTTTCATTATTATAATCAGACTAAAACAAAGAGATCTTTGCCTGTTGCACAGAGTGAAAACACATTTCATTTTACTACTGAGATTTCTATTTATAAAACTGGGATATCCATTTTCCTTCACAGAAAGTTTCCAAAGAAACCATAGTCTCTGATATACAACAGTTCATTTAGTGACCTTATGAAGTTACAATGGCATTGAAAAAGTGATTTATGGCCATTCCAGCATCCCCCTAGTCGTGTGATCAAAATTCAGATGCTTGGCAACTGTCCTGGGGTCATGTGATCATTTTTTGGGCAACTTTCTAAGCAAAGTCAATGGGGAAGCCAGATTCACAGTTATTAACAACCACAATGATTCAACTGTGGCCAAAAAAGTTTGTAAAATGTGACAAAACACACTTAACTAACGTATTACTTAACAATAGAAATTTTGGCTCAATTGAAGTCGTAAGTCAAGGACTACCATGTTCTGCAATCTAACATTACTCCACACTTATTATGGATTCAGTCTGAGTGTAAGAATATCACGGGGTGCTAACATATCTGGCGGACCAACCATATCTCCCCCCCAAAACTGTCAATAGAATGGAGTGGAATGGAATGGAATGGAGTAGAGTAGAGTAGAGTAGAGTAGAGTAGAGTAGAGTAGAGTAGAGTAGAGTAGAGTAGAGTAGAGTAGAGTAGAGTAGAATATAATTCTTTATTGACCAAGTGTGATTGGACATACAAGTAATTTGTCTTTGGTGCATATGCTCTCAGTGTACATAAAATAAAAGATACATTTGTCAAGAATCATAAGGTAGAATACTTAAATCAAAGTCCTGGTACAAATAAGCAATCGAATCATATTAGGAATCTGTCAATATACATTGTAAGGATACAAACAACAAAATTGCAGTCATTAGTGGGAGGAGATGGGTGATGGGAATGATGAGAAGATTAATAGTAAAAGTAATGCAGACTTAGTGAATAGGTAGACAGTGTTGGGGAAATATTTTTTTTTTAAGCAGAGTGATGGCATTTGGTGAGGGGACTGTTCTTGTGCCTAATTGGCTTGTTATGCAGTGCTCTATAACGTCGTTTTGAGGGTAGGAATTGAAACAGTTTATATTCAGGATGTGAGGGGTCTGTAAATATTTTCACAGCCCTCTTTTTGACTCGTGCAGTATACAGGTCCTCAATGGAAGGCAAGTGGGCAGTAATTATTTTTTTCTGCAGTTCTGATTATCCTCTGAAGTCTGTGTCTGTCTTGCTGGGTTCCAGAACCAAACCAGACAGTTAGAGAGGTGCAGGTTTATAAGTAGTGTTGGGCAAACCGAACCTGCAAAGTTCAGGTTCGTGCTGAACTTTGTAGTGCTCGGCATGCCGAACCCGAACCCAAACTTTTTTAAAAGTTCGGGTAAAGTTCGGGTTTGGGTTCGGCTGAACACCGTGGAACGCTGCCGCCCAGGAGGAGAGTGGGGAATCCCATCGTGGGATTTCCCACATCCTTTTGCTTGCGGCGCTGCAAGCAAAAGGAGGTGGGAAATCCCACGAAGGGATTCCAGGGGCGGGGCTTTGACGTCACGGAGACTACTTCCTGGCCGGCCAAAATGGGGAGGAAGGAGTCTCCTTGACGTCAAAGCCCCACCCCCGGAATCCCTTTGTGGGATTTCCCACCTCCGTTTGCTTGCTGCACCGCTGAGGCATCCTTTTCTGTAAAAATAAAAGGAAGCAAAAGGCGGTGGGGAATTCCCCACCTCCTTTTTTATTTTTACAGAAAAGGACACCGCAGCAGCTTGATGCAAGCAAACGTTCAGGTTCGGATTCGGCAAACTCACCCGAACTTCACGGCAAAGTTTGGGTGAGTTTGCCGAACCCGAATTTCATTGGGTTCACCCAACACTATTTATAAGAAACTTGGCTGATTTTAAAACAAATCAACAAACACATGCAATTATTTTGTAAACTTTCAATTGGCCTAATAAAGAGTTTTTAAAAGACAATAATAGCTTAACAAGGATGGGGGAGGCCAGAACAGAAATAAGGTGACAATAGCACAGGCCTACAACAAATTGATTCCGAGATTACCATATGAGTATCTCCAAACATACAAATTGAATTTTGTCAGATGCAGAAGTGCTGTTAGTTTGCACCACAAGATTCTCCAAACATTCAAAGAAGTGGTTCTCATCTTTCTACTTTAGCCCAGAAAATTAAGCCCAATGCCTCTTTGTACAATGTACAAATCTACAGAGGCATTTAGAAATAAAATATGCATTCCACCCAGTTAATATTTGGTCTCCTCCCAGTTAGACAGCATCTTCTCTCTCCCTAGATGCATACATCGAGAGAGAGAGAGAGACAGACAGACAGACAGAGAGAAAGAAGATGCTTACTTATTCAAACTTGCAAAGAACTGATAAAGAAATAAAGGGAGACTAGTATAGATCTATTTCAAGCTATTTAGCTCTCATCAGCTAGCCATACCCTTCTAGGATTCGAACCTGGGCTGCTTGCTTTATTAGTGTTGTGGTTAGCTCTGGCCCACATGCTGCAGGCCTGTTTTGCCCCCGGTGGAATCTGATGATGAAGGCTCCTCTGACCAAGAAGACATGAGTGACAGGGAGGAGGAGAGTGTGGCAGACAGCTCAGAAGGAGATCAATTATCTAGCTCCTCCTTGGATTCAGAGCAAGAGTTAATGATACAGCCACGCATGCGGAGAGCGATGCATAGGCAACAACAACTGAGAGATTATTATCAAAGAAAATGAGGCCACCTGTGGTTGGGTGGGGCTGTGGTAATTAGTGAGGCTGCTATAAATAGCAGCCTGTGGGTTTGGCCATTGTGGAGGATTATCTGATTGTTGTGTTTCGTGACTGCTTTACTGACTTTGACTTTTTGTGTGCTGATTTTCCCCCGCTTTGAAACTAAACCAGAGCAAAGTGTGTTTCACTTTGTGAAAGAAGAAGGACTGTGAGTTGCCTCACAGCTGCAAGCTAAGTATCACAGAACTGATAAGGGACTTGTACAAATTACCAGTTTTGTTGGAGACGAGAGCTCTTTGCTATACCACAAGAGGGCTTAGTTTAAGTGCATTTTCATTATAAAGAACATTGTTTTGAATTTTCAAACATTTGTGTGTCTGAAATTTGTACCTGTGAATTTTTGGGAGGAGTCTACCAGAGAGCCCGACAGAACAATTAGGCAGTGCTTTTACCCTCTAAGCCACAAGTTCTCCTCCTTTATCAGCTGGCCCATGGGAAAGATTAAGTATTTTTCTGTTGGCTCACCTGGTATACACAAATAAGGGATGGAGAATACTGCTTCCTTTTTTGCCTTTCAGCCCCACTCCAAGTGATATATGTTAGAAGCAGGGACATGATATGGAGGTTTCATGGAGGATATTGCTCTTGCCTAGTGTGAAGGTTTTCAGATAGTTTAATACAACATGAGAGCTAAATTTTGAATGGTGCAAAGCTATGGATGTCAATTTTTAACTTCTAACTTGCATCAGTCAAATGCTTCCTTCCTCTGCAAGAACTGCCCATACTAGTATTTTCTGGCAAAATCCTGCTAGCAAAATCCTGCTACAGTTCTAACAGTTTTGTCTGCATCTCAACCAAGGGGATGTTGAAGTACTTAACCTCCAGATAATCTCGAAAGAGCAAGTTGATCATTTACAGATCTTTAACCTCACAAAAGATTCCACTGGCTTCATGTCCAAAGGTATTTATAGAATTTACAGCCGGGTTAATTCAGCTGCAGGGTGTAGTCAGACATTTGAAATTGGTACATTTACATTCAGTGATGTGTCATTTCACAACTTCCCAATCTCTATCTTGTGTTAATCCTAGAGAAGATATGGACAATTAAAGGGAAGGGAAGGGCAGTCAATCATGAGCAAGATATAATTCTAGCCATTTAACTCATTTAGATTAGTGTATTAAGCCACTCAATGGACCTATATACTTAATATGGCAGTCTCATTTACATCTTATTGTTATTCAGAAAGTAGTTCCAGCAACAACCACACAATTGTTTAAAAATTACCTATATTCAATGGCCACCATACTTTATCTTACTAAAGTGTTGGTACGAACTGATCACTTTTAAACATGTGCAAATGTTAGTATTCTGATCTCTTTTACCTTGGCATCAACTATCATCACTGACAGCTTCTAAGACTGGCTTTTTATTCCATTACAAATGCCTGTATTTGTCACATACAATAACTGTCTATTATTAGTTCCAGTGGCCTCAGTAACACAGCTAGTCAGAATTAGGCCCCAAAGAGCCAGAACATATCAGTTCTGGAAAATCTGAATTCATGTTGGCCAAATGAATGACTAGTGAAGGCAACAATGACCTCTTCAAGACTGGTGTTACAATGTAAAGAATGTTGTCACTTACCTAATCTTCTATGAACAGGCAAATGATCATTTAGACATGGAGAATCATGTCCCAACATTCCACCACACTGAACCATGATCTAGGATAGCTGAAAATGCCAATGTAATACACAGTAATGTAATTTCTCAATTACTGGGGAACATTACTGCAATTAGGGAGTCCAAATACTCATTAAATACATGAGAAAAAATATTCCTCTACTTCACGGAAATTCATTTTTTGTGGGTGGTGTTGGAACGCATCCCCCACGTAAAATGAGGGATCACTGTATATGTATAGTACAAAACTCATTAGCACTTCTATTATGATACATTCTCCTACCGTTATTCAATACTAGAAAATATAAAACATTTGTGATCCTGGCCTTTATTTCCTGGAAACTGCAGTAGAATCCATTTCAAATTAGGCACATATTGAAAATATTTAAATTCTCATATAATTTTAATTAAAAATGGAATCGCATTTTCTTCTAAATGGTAGATTCATTTTTGGCTCTGAACTATAACCCCCCCCCCCCCCCAATCAGGTTTAAATGTAGTGACTGGGCTCACATACTTCATTAAGCTACTATGTAATTTATTCAATGATGTGAACTTGGCCATTATGGATTACAAGGTGTGGTTTATAGTATAGTGGTTAAATTGCTATGTTTTGTTTGCTTTATAAACTGCATTTGAAACAATAGCTCAATGGGTTATATGATTGATTGGGGTTACCATTTTATTGCTTAAGATATATTTATTTGTTAAGATTTTAATGTTTTAATGCTGTAAGCTGCCCAGGGTTGTTTTGTTTTGAGATGGGCTGGGCAGAAAATAAATTCAACAATAAATACATGTACCCAGAGAATGATTCACTCAAATAGTTCACAAAATCTTGCCCTTCTATCTTCCCTCCCAATTTCTTTCACCATTTGTCTTTCCAGGAGAGGTCAAGCATCACTGCTTTGCTTCCACAGAAGGAAAGAAGGAAAAGACAGATTAACTGCACAATGCATTATAGCTGTAGCATTAGAAGTTGTTTGTGTGGAGCTGTTCTGCTGGGCTCTCTGATAGGAGCCTCCCGAAAATTCAAGGATACAAATTTCAGACACACACACACACACACACACACACACGTTTGAAAATTCAAAACAATGTTCTTTATCACAAAATGCAAAATAAACAAAGCACTCTTTTTGTATGGCAAAGAGCGCTCTTCCCAAAACAACCGGGGAGTCTGTACAATTACCCTTAAGCAGTCATTAAGTACTTAGCTAGCAGCTGTGAAGAAACTTCACACCCCTTCTTCTTCCAAGAAAATGACACACACACACACACACACGTTGCTCTGCTTTGTTTTCCAAGGCGTGAAAAAGCAACAAAGTCCAGAAGATCCAGGATTCCTGACCAACTCCGATCAGATATTCTTCCACAATGGCCAAACCCCATGCTGCTATTTATAGCAGCAGCCCTAATTACTGGAGCCCCACCCAACTACAGGTGGCCTCATTTTTTCTTGTAATAATCCTTTAGTTGTTGTCTCCTATGCATCACTCTACGCATGCGTGGATGTGTCATTAATTCTTGTTCAGAATCCAAAGATGATACAGATGATTGATCTCCTCCTGGGCTGTCTGCCAGACTCCCCTCTTCCCTGTCACTCATGCTGCCTTTGTCAGAGGAGGCTTCATCGGTAGATTCCATCGGGAGCAAAACAGGCCTGCGGCATGTGGATGTCTCCCCCACATCCACCTGCACATTCCTTGGGGCAGGAGCTGGGCCAGAGCTAACCACAACAGGAGGGATATACATAGAGTCTCTAAGAAAATAAAGAATGAAATGTAATGAAAGTTGCTTTTACTTTGAACAGCTCATCATTTTCTTTTGGAATAAAACTATTTTGTCAAAGATCTCTTTATTTCCGGTTATAGCTTCAGCCTAAACCAAGGTGGAAATATCAGAATAGGATTATGTGGGGCTGACTATGGAGCAGTCCTGAGATGATCCTGAGTCCCTTGTGATTACCTAAGGTTTGCAATTAGACACAATATCAGACTATTGTTTCTACAGGGAAGTTTCATCCTAGGCATTTGTTCACTCTCCAAAACTGTTAAATTCCCCCAACTAACAAACAAAGCTACCCTATTGCTGATTAACACAGGCAAATTCATGCTGGTGCACTTTGTATGGATTGCTATATAAACAAGAAAGCTTTTAAGGTAAGGAAAACAGAAAATAGATGCATACGCAATCTCAAATGCATTTTGTACTGTACGTGAAAGGCTATGAAACTAAAAGGCAGATTATCCAGAAATTCCCTAACTTCACTTTAGTTCAGGACTCATATCTCTAATCCTCCACTCACGACAGAATACCTTATGCAACTAGACTTACAATCCTAGGTTTAGAAAGCTTAGAACTACATCGCCTTAAACTCAACCTAAGCATAGCCTGTCATGCTGTGGGTTGACAGCCTCCAAAGACATCTAGAAACATCTAGTAGTTAAATAGTTAACTCTTGTTTGTTATTGTAGCTCCTCCCTTTCTATGATGTATCCCTGCTTTCCTCACTTCCTTTCCTACACAGGAAGAGAAGGCAAGCATCCATCTTCTATTCTAGTCTTTACAATGTGAAGACATGCTTTTTGCCTGCTCCAGGCATTATTATCATTTTTTACTTTTCTAATAAAAATAACTTCGTTTAGAAGGTCTCCTCGCAGCTCATTTCCATCGACTCCGTGGTTAGTCTCATTTCAGCTCACGCGGGCTGATCCTACATGAGTCCTTTCCACGACATAGCCCATAAAATCATCTGCTACAATGTCCTTCCTATCAATGACTACTTCAGCTTCGACCGCAACAATACATGAGCACACTACAGATACAAATTTAAAGTAAACTGTTCCAAATTCAACTGTCGGAAATACGACTTTAGTAATCAAGGAGTTAATGCATGGAACTCACTACCAGACTCTGTAGTATCATCACCTAACCCCCAAAACTTTACCGTTAGACTATCCACTGTTGACCTCATCCAGTTCCTAAGAGGTCAGTAAGGGGCATGCATAAGTGCACCAGCATGCCTTCCATCCCCTGTCCTAATCTCTCTCTCTCTCTCTCTCTCTCTCTCTCTCTCTCTCTCTCTCTCTCTCTGTCTCTCTCTCTGTCTCTCTCTCTGTCTCTGTCTGTCTCTGTCTCTGTCTCTCTCTGTCTCTGTCTCTCTCTCTGTCTCTCTCTCTCTCTCTGTCTCTCTCTCTCTGTCTCTCTCTCTGTCTCTGTCTCTCTCTGTCTCTGTCTCTGTCTCTCTCTCTCTCTCTCTCTCTCTCTCTCTCTCTCTAATATCATGTATATAAATATTGTTATATCTTTGTATACTACCAATACGTACTTGACGAAAATAAATACATAAATTAAATAAATAAATAAATAAAAATCTCCTCCTGTTCAACAGCAATTTAATTGTTGCCCAGATTTTATGTGCTTTTGTCCCATGGAATATTCTAACCTCCAGCATAATAAAGTAAACTGTCCTTGCATGATTCCAAAATGCAGTCAGGCAAGAGACTTCCTTAGATGAAGAAGGAAACCATTTCATTCATCCACTGGGTAAAGTTCTTTATCAGGGATGTTTTCCAAATGACAGGTATTATCGAAAGATTTTACATACCCCCTGCAGACCTGTAATAATACCTAGTCCGACAGGTGTCTATTTATAAATATGCATATTATCTAAATTCTAGGTTTTTTTCCATGGGCAGAGACTGTATTTTGTTAGTTCATATACACATTCACAGGCCTCTTTATGCATATTTATTAGAGTCAATAGTGCAAGCATGGAAAGCTGTTTGCATGTCAGTCTCTAATTCTTAACCAGTAGAAGTCTGGCTAGAAAGGTTATTAATTTTAAGAATTTAAGTATCCTATACCTCACAAATAGGGATGCAATTTGCAGTGGTAAGCACCAAAATAAGTTTGTACCCTTTATAGCAGTGTTTCCCAGCCTTGGCAACTTGAAGATATCTGGACTTCAACTCCCAGAATTCCCCAGCTACCAAACGCTGGCTGGGGAATTCTGGGAGTTGAAGTCCAAATATCTTCAAGTTGCCAAGGTTGGGAAACACTGCTTTATAGGACAACATATAGGACAGCATGTGAGTTAAACATATGCAGAGGGCAGTAGGTTCAGGAAGGTTGAAATATTGTTTCATTGCCAGCTTTCCTTCCTCAGTTTTCAGACTGGAGCTGGCAGGAAACAAAGCATTCCTTTCCAGCTTCATATTTACAAAACAGAAATGTTACTCTCCTGGCCCTCTTCTCTGTTTGTACTTGCAATATGACATATAATACGGATAGGCGTTTGCACGCATGTACAACTCCATTCCTATCAGTTGGGCTGGCGAAGCACTGAACGGGCTGTGCTCTTTGCTTGTTTCAAAACAACTGATGTTTCCATTTTGGAACATTTCAGTAGTCTGAGCAATTTAATTCCCATCAGCCAGAATAAAAATTAAATAAATACATGGGTTAGACAAATTCAGTTTCAAATAAAATGGACACGAAAGCTTTAGCTAGATTATTTCATGAGAGGAGAAGCATAGCATCAGTGGTGAAATCTACTTACCTTCCCTATCTGTTCAAAAAAGTGCACTTTGCGCATGTGCCACAATTGCATGTGCTTTTTCACCCTCTGCGCATGCACAGAAGGCTTTGCGCATGCACAGCGGGTTAAAAACAAGAAAATGGTGATGTCTGGGTAGGTGGGCGTCATTACCGGTTCTCCAAAGTGCCAGCGGCCACCATTACTGGTACACCGAACCAGACCAAACCGGTAGCATTTCATTCCTCTACATAGCATTATTTTTAGCAAATAGCAAAGAATTTTAGCTAAAGGAAAGAGAAACTGGAAGAAAGGATACAAGCAAAGTTAAGCCCTTCTATATCTCAAGGATTTCAGCTTGAACTAATTAAGCATGCTTTGCTCACGCAGGGGAACTTATGAAACTTTATACTTTATTCAGCTTTTACCAGGGTTTGTTCTTCGTAATAGAGGTTATCCGCGACTTACAACAGTTCATTTAGTGACTGTTCAAAGTTACAACACCACAGAAAAATGTGATTTGTGACGGTTTAGCTACGATCTTTGCAGCACCCCCATCAAAATTCAGATGCTTAGCAACTGCTTCGCATTATGACCTTTGCAGTATCCTGAGGTCATGTGATCTCCTTTTGCAATATTTTGACAGGTAAAGTCAATGGGGAGCTAGATTCACTTAACAACCACATTACTAATTTATCAGCTGAAGTGATTACTTAACAACTGGGGCATGAAAGGTTGTAACATGAGGCAAAACTCACTTAACAAATGTCTCACTTAACAACTAGAAATTTGGGGCTCATAAGTTGAGTACTATCTGTATTGCATATGTAATATATATTCTCCTTCCTGGCAAGTGAAGTGGAAGACTACAAGTAAAGATGGAATCTTTAATGAGTGAATGTGAATGCATCCATTTTTAAGTGAAAATAGTATCATTTTATTCATCCCCCAGCTCAATTAATTTAGAACATATGGACTCATTAATGTATCTTCTTTTTATTTACATTTTGATCCAGCAATACGTGCAAACGTAATACATACTTTGAGTCTACGGAGAGGGGCAGCATACAAATCTAATAAATAATAATAAAATAATAATAATGTCAATGATTCTGGAGGAATTTGTATTATCTCCAGTGAAAGAAATTTCATACAGAAGCAGAAGAAAATTTTTGAGATTGCTTGACATTGGGTGTTTCAATCTTTTTTCTCATTACCCTATTGTTGTTATTGTTGTCATGTCCGACTCTTGGCTACTTTATTGGCAAATGCTATGCTAACTTGTCAACCATAGCTTCTCTCAGTTAATTGGACATTCATCTTGCTTTCTCCCAAATCACAATCACAATTGAACATTTCACTATGATTTTTCCGTTCCGTTAAATGACTAGTCCCACTATACCTGCAAAATGGAGAGAATACATTAGGAACGTAAGAATCAAATAATTGGAATGTGCCAACCATCCAGCTAGTCCAGCATTCTATGTCTCATATTGACTATCTAAGGCAGGGGTCCCCAAACTTGACAACTTTAAGACTTGTGGACTTTCTGGCTGGAGAATTCTGGGAGTTGAAGTCCACAAGTCTTAAAGTTGTCAAGTTTGGAGACCTCTGATCTAAGGAGTCTTTTGAGAGCTGGGTGGAATATAAATTTAATAAAATAAAATAAAAATAATAAATACATCAGGAGTGTCAAACTCATGTCATTACAGCAGCAGCACCTGGTGTATCAGGACTCTCCCCCCCTTTGCTAAAATGAATGTGGGCATGGCCAGCGCATGATGCATCCAGATCACAGGCTGGGAATTTAACAGCCCTGCTCTACATCAACCTGGAAGCTACTAGAAGAGTAATTTCTCTGTTCAACTTTTGCTCCTAGGCAATTGATATTTTAAGACACATCTGAGGAGCAATTGTTCTCTGACCTGTGCTACAAAGGATCAAAGGATGGAGAACTACCTGATATCACTCGAATACTGTATGTCAGTGTGACAATTTATGTATTGTCTAACGGCACTTATGCTGAATGATTGTATGGCACCAGCTTGCAGAAGCATAAGCTACATGGCTGCAGAACTACCAGCCTATCTCTTCTCTTTAACAATAAGTTTGCTCTGTTTTATCTGTGATAGATATTAGCAAGTGTTTATGATTGTTTTTAGACCGCGATAATTGTTTCTCATCTCTTTCAATCTAGCAGATGTTAAGGCATAAGAAGGCTTCCTCAATCTACCCACCATCCAGATGGAAATTGCATTTCAGTTTATTTCAACATGCCTCCTTTTTTAGAACTACTATCACAATTGCATCAAATTTTCAATAATATTTCCCCTTCGGTTCAGAAAGCTGCTGTATAACAAAAATCCTCAACAAAATCCAGACTATGTCCTTGTGTTTGCTTTATATTCCGTTTCAAACAACCAACATTTAAAAATCCAGAAAAACAGGCAGAGGTTTGCAGCAACTCATGTCACCAGATTCTCACACCTGTTCATTTGGTATTTAGACTGAAGCAGTTGTGAAGCTAACAGATGACATCTAAACTGAGTTGGATAACAAATTACATGTGGAATGTTCCTTGTGTTTTGTTTGTTAAGCTTACCAAAGTGGATGTTTCCCCAATTTCATTTTATTCATCACAGTTAAGTAGCTGTTTTCTAACTCATTTGCTTGTTGCCACATGCCACTTCTCCAAGAAGAAAAGTGTGTGGCATTTGGTATCTCAAACAACATAGCCAGAGACGTTATTAACAACCAAAAAGGTGTGTGTTTTTCTTATGCTGTATTTCGTTTCAGTCTTTTATTTAGCATAAATCAAATAGCATAAATCAAAGTAAATTATCTGGACACATAAGAAACCAACACACTTCTTTCTTCATGTCTGATAATATAAAGGTATGCAATAATAATTTATAAAACAGTTTGCTGATGTTTCATAATACTGTAAAATTCAGTTGTCTAAGAGGCTGGCTTGACAATATCTCTTGTGGTAAAGGAATAATTACTTTTGGCAATTTTTCTAAATCCTTAACTGATTTAAAGCGTAAGCCAAAAATGAAATAATGTGATTTCCCCCTTTTATCACCTGCTTAAATCCAAGTGTTATTAGTGCAATTGGCACTTCTAGTAAAGTCACTTCTAAAAATTCCTATTAGATAAGAAATCGATTGATTTGTCGACTAATCCCTTCTACTTCCTGTATAATGATTAACTTAAGGCTAATTGGCAGGAGCCAATATTAATTGATCAAGAATAAGTCAATCAAACAAACCTGATCTCCTGTTTGTATAGTGTATTTCTGTGTTTCTATTTATAAGGCATACTCATCTCAACATACTTTGGATGCTAGCAACAGTTAAAATGCAATATAATAATATCACAATAAATAATCAGCTGCCATGATTTTTAAAAAATATGTCAGAAACATCAACACAATTATTCTTACAAAATTTTGGTTGGATCATAAGAATGGAATAAGCATAATATAATCTGACTTCAGCAGAATATTTAATAAAGTCTCCTATGAGATCCTGGTTAAAAAGACAGCAAAACATTGGCTTCAGTTTCCTATATTTAAATTGATATAGCATGCAGAAATTGTACTTCAATGGTTATGCATCAAGTAGAAAGAATTGAATCACATACCACTCAGCTTACAATCCTGGATCTAGAAAACTTAGAACTACAACACCTTAAACATGATCTAAGTATTGCCCACAAGATCATATGCTGCAACATCCTGCCTGTCAACAACTACTTCAGCTTCAACCGCAATAACACAAGAGCACGCAACAGATTCAAACTTAATATTAACCCCTCCAAACTTGACTGTAAAAAATATGACTTTAGCAATCGAGTTGTTGAAGTGTGGAACTCATTACCAGACTCCGTGGTGTCAACCCCCAACCCCCAACATTTTTCCCTTAGACTTTCCACGATTGACTTCTCCAGATTCCTTAGAGGTCAGTAAGGGGCGAGCATAAGAGCATGTGTGCCTTCCGTCCCCTGTCCAATTGCCTCTCCTATATTTTATATATCTTTTCTCCCATCCATATATCCTTCCTCTACTCTTCATTGATGTATTCTACTCTCATATCTCTTCTTCTATCCCTTCCCTGATATTTACTACTACACGTTTTTATTCTCCTTAACTTTCAATTTGTATTGGACAAAATAAATAAATAAAAATAAATAAATAAATTCTAGGCTCTGAGCTGTGAGCTTTTTTAAAAAGAAAAATAACTTGCATGACCAGTTAAAAAATACAGTTTTCATACTATATCAAGCGAGATAAATTTCAACAGGGATAAATGCAATTCCCTATATTTGAGTAGAAAAGACTCAAAAACATGAATACACATTAAGCAGCGGTAAATAGAAAAGGATCTGAATCCCAGGTTAAATAGGAGTCAATATTTACATATATATAGCATCCAATAGACATCCAATCCCCAAACATGAAAAGCTATTTTTCCCTCTGGTTCAGGGCTGTCAAATTCGCAGCCCACTGGCCAGATGCGTCACAGGCTGCCAACGTCCATGCCCAGTTTAGCAAAGGGGGGGAAATTCACGATATATCACACAAAGCCAACGTGATGATGCAAGTTTGACCCCCCCTGTTGGTCAATCCACATCTCAAAGGTTGCATCCAGTTCTGAGTCCTGAGTTTTTAAGGAAGGACAAACTGAACAATGTGTTGAGAAGAGCAACCTAGAGGAGAAGAACAAAAAAGAAAATAATAATGAATAGCTGGCAAGTTTGTATGTTTATAGCTGTGGAAAAGTTCCAGATTGGCTATCAGATATTTGGCTTAGGTTGCTCTTTTGCTCAGCAAAATACATACAGGAAAGACACTTTTTATTTCGACCTTGCACATATAGCCCTGAATATGAAGAGAAAAAGGTTGGCAACTTTAAGACTTCAACTCCCCGAATTCGGGACTCGTCAGTAAGATGTAACAAGCTGCTTTGTGACTTCAAACTAAATATATAAATACAGATGGTAAATATTCCCTACACACATTTGTAATCAGTGAAGGGCTACCAAAATTTTTACTCCCACACTGTGGGCTTGGCTTATTTTGTGGGTGTGGCTTGATGGTCATGTGACTGGGTAGGAGTGGCTTGCATTGGGTTTCAAGCATTGTTCATTTTATTTTCTAGAGTAGGGGTTCCCAAACTTGGCAACTTTAAGACTTGTGAATTTCAACTTCCAAAGTTCTCCAGCCAGCTATGAAGACCTCTGTTCTAGAGAATCCTATAGCCATTCGGAAAGGAGGGGGAGGCAGAAACCCAGATCACATAGAATTAATTCCAGATCTTACCTCCTTACACTTTTTCTAAACACTTTTGTTTGTAGCAGAATCGCCGGCTTTGGGGTTTGTAAACACTTTCGGGAAGAATGCAGAGGTTGCCCAAAGAGGACGCCCTGCATTGCAGCAGAGGCGGAGTAACAACACGGACACAAAGAGCTGGATTTAAACTGGATCATTTTTATTAATTAAATTAGCCATGAGCACCATAAGCCTTTGGAGAGAACCTGCCCAATGGAGAACACGCAGTTGCTAAACACCACCCAATTTCCGCCCCTAACCTGCCAACCCAAATGACCAAAGGTAAGCCAATTAACCTGAATCGGGGAGCGAAGCACCCCCTAACCAACCATCCATCTCTGCAATGTGGAATAGGCGAAAAAACGGTCGCAAAAAATGCTGAGACCGCCAAAAATTCCTATTCGGCCTCCTAAGGGCGACCCACCGTAGCACACTGAAAGATAGGGAGGGCGGGTGGGTGTTCACCTGCTCGTCAAAGGGGCGAAAAGGAGGCCCGAAAGCCTGCACAGCCCTTTTATAGGGCTGGTAGGCTCCGCTCCCCCCCAACGAAGTCATCGGCCTGAGCCGATGTCCCAAAATGGCCGGGATCTTGCGAAATCTCACACGATCCCGGCCCACAAGATGGCGGCTACGCTGAGGGCCGTGTCTCCCTGGCCCTGCAACAAATCCGGGCTGGGGGTAAGTCACCGGCCGTGCATTTTCTTTCAACATCTTTCGGTGCAACTTGAATGCTCTGGGGTGGAACTCCTTTTTTGCTACCCCACTGCCTACCTCTGTTTGTAATGATATAAGAATATTTTAATGATGATGGTTGAGAAGTGACACCAAATTGAAAATATGAATAAATCTAGATTGTATAGATATCATGTAACTGAAGTTAGCTGTACCCAATTTGAGTGTTCCCTCTGACTGTCCCTTCCTTTGACTATTATTATTATCCCTTATAATTTAAAGCTTGTTCCTATTTTTCCCCTTCTAACTTGTTTTTCGTTTAGTATGAAAGATATGTTGTGTACTTCGTGTTTAAGCTCAAATACAGGTACAGTCTTGTTTGTTATTGATTTAAGTGAGGTCATCATGGGGGTGTTTTGCCCTAAGAGTAGATAAAAATGGTTCAAATAAATAAATACATGCTGCTGAACATGCCCCGAAGAACTCTTCTTTAGGCTACACAGGTGCCAAAAATGCAATCCCAATTAAGATTTGAGGAAATTACATACAATGATCAATTATACTCCATTCTACCCAAGTATCTTCAACCTCAGGCAGAAATCCCTGCCAGATGTTTAATACAAGATGCCCTTCATCATAGCAAGCCTCAACGTTTCAGCCAGGTCTGCCCCACCCGGTGTTTTTTTCCAAAAGGTTTCTGCAATATCCTGTTTACTTTAGGGCACAAGGATTAATGAAAACACCCCTGAAGAGTCCTGCATTCACTTCCCACAAATTTCAAATGCGATCAACTCAATTTGAGTCTCAGCACAGCAAAGTTGCTTTCAGCAGCCTGGGCTGGAACCTAATGATTTTCTATATTTTTGACCTTCAATACTTATCTGATGCCCCTGTTAACTTGTAAGCAACTACACAACCTAGGCTATTACTATTTACCCCAAAGGCAAGAAGTACATTCACAAATAGAGCACAAACTCCAAAATGGTTTGGATCTCAGCACTTTAAGTCTCAATGTCTAAAAAATCTTGTTACATGTCTGATATGTAAGCGGCTTGGAAAAAAGGAGCAAATTCTACAAGCTCCAGTGGTAGGTGAGTCCTATATAAGATAAATGGATAAATGTTCCTAATCAAATATTGGTGGGAGGAAATGCCAGTTATTACAAAACTTTCTTATTTCTGATGCCATATCAGCAAAACAAAAACCCTGCTTCTTTTCCATCTAGTTTTGGTTAAAATAATAACATTAAGGATTAGGATGCCCTGTGCCGTAGAGAAAATAGATTATTTGTATTCCTTCACTGAGAACTGAGCTTGGGATGGAAACCAGGTTTGATTACTGCAACGCTCTCTACATGGGGCTACCTTTGAAAAGTGTTCGGAAACTCCAGATCGCGGCTGCAGAACGCGGCTGCGAGAGCCATCGTGGGGCTTCCCAGATTCGCCCACGTATCTACAACACTCTGTGGCATGCATTGGCTGCCGATCAGTTTCCGGTCACAATTCAAAGTGTTGGTCATGACATTTAAAGCCCTACATGGCATTGGACCAGAGTACCTCCGGAACCGCTTGCTACCGCACGAATCCCAGCAGCCGATAAGGTCCCACAGAGTTGGCCTTCTCCGGGTCCCGTCGACTAAACAATGTCGTCTGGCGGGCCCCAGGGAAAGAGCCTTCTCTGTGGTGGCCCCAGCCCTCTGGAATCAACTCCCCCCGGAGATTAGAACTGCTCCCACCCTCCTTGTCTTCCGTAAACTACTTAAGACCCACCTCTACCGCCTGGCATGGGGGATTTGAGACATCTTTCCCCCAGGCTTATTATAATTTATGTTTGGTATGTATGTGCTGTTTGGTTTTTAATTATGATAGGGTTTTTAGTTTTTTAATATTAGATTTGTGCCATTATAATATCGTTTTTATCATTGTTGTGAGCCGCCCCGAGTCTTTGGAGAAGGGCGGCATACAAATCTAATAAATAATAATAATAATAATAATAATTATTATTATTATTATTATTATTATTATTATTACTAGAAGCCAGGGGTGAAATGCTCCCAGTTCACTTGTGCTTGTCAGTCGTTGGAGAGCCAATTGCAAAGGGAGCGTGAGACTCTGCCCATCTGTCTGGACACCACCATTTGGATTCGTTTACCTTCTGCGCATATACAGAATGTACAAGATGGTGAAAGAACCCAAATGTCAGATCCAGGTAGATGGACGGAGCTTCATGCTCCCTTCACGACTGGCTCTCTGATGACTGATAGGCACAAGTGAACCAGGAGTATTTCACCCCTGCTAGAGACATACTGTAGGTAAAGGCCATAGCTAGGGAGGCTTGTTTCTTTGGCTGATGCGTCATTCACCTCCTTTCCTGTGGCCCCACCTATCCAATCCTTATTGCCTCTGGAATTTATGGTACTACTGATGTATCACCTATAATTGCCAAAAGCTGCTGTTAATGCGCAACTGCCAGCAGTTAACAGCCACCAGTGTTACATAACTCTGATTTTGTGCTAATTGCATGGGCTTCTGAGTTTAAATCAATATATTGATTTTAACAGGGGTGAAATGCTCCCGGTTCGCTTGTGTCTTGTCAGTCGTCGGAGAGCCAGTCATGAAGGAAGCATGAGGCTCATCCCACCCACCCAGATGCCACCATTTGGGTT